>NC_066623.1:69598759-69906315 GCF_025201925.1 Gopherus flavomarginatus
TTGTGATAATCCATTTTGGTGCTATCTGAAGAATATACCATCCTTTCTTGATCTAATTTATCAACAAGTGAAAAGCAACCTAATTTATAAGTTTGAAAATCTACTGCAGACCATAGGACCACTAGCTTTGTTTTATTAGAAGTACGGTATATTAAGCACAGGATACTTGGAGAAAGATAGCTTATGGATACACACAGTATAACAGCAGACTTGTTTTTGAAATTTGTAATATGCATTGTCCAGTCTTTAAAAATCTCTCCTGTCCCAAAATTATTGGATTTTTTTTGTAAAAGATGTTGTAACATAACTACAATCCCATGACAGCTGTGGTTTATTTTCCATCATGAAATATGAACAATCAGTCTTATCGTTTGCTTTCAAGTCCATTGAAGTTCATGGAAAATTCCCATTGACTTTACAGGACAGTAGATTAGGCCTTCAGAACTTAGTTCTGAAAGACTTAATGCATATGAGTAACTAAGCAGTAACACCTCCCAGCTGTTGCTAGCCTGGGATCAAAGGTAATGGAAACATTTATACAATTAATGGAAAATCTGGCTTGGAACAGTACATTGCTTTTGAATGTATAGAGAACTTTTTTTAGCTATGGTACTCTGAGGATGTATGGAAAAGCTGTCTTTGTGTAAGGATGTAAGTTATAGGTGCAGAGACAAAAGGGCATCTTCCATCTTTGGACTGCAGCCTATACCAATCTTTGCCTGCTACTGTGTTAGTTGTGTTTAAATAAAAATGTAGTTTTAAAATACAAGCTCTCATTGCTTTAATGCAAAGAACAACACAGGGTGAAATCTTGACCTCACTGAACTCAATGAGAGCTTTGCCACTGGCCAGGATTTCAACCTTTTCATTAGAGTAGGACAAAATCATTATAAGCTACATAACCTGTGCTCCACCAGGGAAAAGCAAAAGTTAAAGCAGTCATAGGCAAAGATAATCAAGAGAAGGGAACTTGTTAGTATGGAAGGAGGAGGAAGAGTTCAGTGAATCAGGCAGCAAAGCCTACTGAAATCAAAGGAAAGGCTTTTGTTGATGGCAGTGGACTTTGCATCAGACTCATAGTGCATTCTTTCCAACATAAATAATATCTGACTTGCGTAGACAATGACTCCAGAAATATTCAACCAATAAAATGCTAGCCACTCTTCCTCAGGAGACTATTAAGCACAATGCGATGTTCTCAGATGAAAATACATTTTGAAACAGGGAAAATCCATTGTAGACTGGTAAACTTTGAAAGGAAATAAGGGCATTGTGACCTGGATAGGAATTAGAAATTATTTATGGCCCTGAAGTTTGTTTGAAAAAATGCTGAGAATACTGTTCTTATTTTAAATGCCTTTCTTGAAACCCCCCTTGAAATATAAAACTATGAAAACCAAGGCTAAAAATGGAGTTTAGGTGTATTAGACACAAGGGAGTGAGATAATAGCTTTTATTGGACCAACTTCTGTTGATGAGAGAGACAAGCTTTCAAGCTGCACAAAGCTCAGGTCTGGGAAAGGTGCTCAAGGAGTATCACAGCAAAATGCAAGGTGAGACAGATTGTTTAGTCTGAATAGTAAGCAAATATTCTGAAGAACCATTCAAGGTGAAATGGCCTGTTACTGCCAGTGTAGTCATAGGACAAAAGGTGGGGGGGGGAGGTTCCTGGGTTACAGATTGTTTTAATAAGCCATAAATCCAGTGTCTTTATTGAGACCAAGTACATTTGTGTATTGTTCAGGTGTATTGTGGGTTTTGCTGCTTCAAGTTTTTTTAATTACCATAAGGCAAAATGTATGTAAGGTAAAATAGTTCATGACAAAATGTTTTTGTTTGTTTTTTAACTACAGCTTCAGGGTTTTCATGACTTATCAACTTTATTGGGAATGCAGCAAAGAGTCCTGTGACACCTTATAGATTAACAGATGTAATGGAGCATGAGCTTTCGTGGGTGAATACCCACTCATCGGATGCATGTAGTGGAAATTTCCAGAGGCAGGTAGATGTGTGTGTGTGTGTGTGTGTGTGTGTGTATACATACATAATATGCAAGCAAGAATGATAGATTCATAGACTCTAGGACTGGAAGGGACCTCGAGAGGTCATCGAGTCCAGTCCTCTGCCCTCATGGCAGGACCAAATACTGTCTAGACCACCCCAGAGAGACATTTATCTAACTACTCTTAAATATCTCCAGAGATGGAGATTCCACAACCTCCCTAGGCAGTTTATTCCAGTGTTTAACCAACCTGACAGTTAGGAACTCTTTCCTAATGTCCAACCTAAACCTCCCTTGCTGCAGTTTAAGCCCATTGCTTCTTGTTCACCTTAGCCTCTAAGGATAGAACAAATTTTCTCCCTCTTCCTTATGACACCCTTTTAGATACCTGAAAAACTGCTATTATGTCCCCTGTGTCTTCTCTTTTCCAAACTAAACAAACCCAATTCTTTCAGCCTTCCTTCGTAGGTCATGTTCTCAAGACCTTTAATCATTCTTATTGCTCTTCTCTGGACCCTCTCCAATTTCTCCATCTTTCTTGAAATGCAGTGCCCAGAACTGGACACAATACTCCAGTTGAGGCCTAACCAGCACAGAGTAGAGCGGAAGAATGACTTCTGGTGTCTTGCTCACAACACACCTGTTAATGCATCCCAGAATCACGTTTGCTTTTTTTGCAACAGCATCACACTGTTAACTCATATTTAACTTGTGGTTCACTACAACCCCTAGATCCCTTTCTGCGATACTCCTTCCTAGACAGTCTCTTCCCATTCTGTATGTGTGAAACTGATCATTCCTTCCTAAGTGGAGCACTTTGCATATGTCTTTATTAAACTTCATCCGGTTTACCTCAGACCATTTCTCCAATTTGTCCAGATCATTTTGAATTATGACCCTGTCCTCCAAAGCAGTTGCAATCCCTCCCAGTTTGGTATCATCTGCAAACTTAATAAGCATACTTTCTATTCCAACATCTAAGTCGTTGATGAAGATATTGAACAGAGCCGGGCCCAAAACAGATCCCTATGGAATCCCACTTGTTATACCTTTCCAGCAGGATTGGGAACCATTAATAACTACTCTGAGTACGGTTATCCAGCCTGTTATGCACCTACCTTATAGTAGCCCCATCTAAACTGTATGTGCCTAGTTTATCAATAAGGATATCATGCGAGACCGTATCAAATGCCTTACTAAAGTCTAGGTATACCACATTTATCACTTCTCCCTTATCCACAAGACTCATTATCCTATCAAAGAAAGCTATGAGATTGGTTTGACATGATTTGTTCTTTACAAATCCATGCTGGCTATTCCCTATCACCTTACCGCCTTCCAAGTGTTTGCAGATGATTTCCTTAATTACTTGCTCCATTATCTTCCCTGGCACAGAAGTTAAACTAACTGGTCTGTAGTTTCCTGGGTTGTTTTTATTTCCTTTTTTATAGATGGGCACTATATTTGCCCTTTTCCAGTCTTCTGGAATCTCTCTCGTCTCCCATGATTTCCCAAAGATAATAGCTAGAGGTTCAGATACCTCCTCTAATAGCTCCTTGAGTATTCTAGGATGCATTTCATCAGGCCCTGGTGACTTGCAGGCATCTAAATTTTCTAAGTGATTTTTAACTTGTTCATTTTTTATTTTATCTTCTAAACCTACCCCCTTCCCATTAGCATTCACTATGTTAGGCATTCCTTCAGACTTCTCTGTGAAGACCGAAATAAAGAAGTCATTAAGCATCTCTGCCATT
Organism: Gopherus flavomarginatus; assembly: GCF_025201925.1. NCBI lineage: Eukaryota > Metazoa > Chordata > Testudines > Testudinidae > Gopherus > Gopherus flavomarginatus. Next base: position 69,602,516 of record NC_066623.1, read on the forward strand.
TCCAAGTTTCCTGTTTTACTGTTTCTCCCTCCTCACTGAGCAGTGGGCCTACCCTGTCCTTGGTCTTCCTCTTGCTTCTAATGTATTGATAAAAAGTTGTCTTGTTTCCCTTTATTCCCATAGCTAGCTTGAGCTCATTTTGTGCCTTTGCCTTTCTAATCTTGCTCCTGCATTCTTGTGTTGTTTGCCTATATTCATCCTTTGTAATATGTCCTAGTTTCCATTTTTTATATGACGCCTTTTTATTTTTTAGATCATGCAATATCTCATGGTTAAGCCAAGGTGGTCTTTTGCCACATTTCTCTTTCCTACCCAGTGGAATAGCTTGCTTTTAGGCCCTTAATAGTGTCCCTTTGAAAAGCTGCCAACTCTTCTCAGTTGTTTTTTCCCCTTAGTCTTGATTCCCATGGGATCTTACCTATCAGCTCTCTGAGCTTACCAAAATCCGCCTTCCTGAAATCCATTGTCTCTATTTTGCTGTACTCCCTTCTACCCTTCCTTAGAATTGCAAATTCTATGACTTCATGATCACTTTCACCCAAGCTGCCTTCTGCTTTCAAATTCTCAGTGAGTTCCTCCCTATTTGTTAAAATCAAGTCTAGAACAGCTTTCCCCACAGTAGCTTTTTCAACCTTCTGAAACAAGTTGTCTGCAATGCAGTCCAAGAACTTATTGGATGGTCTGTGCCCCGCAGTGTTATTTTCCCAACATATATCTGGATAGTTTAGGTCCCCCCTCACCACCAAATCTTGGGCTTTGGATGATTTTGTTAGTTTTTTTAAGAAAAGCCTCATCCACCTCTTCCATCTGGTTAGGTGGCCTGTAGTAGACTCCTGGCATGACATCACCCTTGTTTTTTACCTCCTTTAACCTAACCCAGAGACTCTCAACACTTCCGTCTCCTATGTCCATCTCCACCACAGTCCAAGTGTGTACATTTTTAATATATAAGGCAACACCTACTTCCTTTTTCCCCTGTCAATCCTTCCTGATCAAGCTGTAACCATCCACACCAACATTCCAATCATGTGTATTATCCCACCAAGTTTCAGTGATGTCAACAATGTCATAGCTCTATTTATTTATTAGCACTTCCAGTTCTTCCTGCTTATTACCCATACTTCTCGCATTTGTATATAGGCATCTAAGATACTGGTTTGATCTTGCCACCCTCCTTTCTCTCTGCCACTCTAGCCCATGCTCCCTCTTGTTTCCGATCCATCTCCCAGGTGTCCATGTTCCCCACTTACCTGTGGGCTTTGCTCACCTTTCCCTGTCGAACCTAGTTTAAAGCACTCCTCACTAGGTTAGCCAGTCTGTGTGCAGATAGGGTTTTTCCCCTCCTCGAAAGGTGAACGCCATCTCTGCCTAGCAGTCCTTCCTTGAATAGCATCCCATGGTCGAGGAAGCCAAAGCCCTCCTGGCGACACCATCTCCGCAGCCAGGCATTCACCTCCATGATGCATCTGTCTCTGCCCGGGCCCCTACCTTTGACAGAAAGAATCGAAGAGAATATCGCCTGCACTCCAGACTCCTTCACCCGTACTCCCAGACCCCTGTAGTCACTCTTGATCCGCTCAGCGTCACACCTCGCAGTATCATTTGTGCCCACATGGATGAGTAGCGTGGGGTAGTAGTCAGAGGGCTGGATAATCCTCAACAATGCCTCTGTAACATTTTGGATATGGGCTTCCGGCAGGCAGCATACCTCCCGAGATGAAATGTCAGGGCGATAGATGGTCGCCTCCGTCTCCCTCAGCAGAGAGTCTCCGACCACCACTATCCTTCGTTTCCTATTCACAGTGGTGGCAGCAGACCTCCCAGCCTTAGGGGTATGAGGCTTCTCCTCCTTTACTGTAGGGGTGATTCCTTCTCTCTTGTATCAAGAAGAGCATAATGGTTACCTATTACCAAGGCAGGAGGGTTCAGAGCAGGGGTGGAGCACTGCCTGCTGCCAGAAGTAACCAGCTGTCAGTGTCCACCCTGAGCCATTTCCTCCTCCACCAGTGGTGTGTCAGCAGTCCTGTGTACTGGGACAGCTAGGTCAGCTGTCTTCACATGGACACTGTCCAGGAATTGCTCGTGGATTCGGATACTCCTCAACCTAGCCACCTCTTCCTGTAGCTCTCCCACCTGCTGCCTGGGAGATTCCACCAGTAGACACCTTTCACATTGGATGCTTCCCCCGCCCCCCCCAGCCTGGATATCAGTAAGTGGAAATTGCAGGTTACAGTCCCTGCAAAACCACACCAGGATCTGAGTAGAAGCATCGTGCTCAGGTGCTCTGTCTGGCTACAGGCGCAGGTGGAGGAGACAGAAGCAGTGCTGGCACAGGTATTGTAGGTCTTCCTAACCATCGTAAGCCTCCCTCTGTCAAATTCCCTCTCAGACTCCCCTGTCTGCAGCTCCCTGTCTGCTCTGCTGGAGATAACGAGGTTAGGTCTCGAGATGAAAACCTTGTCTGTGTCTCTAAAGGACCCTGAAATGAAAAAATATTAACTAAGTTATAGAGGTTAGTAACAGACTCACATCAGGCTGGAGATAACGAGGTTAGTTCAATCAGGGAGGATGAGGCCCTCTTCTCACAGTTGAGATGTGAACACCAAGGGAGGAGAAACTGCTTTTGTAGTTGGCTATACCTCAACCTCAACTGCTAGAAGAAGGCCTCATCCTCCCTGATTGAACTAACCTCGTTATCTCCAGCCTGATTCTTGCTTGCATATATATACCTGCCTCTGGAAATTTCCACTGCATGCCTCCGACACAGTGGGTATTCACTCACGAAAGCTCATGCTCCGATATGTTTGTTAGTCTATAAGGTTTCACAGGACTCTTTGCTGCTTTTACAGATCCAGACTAACACGTCTACCTCTCTGATACTTTATTAGGAATGTTACCAAGATACTAGTTTAGAAAGACTGTCAATAAAATTGTGAAAATAGTATTAAAGGCCGGCCTACAAAAGACAAAATTACTGAAGAACCCACATACTGCTCTTTGTTCAACCCCTTTGCCATGGTTCCCTTGACTCAGGGCAATATAACTGAGACCTGCATACTGCATGAGGCGGGGTTGATTATATTTTGTGTCCAACTATTTTAGCTGCACACACTATTCCTTTCTGAAGAACCACTCTAATGTTATGAAGTTTAGGATATACTGTCATTATGCTCTTCATCATAATCCCATGGTGAACTAATATCTATAGATATAAGATCCCATGTGTTAAGGTGTCACCCCCACTTTGAACTTAGGGTACAGATGTGGGGACCTGCATGAGATAACCCCTAAGCTTATTTACCACCTTAGATCTAATAGCTGCCACCACCAAATAGTTTAAACAAACTTTTATGGGAGAGTCATTTGGAAACTCTGTCTTCCCCCCAAATATTCCCTCAGTCTTTATCCCCCTTTTCCTGGCAGGATTGAGACTGATTCACCTCCTATCAATTCTTGGTAAGCCCAGATCCAAAAAACCCTTGAATTTTAAAACAAGGAAAAATTAATCAGGTGTTTAAAAGAAGACTTTTAATTAAAGAAAAAGGCTGAAGGAATATCTCTGTGAGATTAGCATGCAAGCTACTCTCACAGACAACAGATTCAAAACACAGAGGATGTCCCTCTGGGCAAAACCTTAGTTACACAAAGACACCCCATTTGATTCTCCCTTTTATGCAAAACGAAGTCACAAAAGAAAATAAACATAATCTAATACATTTCTTCTCTAAACACTTACTACTTTTAAGAAATATTAGATGGCTGATTCCTGGATCCTTCACTCTGGCACAAACTTTTCTGAACAGAAAAGACTGATTTCCCTCCTCCCTCTTTGAAAACATCTTGTCTCCCCATTGGTTCTTCTGGTCAGGCGTCAGCTAGGCTATGTGAACTTCTTAACCCTTTACAGGTAAAAGAGGAATTAACCCTGGACTGTCTGTTTATGACACCATGATTCATTCATCTCAGGGAATGAGGGTATTATGGATGCCTTGTGTGCCCAAACCCACCATGGACCCTATTCAGTAATTTGAAGCCAGTATAACACAGGAACATGAACTGCACTTGTCATTTGAGTTCCCTCCCTCTGGTCAAATAACCTCTAATAACCATTTATATTACCTGTGTATAAGGTGGACATATAATAAGGATGAGAAAACATGTTAGTATGCATACTTATGACATTTAGATTTACAATCCAGATAAGTAATGGGCTGTGTCACCACCTTCCCTGAAACCAGAAGTGCCTCACAATGCTTCACTATTGTAGCTTCCAACTTGGGTCCCTCAAGAACAGCCAAACAACGTGTAGTTTACACCCTGAGTGTCTGTGCATAGCCTTGGTTACCACTTGTACAGGTGACCCCAATGTACTCCCAGTCCTGAATTTTTCCCAAAACCATATGTTCTGTATTTTCCAGCACTTTTATATTAGACAGTTGAGGTATTAGGTCCGTCACCCCTGTAAGGGAACAATATTCAACTGTTTGCTACTTGAAATGGAATTACCCAAACAATTCAATTTGAATGTAACACTGGATTAGTTTGATTAAAGAATAAAACAAGTTTGTTTACCTAGAAAGAGAGAGACTTTAAGTGAGTGCAACAAAGTCAGAAATGGCTAAATGAGAAAGAAAGATATCTAGGTTTCTAGTGTGAAAACTTAAACTAGATTGGTTCAAGGTAAAAGTTTTACCACATGTTCCCAGGAACGGGGCTGACTAAATTTTAGCTCAGGATCTCTCCCAAAATCAAATGGCTGCTTCTTAGGCGGAAGATACAGAGAGAGATTTGGGGTGATTTTGCTGCTCATATTATAGTCCAGTCCCCATTTGAAATGCATTTGCCTGAGAGTTACCCTAAATAAAGTTCATTCCCACCGTGAAGATGGAGAGAAGGAGAGTCATGCTGTTTCCTAAGATGCAAAGCTGTTTGTTATTGCCCTCTTCCTTCTCAAAGAATGGCTGCTTGATAGGTGATGGCCCATCAATTTTCATGATGCCCTTTGTCTTTGAGAAACTGGCTTACCCAGACTTGTTTGGTAAGCACATTTCAGACCTAATTTCAGTTTATGTTTATACCTTTACATATAAAGTATCAGAGGGGTAGCCATGTTAGTCTGGATCTGAAAAAGCAGCAAAGAGTCCTGTGGCACCTTATAGACTAACAGATGTTTTGGAGCATGAGCTTTCGTGGGTGAATACCCACTTCGTCAGATGCATGTAGTGGAAATTTCCAGGGGCAGGTATATATATGCAGGCAAGCTAGAGATAATGAGGTAGTTCAATCAGGGAGGATGAGGCCCTGTTCTAGCAGTTGAGGTGTGAAAACCAAGGAGGAGAAACTGGTTTTGTAATTGGCAAGCCATTCACAGTCTTTGTTTAATCCTGAGCTGATGGTGTCAAATTTTGCAGATGAACTGAAGCTCAGCAGTTTCTCTTTGAAGTCTGGTCCTGAAGTTTTTTTGCTGCAGGATGGCCACCTTAAGGTCTGCTATTGTGTGGCCAGGGAGGTTGAAGTATTCTCCTACAGGTTTTTGTATATTGCCATTCCTAATATCTGATTTGTGTCCATTTATCCTTTTCCGTAGTGACTGTCCAGTCTGGCCGATGTACATAGCAGAGGGGTATTGCTGGCATATGATGGCGTATATTACATTGGTGGATGTGCAGGTGAATGAACCTGTGATGGTGTGGCTGAACTGGTTAGGTCCTGTGATGGTGTCTCTGGTGTAGATATGTGGGCAGAGTTGGCATCGAGGTTTGTTGCATAAATCGGTTCCTGAGCTAGAGTTACTATGGTGCGGTGTGCAGTTACTGGTGAGAATATGCTTCAGGTTGGCAGGTAGCCTGTGAGTGAGAACTGGCCTGCCATCCAAGGCCTGTGAAAGTGTGGGATCATTGTATGGGATGAATGCACACATTTCATCATGATATCATTCACCACTGAGTTTAGTTTTCAAATGATATCCTGTTTTGTGCCATATTTTGTGAAAAGATTATAACAATGCATTTGGAAGCAGTGACGGGTCATAACCTTTCTAGTAAGGCATACAACAATTTACTTGTTGCCTCAGATGGTCCAAAATGGTGTCTTCCATGTGGTGTGACCTTGCATGTATAGTACATGAAAGATCACGGTGCACATAAAATGTCATCCTCTGTGAGGGTCAGATTGAATCGTCACACAGACCAGATCTGCTATACGGGACACTGGTTGAACTACATGCAGCTGCTTTGGTATGCTGTTCATTCCTTGCATATGTAGATGGCACATCACTGTCTGGAAGGGTCTGTGCATGGTCAGTATGTCCCATGACTTCATTCCTAAGGGGCTAACTGCCTTACAACATATTTTGTTTTGGCTAGGTGGCATGGCCTATTTTCTTAGCAAAGATGTGGAATTGGGAAAGTGCACAAAAGTTACATTGATCCCATGGGGACTGATTGTCCTACAGGATTTGCGTCAACACTTGCCATACTTGGATAGGTGGGCTATTCAATTCACAAGCAATCTGTGCTTCAAAAAGCATCTGATTCCTGATTTAGTCATGCATATTTTGCTTTCAGTCACATGTGAAAAGATTTACTAGAAAAAAAAAATAGGGAGCAAGGGCCTGTATCTAGGCACATGATGCAGATAGGCTTGGCAATACCCTATGTGGATGTAGAACTATCCACCTAACTTTTAGGCTAGATCTACACTGTGTGTGGGGGGGTGTCAACCTAAGATATGCAACTTCAGCTATGTGAATACCATAGATGAAATCAGTATATCTTAGGTTGATTTACCTGGCCATGAGGACAGCGGCGAGTCGAGCACTGCTGACCCCCATCAACTCCGCTTCCACCTTTCACCGTGGTGGAGTTCGGGACTCGATGGCACAGCGACTGGGGATTAATTTTATCGCGTCTACACTAGATGTGATAAATTGATCTCCAATTGATTGATCGCTACCCGCTGATCCGGTGGGTATTGTAGACGTACCATTAGTCATGCTGTTGCCTAGTAGAATCTAAGGCCCTGACTTGGGTGCTCAGGCTCCCTATACAATGTACAGTAAGTTAGAAATCTAGGAATGAGAACCATAAAAGCCAGTAAGCTGAGTGCAGTATCACCTACATGAAGCAATAGAAAATGCTGAAAAGAGGCATATGGCTTAAACCTCATGCCCCACAGGGAGTTAGAAGCCTAATGAGAGGCATGCACCTCTGGGATAGTCTACACTGGCAATGCTAAAGCTCTGCCATGGCAGCACTTTAATGTGGCTTGTGTGGCCATGGTGCAGCCACCTCCATGAGGGGCATAGCTACTGCTGCACTGTCTGCACTGGTGCATTGCAGAACTGCAACTTGCTGCACTTTGGGGGGGGGGTGTTTTTTTCACTCCCCTGAGCAAGAAAGTTTCAGTGCTGTAAATTGCCAGTGTAGACAAGCCCTCTGTTTGGGATTCACAGCTTTGAAAGTGCTTCTGGCACTAGGTCCCTAAACCAGGTCAGCCTTTTTCACACATCCTCCCGCAAAAAAAGAGGAGCTGCTGACAGTGTTCCACTTTTACCAGGTAGCCATGAGGTTAGACCATTGACCCAGGATGTGGGAGATCCAGGCTCAAATCCCCACCCTGCTTGTTGGGGAACAGGGACATGAACCCAAGTTTCCTACAGGTGAGTGCCCTAATCACTGGGCTATGGGGTATTCTGGGGTAGGTCTTTCTGCCTCTTCTGTTGAAGCTTTCCACTTTGTATAACATACTGTACATACTTATTGGAGTGTGGACTGCAGCCTGGGGTTTTCAGGTAAGTGCCCTAACCACTGGGTTGTAGAGTCATTCTCACTAACTGTAGTCCTATAAGAGAGATTGAGAGACACCTACCCCAGAATATGCTATAGCCAACATTCAAGGAACTCTTCTGAAAGGTGGCAAGCATGTGTTCAAGTCCTTGCTCCTCAAACCTGCCTAAGCAGGTTAGATGCCTAAGGGAGGTGGGCACCTAAACTATGTAAGCACTTTTGAAAAATCCCAGTAGACATCTTTAGGTGCTTAAATATCTTTGAATATCTGCCTCCTTTCCCCCCCCACATTATCACAGGGGAAAGAAAATTCAATTGTCTTGTAAGCAATATCTTTTTCTATTTTCCTTTAATGTCTGAGAATGGTATAACTATGAATGCACAGGAAAGAGCAGAAAAGACTCTGTGGACAATCGCTTGAAGAAAATGCTTGAGAGTTAGTTTAAATGATTTCTGGGTACAAGTTTGGCAAATAGAGAAAGCAGCCAACAGAATAGAGCTGTACTTGCAACTTTTAAAAGTAGGAATGTTGTCAGGGAAGCCATAATCACTTTCATGTGTGTATTTTCCAAAAAATACTTGTCTTCAGAGTAGTGAATAGTTCCAAGAATATTTGGAAGTTGTTCCTAGATTGCTGCTAGCAGTAGGTCAAAGTCTGAAAGTGATGGTCCTGCAATCCTGATCAATAGCTGGTTGTCAAGTGACTGCTGTGTAGTGATGCTGGCTTTTTAAATCCCTCATTCATGTTCTTTTCTCCAAAGGGAGAATTATCACAATCAACTTTTGTGTTGAGCCTTTGACACAAATGCTTCAGAGCCATCTCATTTTGTCTTATGTTTAAAATTAAGCAATATATAGAAAAGAGAGAAGCAGTTCTGAAGCAACTAAGGTTGATCTTGAACTGAGCTGAATAATCAGTGACATTCTCTTTCTCAGAGCCACTGAAATTCTTAGATAATAGGCTAGCAACGTTATTCTACTGACAAATATATATTGTATTTATCATTTGAACTCACAAACGAATCTGTGTCTCCTTTCTTAGAATAAAGCCTGGCTATTCACGGGGGTGAATTTATAAATTGCTTCAATATTCCAATCTTTCTACCTTAAGGCTCTTTCCAGAATTCCTGTTGGTTGGGCAGGAGCAAAGGACTAAGTGGCCTGTATGACTGTGTCGTTGGACATTCTATTCCTACATTCTTCCTCAGCACTGGGGGTAAAACATCTCTCATCATAGAAGAGCAGCTTTTCTGCAAGTGCAGTGTCAATGCATTGGTTGATATTGGAAAGATCCTGAGAGTTGTATCCATGTGCCAATGGATTTTAATTATTATTCTATTTATTTACTGAATCCTGGATAAAGAAAGAGAAAACTTAGGACAAGGTAACACATTCCATGGTTCACTCTTTGAGGCATACCTACCAAATAAGATTAGTGGAGATGGTCAGTTTTATCAGTATTGTCAAGATACAGAACAATTTAAATATTGTACAACACCGTGACCTGTCTATTTCTATAACGCTTCCCTTTTCTGCATGTATTGTCTGTATATTTAGTTCTTTTACCCATGCATACTGTAGGTATTGATGTGGTCCCTTAGGCCTGGTTTACACTACAAAGTTAGGTCAACTTAAGATGATTTGCATCAGTCTAGTTGTGCGAGGGTTGCCACTGCCAGGCATCCTGTTTTTGACCAGAATGCCTAGTCAAAAAGGGACCCTGGTAGCTCTTGTCAGCACTGCTGACTGGGCTATTAAATGTCCAGTTGGTGGCGCAGCGGGGCTAAGGCAAGCTCCCTATCTGCTCTGGCTCTGTATGGTTCCCATAAGTGGCTGGAATGTCCCTGTGGCCTCTAGGCATAGGGGCTAGGGGCGTGCTGCCCCTACCCTGAGCACCATCTCCAAAGCTCCCATTGTCCAGGAACAACATCTGCAGAGGTGGGGCCTGCAGGTATGGGCAGTGCACAGAGCTTCCGGCCCTCTGTCTAGGAGCCAGACATACCAGCTACTTCTGGAAACCACCTAAGGTAAGTTTCGCCCTAAGCCCACACCCCACAACCCCTGCCACATCCTAACGCCCTGCCCCAGCCCTGAGCCCGCTCCTGTACTCCAAACCCCTTGGCTTCAGCCTGGAGCCCCCTCATGTACCCCAAAACCCTCATCTCTGGCTCCACACCAGAGCCCGCACTCTCAACCCCCACTCCCTAACCCCCTGCCCCAGCCCAGAGCCGCGTCCCACATTCCAAATTCCTCATTTCTGGCCCCAGCCCCAGCCAGAGCTCTCACCCCCTCCCACACCCCAACCTTCTTTGCCAGCCCAGAGCCCCCTCCTGCACTTTGAACCCCTTGGCCCCATCCCCCAGCCTGGAGCCCCCTCCTGCACTCCATACCCCTCATCCCAGGTCCCATCCCAGAGCTCACACTTCCAAATGGAGCCCTCACCACCTTCTGCTCTCCAACCACTTAGCCTAGACTGATGAAAATGAGTGAGTGAGGGTGAGGGAAAGTGAGCAATGGAGGGAGGAGGGATGGAGTGAGCAGGGATGGTGTCTTGGAAAATGGGTGGGACAAGGTTGTTTGTTTTTTCTTTGCAATCAGAAAGTTTGCAACCCTGAATTATGCATGTGTCTGCACCAAAATTTGACCTCCAGCAAAACAAGCACCCGGTTACAGCAATGCAATAGTACCATAACCACATATGTTGCGGAGTCATTGTTGACTTGCATTACCTGTGTTGACCTAACAGTCCTCCAGCAACTGTTCCAAAATTCTCTTGTCCCCATTACAGTGACTGCTTTGGTCACAATTTGAAATCCACTGTCTAGGGGTCACAGGCATGGAAGCCTACTCTCCCTTAAAGTACCCTGCATATTTTTGAATTGCCTTTTTCTGATTTCCTGCCTGGGGAAACACACCTACTAACTCATCTTTGTTGTTTGCATCCAACTGCCTTATCATGCTGCCTCTAAAAGAGAGAGCGACTAGCTGCACTTCTGCCCAGAGCAGGCAAGTAGTATTGGATTCCCTTGGCCTGTGGGGAAAATAATCTGAACAAGCACAGCTATAGACCCATCATAGAAACATCAATATCAGGCTTACCAATGGTGAGAGGGGGCAACAAGAAACCTGGTGCTGCCTCACAGACCCACTGATGAACTGTATGCCATGCTTGGCAGGGAACTCACATATGACTGTGGACACTGTCAAGGCTGATTCCCCACTCTGTCACTTTGAGTGCAGAAGGTGGGGGCCTGCAAGGATTCTAAAAACTAATCCTGGCCACTCCAGGCTTACAGTTTCTCTCTCACCTTGGATGGGTAGATGCTGCCACCACCCAAATGCAAAAAATTCTTTGAAACCAGAAAGGCATTCCTTCCTGTGGGGTTCCCTCAAGTCCTTTCACCCCACCCGGGGAAGAGCTGAGAAAGAAAAACAAAGGAAAATAGCTGTTGCCACCAGCTAATTAAACAATATGTGCACAAACCTCTTAGGACACCAAAAATCCAGTCCTGTTCTTTAAAGGTAAATTTTATTAAAAACAAAAAAGAAGAATATGTATCTGAAATGTAGGTTTTTGCTAGATTTTAAAAAAAAACACTTACAAAATGTAAACATCAAGAATAACCTTCTTGAGGTCCAGTTTAAAAGTTACAAGCAAAACAAAAAGCATTTGAGTTTAGCACAGAGGAATCCACAAGCCTTATAGAAAATAAAAGAAATAAACCTAATTGTGTCTTTTTAGGTATTTCCTAAGCTACTTACGTATTTGGGCAGTTCTAAGGTATAATCTGATGATTTCCATACCTGGCAAAAACCTTTTTATGGCATAGTTATAGCCCTGACTTTGCTCTGTTTCTTCTCTCTGGAGAACCACAAATAGACACAAAAAGGGAAAGCTCCCCAACCCTGCCCCACAAGTTAAAAAAGTTCTAGCCCTCCCATTGGCTCTTTTGGTCAGGTGCCCACTCCTTTCCTTTTACCTGTGGGCTTATTAAAGAACAACCACCAAGAGGGATTCCACAGCCAACTGGCTGGCTGGGTGTCTACAAAAGGGAGCTACAGACACTTTGCAAGAGCCTGAGAAGGAGACCCCTGCCATGAACAGTGATGGGGGAGTGCGATATGGTGGGAGACTCAAATCCTGCTGTGAGTTAGGTCAGTCCCATATGCTGAATGAAGGTGGGCCTGCTGATGAAAGCAACTTGGGTAAATTGGCACAAAAATTATTCTTTATAGTAATTCCCTCCCCTTCTTTGTTCCCCAAAATGTAATTTCCTTCCTCTTCTCCGACCCCTGCTACCTTTCTTTACCACTTAAATATTATGCTCAGCCCATCCACAACTTTAGAGAACAAAGGCATCAGACTATACCAGTAAAGTAATTAATGTTAGATAATATATTCTGAAAAAGAACATGGCAGTCCCCTTACACAAGCACATTAGTGTCCTGTGCTTGGATAGAGGTAGAAGAAACAGGTAGAGTTGGTCTCTTTTCAATTCTTTAGTTTGTTGTGACAGGCAGTGAGAGCCATGCAGCGTACCTTATATGAATAAGGATGTCTCTTTTGTCCTTTTGAGATCTTGATGAAACTTTCAGGAAGATACTCTGCAATACTCTCCTGAATATTTCTAAAGAGGGAGGTGTTGCTTCTACCCCTGCAATCAGACTTTCCTAGGCCTCTTTGTGATGAATTTGAGTTTGCCTGTGACCATTGCAGTAAACCAGCTAGTAGCATATGGACCTGAGCCGCTTTAGGACATCATTAGCATCTGGGTTCTCTGTGTCTTTGTCACCCTCAGGAGTGAGATCAGCCAAGATCACTACTGCCTGTGGAAAATTTTGCCAATATTCACTGCACTTGCCCTATACACCAGGGGCACCATTTCATACTTTGGTTGGGGAGGGGCAACTTTAACTGTGATTCCAGGGGCTACACAGGCACCTGAAAACTCTAGATGATGATGATTATTATTATATTTTATTATTATTATTTGCAGATAACTTAGAAATTAGCTGAAAAGAGCACTGTATCTAATTCCTATATATAAAAAGAGGATTAAATAAATACTAGACCCACTCAGCTCTAATACTAACATATACTCACAACTTTTGTCAAGTCATTTAAGGGACACTGGTTAGGTTTAAAATTGTAATGTATGTTCTTTGTTACTAACTCCTGAATACAATTGAAACAATTGTAGAAAAGTCTAAATTACTTATCATTTTTTTGCAGTTCATCAAGCTTGGACTAGATCATTTAACTTTGGAAACATCCTACTAGGATAACCTCCCTCCCCCGAGTTTATACTGCACCCACCTGAGGCTCTAGGGGGTGTTACCTCACTACAAATAATAGACTAGAAACTAACCTTAACCAGGAGTGAAACTGACACTTTCAAGTCACTTTCACAGTATTGCCAATCCCAAATGTTCAAAAATCATGAATTAGGCTCATCAAAAATCATGAAATTGACTTCAAAATCATGAGATTATGTAAAAATAATAGATTTGGTGGTGTTTTTATTTGTCTTCTGCTTTTTGCGCCTTTAGGATGCACTGTTAGTCACATTTTGAAGCTTTCTCAATAGCCACGAGGGCTAGAAACTTCATTTTTCTTTAAGAATGAAGGCTGAAATCATCACATGTTCACATGACTCCAGGAGCTGGGGCTTTAGGGAACACTATTATCATGAGACTCATGACAAAATCATTAGTGTTTGCATCGCTGCTTTTACTTCTACTTAAAGGTTAGTTACTTATTGAATCTTAAATATTTTACTGATTCAGTTACAGTTCTCACAGGAGAATATCTAAAAACAAACACCAAGAAAATTCTATATTTTAAATTTGAGAAAAAAACAGACTTCTGGCAGGCAGGAAAGGAAAATAAACAGGTACAGGAGCTCTGGGCAGCTCTTCCTCTAAAAAGCAAGTTGGAGAGTCAAATCTTCTAGTCCTTAATCCAGTAAAACTTCTATTGCCACCAGAGCCTCCACCCATAGATATTAACCTGTGCTTAATAACTATACGCTTCATACTTAAATATCTGAGCCATCTTATCCAGGGATACACATTTTACACATATTGGCTCTCAGGGACTATATTGTTTGGCATATTCTGAACAGTGCTGAGCACACAGATGGTGCACAATGAATAATACAAATCATGACAATAATCGTTGACTTTATGGACTCTGTAGATGCAATTTCTGTTCTTTGTTCTGGAATTGGCCTTGATACAACTGAAATCCTAAGAATTTGAAGCATAAACACATCTGATGCTGTGACTTAATGATACTTTCTGATTCCTTCCTTTTCTCAAACTCAGAACAAAAAAATGACTGAACAAAATGGTTTTCAGTTAAATTGTAAAATTGCACAGCAGCCATTGCTCTACAACCCAGCATGAGGCAGACCCTGCCACCTCTTGGGAGTTAAGTGGTGATCTCTCATTTGACTCTCATTCTCCATCCTCCCCTACCTCAGTGAAGAGGTGAGGCCATGGGAGGATATGTTCAGCGAGATCTTCTATGGCTTCAGATTGTGAACACAGAGTGTGGAGGGGACATATGACCGAGACCATGGAAAAGGACTGAGAATGGAGGCATTGGCTTCTGCAGGAGCAGGAAAAGGAGCGAGAGGTACATCATAAAAGCACCAGAACATCATGGGTCTGCTCAGACAACAAATACAAAGGTTAAAATGATCTTTTAATGCCTCCCTCAGCTGTACAGCTCCATGATGGGCTCTTCTCGTAACCCTGGTCTGGCTGTTCAAATTCAGCAGCTAACCAGTCCACCTCATTCTTCCATTCCCCCAGGACATTCCCCTTTGCCTCACAGTAATTGTGTAGTACACTACACACACACAATATCCATGGGGATGTTTGCCTCATTGAACTCCAATCCAGTGAGACAACATTGCCAGTGTCTCTTCAATTTATCAAAAGCATGTTCAACAGTCATTTTTTCCCTCATCTACAAAGCTGGTAGTTGAATCTCTCCTCGTCGATATCAAAGTGGTCAGTATACAGCTTCATGATCAAGGGGTAGTCTGCGTTTCCCGGCATCACTATTGGAATTTCAGCATTACTAATGTTAATGGACTGGTTGAGGAAAAATGTTCCTGCTTGCAGCTTTTCAAAAAGTTCTGTGTTCTTTAACATGCAAGAGTCATAGATCTTCCCTGACCAGTACACACTGATATCAGTTAAGGGGCCCTGGTAACCCACCACTGCTTACAAAAACATAGAAAATTATCCCTATTCATTGATGCATGGTGGATTTGTGGTACGTATTTCCCCATTCTGGCATCAGTCACCCCAGTGCAATTCCGGCAACGCATTGCTGCCATTAATCTATGTATTTCCTGCAGAGTCACAAGCCTGTGTTTCAGGAGACAATTAATGGCCTTACATACTGGGATGGCAATGGCCCCTACTGTGGATTTTCCAAGTCCAAATTGATTGGTCACTGAACAGTAGCAATCCAGCGTTGGAAGTTGCTGTTTGGCGTTCCTGCGCCAGAGAGGGCTGGGAAGAATTTGGCACACAGATGCAGGAATGTGGCCTTTTGAGTCTGAATATACTGTAATCACTACTTATCATCCAAAACCTGCTGCCCAATAATCAGTTCTCATTCCTCGGGCCCTGAAGAGACAAGCTACCCTAGGCAGCTGCTCAGTGAATTCCAGCAGCAATCTGGCAATTTCTTGCTGTATCCATCAGCGTGCAATTACTATGCCTGTACATCTTTGCAACTTCTTGTTTGCACATCCAGTTGTAGTAGTACTCATTCAAGTTTTGCAGACAGAGAATTAGCAAAACTAATGAGAATTTTCTGTCAGACAAAAGAGACCAAAATGCAGCACACAGGACTACGGGAGGTTGTTTTAAAAATTTAAGGGATTTAATAGGCATTATGGGATGGATAAAGTGGTGAACTTGGAGGGTGGGCATGGCCTTAATCCTCTTGGGCTTAAGAAAGTCTCTCCATGAAGCCTTTGTAATTACCAGGGGCAGCTCTAGGTATTTTGCCGCCCCAAGCACGGCAGGCAGACTGCCTCCGGCAGCTTGCCTGCGGGAGGTACCCGGTCTCACAGATTCGGCGGCAGCCTGTGGGAGGTCCCCCGAAGCCGGAGGGACCAGCGGACCCTCCACAGGCATGTCGCTGAAGGCAACCTGCTTGCCGCCCTCATGTGATCAGCAGAGCGCCCCCCACGTCTTGCCGCCCCAAGCACATGCTTGGTGTGCTGGTCCCTGGAGCTGCCCCTGGTAATTACACTATCAGAGATTACTCTTCCTCCGCCCCCCATTTGCTATTTGGTTTCTGGAATTCTACTGAAGAGTGCTATACTCTTAAATTATTCACTTGAGAGAGAATTTTTCACTCAAAGAACTTGAAGAAAAATGCAGACATTACCCTGATTTCTTTAATTCAGTCTAATACAGCTTCTATAGCTGAAGATATATCTCATATTAGCTTTTTTTCTTTAAGGACTAATAGGAAAGAAATAGAAAATTGCTAAGCCTCTAATGTAAGATTCCTTATGAAGTATCGTTTCTTAAACTACCAGCAGAAAGATGAAAATAATGTGACAGTGGTTGAGTCAGAAGAAAAAGAAGAGCATTAATTCTTTCCAGTTCTTTCCCCCTGGGAACAGTCAGCTTCACAGTTGGTACCAATTTATAGCTGTTAAGTACAGTATGAACTTAACTATTTTCGGGGCAAAGCTGAAGTATGCCTGGTGCAGGCTTTAGCATTCTTAGCAATAAGATGGTGTAAACTTGATTTTTATTTTTGGCAACAGCAGAATCAGTTAGGTACCTGTTCTGCACACATAGTGAAGCAGGTTGCTTTACTATAATCCAGAAAATATCTTCTCTGAGGATTGTTGCTCTTTACCCCATAGACCTCTAAACATATAGACATTTTCAAACCTTTGGGTCATAATTGCATCTTTTGTTGATAGAATAAGAAGAAAACTAACACTTTGATTTAGGGCTGAGCCCAATCTTTCCTCCTACCCATCCTTTAACTTCCTTTCATGAAAATTAGGCCTTGCCAAAAGCCTTGTAAGCCATGCCTCTCACCTTTACCTACTAAAAGTAGGATCAAAAAGAAGAGCCTTGCTTTCCCTGACAGTGCTCTAACTTACTCCACAGTCCTGTAGCCTGATCAGTTTTACACTAGTCATATTTATTTATACATAGAATCAGAGAAGGTTAGGATTAGAAGAGACCTCAGGAGGTCATCTAGTCCAACCCCCTGTTCAAAGCAGGACAAATCCCAAGTAAATCATTCCAGACAGAGTTTTGTCAAGACAGGTCTTATTATTACCGCAAAGCTTTCCTTCAGGTAGCTACACACATGATTTGTGTTGCTTATAGGATTGATTGGTCACCCAACAAATAAAGATAAATGCTTTACTTCATATCCAAATAAGTTCATTCATTAATATAACCAAACTTCATAAAGAGATATACACAGAAAGAAGGATGTGTGTGATGCTAACAGTTCTGAAACCCTAAGAATTATGGAAACCAAGACAGAAGAAATCAGTCAGAGCGGGGCGGGCAAACATTTTGGCCTGAGGGTCACATCGGGTTTCTGAAATTGTATGGAGGGCCGGTTAGGGGAGTCTGTGCCTCCCCAAACAGCCAGGCGTAGCCCGGCCCCCACACCCCATCCAACCCACACTGCTTCTCACCCCCTGACAGCCCTCCCGGGACCCCTGCCCCATCCACCCCTCCCTGTCCCCTGATCACCCCCAGATCCCCCACCCCTGACTTCCCCCTGCCACCCCATCCAACCCCTCCTCTTATTCTTGACTGCTCCCACATGACCCCTGCCCCATCCATCCCTGATCGCCCCCGGAACCCCTGCTCCTGGCTGCCCCCCTGCTGCCGCCCATTCCTGACTCCCCCTGGACCCCTGCCCCCATTCAACCCCCCCGTTCACCCTCTGACTGCCAAACCCCTATCCACACCCCAGCCCCAACCACCATCGCAACCCCCGCCTTCTCCCTGCCTCCTTACTACACTGCCTGGAGAACTGGTGGCTGGAAGCACTACAGCTGTGCCACCCAGAGCACCAGGAAAGGCAGCCGAGCCTACTGGCTGGAGCCAACCATGCCATCATGCAAAACAGAGCATCGGGTCTGCTCGCAGATCTGCAGCTGCGCAGCTCGGCCCGACAAGAGCTTGCAGCCCTGCTGCCCAGAGCATTGCTCCTGTGGCACAGTGAGCTGAGGCTGTGGGGGAGGGGGGACAGCAGGGGAAGAACTGGGGGCTAGCCTCCAGGGCCAGAAGCTCGGGGGCTGGGCAGGAGGGTCCCCCAGGCCAGATGTGGCCCAGGGGCCATAGTATGCCCACATCCACAGTAGAGCGTATGAAAGAGCAAGTTCTGATTCAGTTGAAATCATTTGGAGAAACTGATGCACCTGAATTCTAAGGCAAATCTTTAGTACCCTTAAAGTACATAACCACCAACATGGAACCTTGGCCATATAAATTTAAGTCTGCCTTTATCCATGTGTGGTATTTAGGGTGACCATACTTATGTTTTTGACCACTGATACAAGCCCTTTGTATATCAATTAATTTCTTAATAAATCATATGTGCCAATGCATTATCTCTATAGTTTCTATATTGCAAAAGCCCTCCAAAAGTCTCCGTATTTCAAGAATTTGTCTGCAGTTCTTTAGTGTATCTGTTCTTATGCGGTCACTTGTTTGTCTTTCAGCATGATAGTGTATAACTTATGACCTGGGGTTAAAATACTTGGGCCTATTTTAGCTAGCTAAACATAAAGCCTTCAATAGTAGATCTCACATTCAAGAAATGAAGTAAATGTTGCCTAACATCTCCATTATTTTTTTTCTTCTACTTGCCCTCAGCCTGTATTATTTTAATAAACACCATAAATCAGACAGAAATGTACTCCTTAGCAGTACTGTAATATAAATTGTCACAGCTTAATACCCTATATAACATATCAGCTCAAAATTAAGACGGCGTCCCAGATCAACCAGGCCAACCTAGCAGGATCGGGAAAGTAGTGTACAGTTCTCTTTACTTCCACAGGTCTTGCTCTGAATACAACACTTGACTGGACACAAGGATTGGGAATTCTGTGTCTGCGCCCTTATAATTCGCATTGTTGTTATATTCTCTCGATGGCACACTAACTTCTAGGATCATCATTTTCTTCAGCATTGAGTGTTGACTAATTAGGATGCATCAAACTCCTGCTTCTCTGCTGCTTGGCCTCAGGGATTGTAAACCATATCCAAGTTCCAATGAAATCAGTGGTAGTCTTTCCTTTGAATTAACTGGAAATTTAAAATGTCCCTTTAGACTCAACATACATTTTAATGTAGCACCTCTGACATTTGCCTGGTTGGGAGTTATTGATTTTTTTTTTAAGCTAACTATTGTCTACCTCCTCAGAGTCCACCTATGACTAGCTCATGTTACCTCTTTCTGAGGAATTTATTCTGGGGCCTTTGTATAAGGAGCTGTCATAAACAGATAGCTAAGGGTTAACGTCTCTTTCACCTATAAAGGGTTAACAAACAGTGACCTGCAAACACCTGACCAGAGGACCAATCAGGAGACAAGATACTTTCAAATCTCGTGGAGGGAAGCCTTTGTTTGTGGGTTTTGGGTTTGGCTTTGTTCTCTCTGGGTCCTGGATGGGGCTAGAGGTGCAACCAGGTTTCTGCCAATCTCCCTGCTACAGTCTCTTATCTATTCAGAATTGTAAGTAAAAAAAGGCAGTCATAGTCTTTTCTTTTCCATTTGCATATGTGTACTTGCTGGAAGTAGCTTAAATTGTGTTTCTGCTGGAGAAAGTTTCTTTCTATTGTTTATAAGTTGAAAGACCCTGTAACTGTTTACCATCTAAAGTGCAGAGATAAACGTTTTACCTTTTTTCTTTCTTTTTTTATTAAAAGCTTTGCTTTAAGACCTGTTTGAGTTTTCTCCTAGTTAAGGCTCAAAGGACTTGAATCTGTGTATCTCTCTCCTGGGAAGAAGGGAGTGGGAGTGGTGATTCAAGGATTTGAATTATGGTGATCTCCTAGGGTACCCAGGGCGGGAAAGATCTGGGAGGAGGTAAAGAGGGGGAAGGGAATGGTTTGTTTCCCTTTGTTGTGAGACTCAAGGAATCTGGGTCTTGGGGGTCCCCAGGGAAGGGTTTGGGGACACCAGAGTCTATCAGGCGCTCTACTTAAGTCCTGATTGGTGGCAGCCTATCAGATCTAAGTTGGTAATTAAGCTTAGGGGAATTCATGCTCGTACCCATATTTTGGATGCTAAGGTCCAGATTTGAGAATTATACTATGACAGCCATCTCTGCTTTTGCAGGGATAAGCAGTAAGGCATTGTTAGATTCTTATTCAAAGAGGGATAAAGATGACCGATTTTTGCTTCCTGCAGTCCACACACTAAGCAGAGGAAGATTGTAGAACTCACACCCCAGACATAGATATTATTTCCAGATAAGCTACAAATACTGTACCACATGAGAAAAAAATTATTATTGTTTGGAATACTCATTTTTTGAGACAGCTGCTAGCCAAGATTAATCTTGAGGTCTGTGACATGACAGTTTATTACCTAAGGGCAATAGTGCTTAGTGGGTAACTCACCCCACCATGTGGCATGGTCTTTTAAGAGTTTGAAACGTGTCATTATATATACAAGGACCTGGGAGAGAGGAAGCAGTCCTGGGAATAAGAAATGTTCAGTAGGAAATACCATTACTTTTCTTTAAGGGACCAGGACCAGGAGCTTTGAAGAAAGGGTGGACCAAGGCTCCCCATTCTTCTAATCAATTAGAAGTAAGCTGGAAGATGGGGACCATCATAAAGACCACCTCCCTTCTCGTAGCAGGGGAGACATCAGCAAGGAAAAGCTGGCATGCTGAGCACCCTGAAAGCCAACTGAGAAAAAAAGGCAAGCTGAGAGAGAAGCTGGTAAAGGCCTGACAGCTCCAGAGGGGACAGAAGAGTGATTCTGTTTAAGAAGAGCCAGACAATCAGTTCTAGAGAGGAGAGCTAGAGACACTCCTGTTTAAGGAGGGAGTGAAGGACTAACTGATACAGCTTAGTTCTAAAGAGGAGCGCTGAGGTCTTCTGCTTAAGAAAGGACTGAAACGGAGTAAACCAGAGCAGGAAAGATTCCAGAAACAGAGACTGTTTACAGTTTCAGGAAAGAGAAGTCTCCTGAGGGAAAAAGCCAGAGACTGCTGCTTGGAATAAGCCTGAGCCTCTGAATGTCCCACATGTATCTGAGTGAGTTCCTACTTATGCTTTCAGTTGTTTTTAATAAAATGAGACCCCTTGGAAGGGAGGAGTGTTCTTAGATTAAAAAGGCTTGTTTATCATTTGCATGGAGAGAAGTGAGGCAAGACTCACCTGTGGCATTATGCCTGACCAAATGAGCATGCATTGGGGTGACCGCCACACTGCCATAAGTTGTTTTTGGGTGACTTGAAGAGTGGCTGAATATAGTCTTTATGGGCTTTTTTTCTATATACTGTCTTGTTCTAGTGATCTGTGGCATTTTAAAATTGAAATTGAAATTAGAGCTAGTGAAGGCTGTGATGCATAGGGGCAGAGTCCCTTGTCTCTAGCAAACAACTGTTATCTTAGGCCTGACAAACTCGCTTATCCAAACATGTGTTTTGCAAGATATTTATCCATAAAAGCTGATATGTTTGGTATCTATAGAAAGCTCCTAACATATCAAAATTCACACCATTGTGATGTGTGTGTAATGGGTAATATTTAAGGAATAAGTTAACTATTGACAGTACATCTTTATGGTCTTGGATGTAAAAGTTAATCAGCAGGGGTTAATATATCTTGGATGGTCCATTTAAGCAGGAGAGAGTTGTTCCTTTTCTCTGGTTAGCTGGTGAGGTAATGTTTGGCTCAACTGTCTAGCCTTGCTCTATCCCAAGACAAAGAATGGGAAACCATCAGAAAGAATTGCAAACAAACAATCTAAACCACTTTCAGGAAAAGAAAGGAATGTTACAACAGACAGAATCACCCTGTCTATGACTAGAGTTTCAGTATAACTGAGAAGGGCGGGGGGATGGGAACACTCTGTATCCATTCAAGAGAAAATGTGAAATGGGGTTCTTTTTCATGAAAGTTTGGATACTGGTTCCTGTCAAGCCAGCTCTGCAACAGATTGAACTTTGGGCAAATCTGTTATTAAATATGAAAGTTACGTATTAATAAGCCCTCTAGACCCAGGTTTACATTTCATGACTTTGTGTTTAACTGTAACCATTTGTTTATACCATTCTTTTTTTTGTGCGTGGAATTTCTCTTCTTTCTTAAGTAATCCTACTTTTGATGTATTGTAGTACTCACAAGTGTTGTATGTTTTGCAGTAGGAGTGACTTTTGCTAAAACTACTACACTGGAATACACTGCCCTTTAAGATCTAGGATTTCTGAGAGAAGCCATGCCCGGGAGTAGAGATCAAAGGTGAATGCTTCAAAGGGGCTGTGGGACTGGCATATATTCTTGTTGACCTTGAAGGTGAAGAGAAGGCTGGCATAGTCCAGAGGGCAGAGTGTGAGCAGCTGAAAGGCTGATGGTGTTAGGAAGCTAACATCCAGCTACCATGGGCAAGACTCCTTCAGCCTGAAGACACTGGGTAGCAAAGTGACTCATAGTCCTAGGTCCCCCCAAAACCATCAAAAAAGCGCCTTGCCTAACGCTTTGTCATATTATTTATTATTCATCTCCCCCTCCCCCCCGAGAAAGTTTTCAGGAAAATATTTTAATTTGTTTTGCCATTTTTTTATATAATGTATGCTCAGATCCTTTTCTTCCCAGAGTGCATACTCTTCTTTTTTTATACACTCATCTGGACATAATTTCTATCCCTTAATTCAGCAACGGATGAAATGGTGTCTAAGCAAAACAAGTTTGTTACATAGCCCTGTAGACCCACATAAACACATCTGTTTACTAATGTTGTTTTCAAAAATTGTGACTGGAATTCGAATTAATGAAGCATAGGAATATATATATTTTTAGGGCTGTCAAGTGACTAAAAAAATTAATAGCACCATTAAACAATAGAATACCATTTATTTAAATATTTTTATGTTTTCTACATTTTCAAATATATTGATTTAAATTACAACATAGAATATAAAGTGTACAGTGCACACTTTATATTTTTTATTACAAGTATTTGCACTGTAAAAAACAAAAGAAATTGAAAAATACTATTCACCTCATATAGGTTCTGTAGTGCAATTTCTTTATCATGAAAGTTGAACTTACAAATGTGGAATTATATTCAAAAATAAAAGAAATGTAAAATTTTAGAGCCTGCAAGTCCACTCAGTCCTATTTCTTGTTCAGCCAAACACTCAGTCAAACAAATTTGCTTATATTTGCAGGAGATAACGCTGCCTGCTTCTTGTTCATAATGTCACTTGAAAGTGAGAACAGGCCATTTGCATGGCCATTCACGCGGTGTCACAAGATATTTAAGTGCCAGATGCACTAAAGAGCCATATGTCCCTTCATGCTTCCACCACCATTCCAGGGAACATGCGTCCATGCTGATGATGGGTTCTGCTCGATAATGATCCAAAGCAGTGTGGATTGATGCATGTTCATTTTCATTATCTAAGTCAGATGCTACCAGCAGAAGGTTAGTTTTCTTTTTTGGTAGTTCAGGTGCTGTAGTTTCCACTGCATCCGACGAAGTGGGTATTCACCCATGAAAGCTCATGCTTCAATACGTCTGTTAGTCTCTAAGGTGCAACAGGACTTTTTGCTGCTTTTACAGATCCAGACTAACACAGCTACCCCTCTGATACCTGGCTCTTTTAAGACTTCTGAAAGTATGCTTCACACCTCGTCCCTCTCAGATTTTGTAAGGCACTCAGATTCTTAAACCTACAGAGTGCTGTAGCTATCTTTAGAAATCTCAAATTGTGTTTTATGAAATCTGCAGTGAAAGTGTTCTTAAAATGAGCATGTGCTCAGTCATCATCTGATACTGATAACATGTAATACATGGTAGAAGGTGAGTATAACAGAGCAGGATATATACAATTCTCCCTCAATGAGTTCAGTCACAAATTTAATTAACACATTTTTTTTAAATGAGCATCATCAGCATAGAATGTGTCCTCAGGAATGGTGGCCAAAGCATGAAGTGGCATACTAATATTCAGAATCTCTGGCACAAACATCTTGCAAGGCCAGCTACAAAAATGGTGACACTAAGAAAAGGGCAGCATTATCTCCAAACTTGTTTGTCTTAGCAATTGGCTGAACAAGAAGGAGGACTTGTAGGCTCTGAAGTTTTACATTGTTTTGTTTTTGAGTGCAGTTATGGAATGAACAAGAAAATCTACATTTGTAAATTGCACTTTCAATACAAAGATTTCACTACAGTGCTTGTATGTAGTGAACTGTAAAATACTATTTTTGCTTATTTTTTTACAGTGCAAATATTTGTAATAAAAATAAGACTTTAATTTCAATTACAACACAGAATACAATATATATGAAAATGTAGGAAAACATCCAAAATATTTAATAAATGTTAATTGGTATTCTATTGTTGTTTATTAGTGTGATTAAAACTGCAATTAATTGCAATTAATTTTAAGTTAATCGCGTGAGTTAACTGAGATTAATTGACAGCCCTAGTTTTTTTCCTAAGTTATTTACAGTGTTTAGAAGCTCAGCAGTTTCTGTGGAAACGTGTAAAGTAATGCACCACTTTTTATGATATGACTGTTATAATGTTCTAAATGAATATGGCAATTTTCCAACAGAAAATCTTCAAAAAACAGACTCCAACAAGAAACTGCTGAACTCGAATTGATATGCAAATTAGATACAATCAATTTAGGCTTGAATAGAGGAGACTGGAAATGGCTGAGCCATTACAGACATTGAATCTATCTCCCCATGTAAGTATTCTCACACTTCTTACCAAACTGTCTGTACTGGGCTATCTTGATTCTCACTTCAAAAGTTTTTTCTCTGACTTAATTGGTCTGTTAGAGTTGGTAAGACAACTCCCACTTTTTCATGCTCTCTATATGTGTGTATCACACACTATATATATATATATTTTACACACACACACCCCTCCTCACTATATGTTCTATTCTATGCATCCGAAGAAGTGGGCTGTAGCCCACAAAAGCTTATGCTCAAATACATGTTAGTCTCTAAGGTGCCACAAGTACTCCTGTTCTTTAAATGAATATGTAAATACTTCCATTGACTGTGAGGGGAGAATTATTTGAATGATGTAGGTAAGTTTATATAAATTTCACAGATATACATAATTGTTTTTATTGTGTGGTAGAGAGAAAAGTATATGCTAGGCTATGATGAAAAGTGTAGTAATTTATACTACTCAGGGCAATAGCTGCTAGTTATTGGTAGAATTCTACTCCAGAAGGTAACCTAGTGAATTTAAAAAAAAATAAATATAATAAGATGCTCAACATGTTTTTCTTGCATCTTCTCCTGGCCACTTGCAGACATGATATCAGACTAACACAACAACTCATGTGATCAATCTGGCAATTCCTATGTCCATGTTTTCCAGGTGGGTTCTATCTACCCAATTACTGATGCTGTTGGTTGCATGTAACCATCCACTGCATTTCCAGCTTTGCTGTATGCAAATCAATGAAACCACCATTCCACAATGACATGTAATACAACAGAACTGATGTGTGAAACATTAGTACACATGAGCAATGTTAATGTACAGGTTAATAGCCAAGTCAGCTGCCCACATATCCTCGGATATTATAGGAATAGGGTGAGATACTACATGGGAAACAATATGCCAACTGGAACAGGCAAGAGAAATAAGCAGGGAACAGTATCAGGATGTCACATTGTACTGGAATGTCTGAATTATATCCATATATTTAAAAGTTAGCAGCAATGTCTATGGAAATAACAGCCAGACCTGGTGTGGTTAAGGTGGCTCAGGATTTTCAAATATCCTTGAGCTCTAAGAAGTCTCAAGAAGCAGCATAAGATTAGTTTAAAACAAAGAAATATCCCTTATTACATTTTTAAATCATCAAAGACCTTCTAGCTCCTGGGGACTTCAAGCTCTCTCATTAAAATTTAGGTGCCACACCCTACAGAATTTCCATCAAATTACATCTCCCTATCAGGTAAAAGTCTAGCTACCTAGATCTGGGGGGTCATGTATTTTAGGAGGGAAAAACAACATGGTGCATAAAGTTTTCCCCTCCAGGTCAGAGGATCCCAACTCAGGGTGATTTCTGATGATCAGAAACTGTACAACAATTGTCCTTTCCAACTTCTTTAAAGTTTACTTTCTACACCTAGCAGATAAGTTTCCTCTTGGCTATTACAGCCTGTCTCAGAAAGCATTAGGTATGATTTATTACAGAATTTATACCTTTCACATTCTACTAATGTATTTTCATACACACATAGACCTTATAAGCCTGGCTGAGTGCATTTTGGTATCAGTTCTAAATCTGCTTCTTGTTGAGCTAAATGTATGACAGATTATCTGAATGAACCAAAGCCCTAATTTTTTTTTTCTTCGGGCAACAGTGCCAACTTCTTAAAGATTACCAGTGACGTGAAAGGGAGCATTATCAAAGTGATAGTTGCCATCCTATTAAGTTCAATGGGAGGTAAAAGAGGAGGATGTGATTGGTTCACTTCATTGAACTGAATGACATTTAGCTAAAGAAAGGGACTTTCTACCAAACCTCTACTCATATGTGCTATTTTTATTGCTGTAAAAATACAGAGATTCATTCAGGTTCATTGCAAAATACAAAACAAGCTTGTCTGCCTCACTGATCAGATACAAAACTGAGCAAAATGTATTTCAAAACAATCAAGTACATTAGTTAATATGTTTGTGTCAGATCCTCTGTTTGTTCTGAGGCAAGTGTTAAAACAAAAAGCTGTGGGGAAAAAACCCTACAGTCAAATTCAGACTTAGTTTAATGCAACTGATTTCAATGGGGTTTTCAGCTTACTGCAGGCCAGGATTTAGCCTAATTAGGATATAACAGAAATAGCACTAGTCTTTCTTTCTGCAAGTCAATGTTTTCCATTACTTACATATAATTTTTAAAGTCAATAAGCAATAGTGATAAAAAAGTGAGAGAGCCAAAAGTATTCCTGAGAAACAGCTGTCAGAAACATGTGTCCCAAAATGTGGTACAATCCAGAAATAAAGTGATGGGTAAGGTCTTCCTTACGCAATTCCTTCCCTCTGATTAGATTAGTTGAAAAAAATATTTTCTCATTAAAAGGATGTGACTGCTCAACTTTCATACCACTCTGGCTGTCCCACAATTCATACCTTTTTCCTCCATCCATGTTCTTCTGAAGCAGAGATATAGCATGTTACTTCTGTGATGAAATGACTTGCTTGAAAAGCTTTTTGATCTGAGTTTTTTTCAGATGTGTTTACTAATTGTCCTAGAAACAGTTGTATCAGTTTCTTGATCCTTTGTAAAATTAATATCAACCACTGTGTCACAAGGTGATGGATTAATTTGAATGTATCGTGCATTAGCTGTGTATCTGCCAGCAGGACCCTGACCTCTAGTGAGTAAAAGGAGTAAGCTGCAAGATCAGCAATATGATATAGTGCCACAAGAGAAATTCTTGTGATGTCAGAGATTGACAGAAGAAAAGAAGAGAAAGCTGCTGGCATTATACTAGGTTTTTAATTTAGCTATCAGCCTCACTAAAAACCTAAGAGTTTGCAACAATATATAGAATCAACTAAACCCATTTGTGTTTTTTGCCTAGAACTTTTTCTATATTGTGTTAGCCACTCAGCTGCTATAACAGCATGTAATACTTTGTACTTATGTAGCATCTTTCATATGAGCATTTCAAGTGCCTTAAAAGAGGAGTGCTGAAAATAGGTAGGCATATTTTCAGAGTACCCAACTGAGACAGAGTGCATTTAAGTGACTTTCTCAAGGTAACTCACAGAGCAAACTGGGTTGTCTGACTCCCATTCGCTTACAACAAGAATGAGACCACTCTGTCTCCCTGAGAAGAAAATATGCGATCAAGGGCCTCAGTGAGGACTTGGTTACGGTCTGATTAAAGTATGTTTCAATTTATTTTAACAAAGTTGGATCAGGTCCTAAAAGAACATAAATAAAGTGTTCCAGCTACATGACTATCATATACATGATCAGCTTGACTTCTATATAAGTTTTAGCTAGGGTATTTGACACCAAAACCTCTGCAATCTCAGAGGTCACCTGCTCATGTTAATCTTATTTTTAGCAGGAAATGCAGTGCTTGTGGAAGGTGCCACCTTGATAGCTCTGCAGTCTAAAGTCCTCTGCATAACCTCAGAACAGGTACAGGATGCAGATATTTCCTGTACCTCCTTGGTTATATGTCTCAACCATGATCTGGAGGGGAGCAATCTTAGGATTGAGTTTAG
Source organism: Gopherus flavomarginatus (assembly GCF_025201925.1). Lineage (NCBI taxonomy): Eukaryota > Metazoa > Chordata > Testudines > Testudinidae > Gopherus > Gopherus flavomarginatus. The sequence continues at coordinate 69,630,794 of NC_066623.1, forward strand.
TCCCCATGCCCATTCCCTTCTGAAAAGAATAGCAAGGATCGAGTTGCAGTATCTGTCCACGGGGCATTGTACTGAGACTGCTAATAGATTTCATGTAGGCCATTGATCATCAATAAGATGCTAATTAATTTTGTCCCCCCACAGAACTTGGGTGGATTCAAAGATGTGACTTTAAGGCACAAAGTTTCCACTAATTGCAGTGATATTGTTCCACTAGTTGTGAGTCCTCTAGGGTTTTCGCTGTTCAGCAACCATAAAAATGAAAGTGTAATTTAGAACCTCTGATACAGTAAATGACAATGCCAGCGGTAACTTTGTATTTTAACTTGTCTCTCTGTTTCATGAGCAAACAACAGTTATGTAACCACTGGTCCCAAGAACTGAGATAAGTTTTGTGAAACAGATACCTTAAAAATTAGACTGGCAGCTACTCTGAACATCTACAAAACCTGTTTAGTCAACACAAAGGCAGATAGAATGCTCGAGCTGTCCTAGTTTTTTAGAGTAAAGATTCCCAAATTTTTTTGCTCTTGGTCTTGTGACTCTCCATTTTCTTGGGCAGCAGCATGGCCTGGATATTGGGCACCCCTTGAGCAACTGTAACTTTTCCCAATAACTTGTTGAGCTCCTTGTCATTATGGATGGTGAGCTACAGGTGACGGGGGATGAGCCTGGTTTTCTTGTTATCCTGCAGAATGTTGCCAGCCAGCTCCAGAATTTCAGGGGTCAGATACTCTAGCACTGCAGCCATATAGAGAGGGACTCCAGCCCCTACTCATTCAGTGTAGTTCCCTTTCCAAAGTAGCCAGTGCACACAGCCCCAGGGGATCTGAAGCCCAGCACACAAGGAGCAAGATTTAGCCTTGGCTCTCACTTTACCTCCCTGCTTTCCTCAACCTGATATTGCAAGTGGTGCTCGAACAGTGCTCGCTATGAAGAAACAGAAAAGCTGTCCTACTGACGGGTATTCAGTAAATACATCTAGCTGAAAACAAGAGAAACAATGTAAGCACTTTCACCTGTTCTTTCATCTAGGAAAAAAAGTTCTCAAAGCATGATTTTCTCCTTTCAATATACAAAGGGATGCTATTGGTTAAGGAGCTAATCAAAAGCTATTCCGAGAGCTTGGTTACGTAGCATTGATCATTGTGAAAATAATAAAAATACTATCAGCATAAAGGGATAGTTTTCTAATAGGAAGATGCAACATTGTAAAAAATATTCTGTTACATTTTGATTAAAAGCACCTTCATGGCAGGTGTTTGTCACTGGTTAGAAAAATGTATGTGCTGTTTTCTGCTGTGTAGAAGTGCTGAACAGTGGGTCAGATTCTCAGCTGGTGCATATGGTTAATTCTATCAACTGCAAAATCTGCATCTTGTATCTTCCCTTCTATAGACACACAGAGAATTTTAAAAAGTGTTTAAGCCCCATTTTAAAAAATGACTTTAACCTCAGTGAAAGTCAATGAATATGGGCTCCTAATTAACTGACACACTCTGGAAAATATTTTTGGATCTGATCATAGGATTGGGCTGCCTGTATCTTAAGAATGCATGTTACCTAGCAACTCTGCAGTTTTCTGTGTTATAGTTATTATAACATAATTAAAATAAACATAATGGGCTAGGTTTTTCACCTGGTGTAAATCAGCATAGCTCCGTGGAAGCCACTGGTGCTACACTAGTTTACTCTGGCTGAGGATTTGGAGCAAGTTACTCAATTACCTTTACTGATTCTCCTTGTCCCTATCCTGTTGTCACTCACATCTGTATGTGTCTGATCTGTATGTATCATATCATTCTTTTAAGAAAACTTTCTGCTTCAAATAGTCTGTTTATTTTCTCTTTTTACAGCACTGTCAATTCAAGTTAGTATTTAGTTCCAACCCCTGGAGAACTGTCATCCAGAGGCAATATTTTAGGGAAGGAAATAAATAAAAATCTGGGTGAATTGCTTTGTTTTGGAGTACTCACCAGGTAATGAGGTAGTATAGGAACTCCTGCAGACATCTACTTGTAGAGAACCCTCTCTTTAGTATATTGCTATGCTGTGACTACATTGAAAAAGTGACCTCCATAAAATGCCTTTTTATTTGACTCTCATTTTGATAGGAGAGTCAATCACTTTGATCACACTTTTGTACTGCTTCACTGCTAGAAGTAGAGTAGGAGATTTCTGATGAATGTGTGTGAAACGTGGAAATACGCTTTAAGTCTCTGCTTTTCAGATGATCACAATTTGACAGTTTTGCCTATGTTCAAAGGCAACTTAAGAATTGGATATATTGTTCGCCAGCTGCTAAATCTATGAAAAGCCTTCCTGGAAACGAAAGAAGGAAAAAATAGTTTTGAATTTGGTTGGAATGGAGCTCAATAATTCTCTGGATTGTTTTTAGAAAAGCTAAAATAAAGCTGATTAAAACAGCAACACTGTACACAGTTTAAACCTGCCTAGAGATAATGAAGGTCAACACAGGATTCTCACGTAAAAAGGACAGATTAGATATTTTGAACATAAATCCAGTTGATAGTAAAATCTGTAAATGGAAACCTTTTCTGTGTTGTGTAATACTAATGCATGACATTTTGCTGTCCATATAATCTTTAGCTTTACTGTCAATATTATTCCATTACACTGATTACAGAAAATGAATTAAGCACTATCAGAATGGAAGGCATGTTTTAATAACAATGCAATTATTAATCCTTTGTGATGCAGGACTATAATAGTGTTCAATTTAATGCAGTAAAAACTATCTGCTCCAATAACCCAGTCACTAAAATTATGATCTGTAATTAAGGATGGATTAAAATTCCATTTCAAGCTTGTAAACTATGCCTTATAATAAATGTCTAGCTGCAAGGATGCACTAATAGTACTGGCCACATTTGTAATAATTTGACTAACGTCAAAGCTAGATTTGATCTTTGTTTTGTTTAGATGAAATTAAGCTGAGCTTTTAGACAACAATCACAGTTGCCAAACAGATCAAACAAGCAAAAGCAGCATATTAGTGGTTACATAAGAATCTCCCTTGCAAATAGTGATTTCCAGTGCCCATATGTGACTGTCCCACTTGCAAAATTAACTTGCAAAAACATTTCCAAATATTGGACTTGATTCTGGTGTCCATACTCGAGCAAAATCTCATCTTATTACAGGACTAGAGCTAATGCTGTTTTACTTTATCTTCAGAGAAACTTGATAGGCATTTCCCCTCCCCCCAGGGGGTCTTAACATGTTCAAATGTTTACATTTACTCTCTGCCCTGTTCACAAGCTGTATGTTGTGGGGGGGAGGTGATCAGCCCTCAGTGGTGAAACAACAGGTTAAGGACTATTTAGAAAATCTAGGCATGCACAAGTGCGTGGGGCTGGATGCACTGCATCCAGCGGGGCTGAGGGAGTTGGCTGATGTGATTGCAAAGCCATTGGCCATTATCTTTGAAAACTCATTGCGATTGAGGGAGGTCCTGGATGACTAGAAAAAGGCAAATATCATACCAGAAGGAGAATCTGGGGAACAACAGACTTGTCAGTCTAATGTCAGTCCCTGGAAAAAATCATGGAGCAGGTCCTCAAGGAATCCATTTTGAAGCACTTGGAGGTGAGGATGGTGATCAGGAACAGTCAATATGGATTCACCAGGGGAAAGTTATGCCTGACCATCCTGATTGCCTTCTATGATGAGATAACTGGCTCTGTGGATATGGGGAAAGCAGTGGATGTGATATCTTGATTTTTGCAAAGCTTTTTATATGGTATCCCACAGTATTCTTGCTAGCAAGTTAAAAAAAGTATGGATTGGATGAATGGACTATAAGGTGGATAGAATGCTGGCTAGATCATTGGGCTTAATGGGTAGTGATCAATGCTCAATGTCCAGCTGGAAGCCAGCGTCAAGCAGAGTACCTCAAGCATCGGTCCTGTGGTCCAGTTTTGTTCAATATCTTCATTAATGATCCGGATGATGGGATGGATTGCACCCTCAGCAAGTTCACAGATAACACTATGCTGGGAGGAGAGGTAGATATGCTGGAGCGTACGGATGGGGTCCAGAGTCACCTAGACAAATTGGAAGATTGAGCCAAAAGAAATCTGATGAGGTTCAACAAAGACAAGTGCAGAGTCCTGCACTTAGGAAAGAAGAATCCCATGCACTGCTACAGGCTGAAGACTGACTGAGTAAGCAGCAGTTCTGCAGAAAAGGACCTAGGGGTGACAGTGGATGAGCAGCTGGATATGAGTCAGCAGTGTGCCTTTGTTGCCAAGAAGGCTAACAGAATATTGGGCTGCATTAATAGAAATGTTGCCAACAGATTGAAGGAAGTGATTATTCCCCTCTATTCAGCACTGGTGAGGCACATCTGGAGTATTGCATCCAGTTTTGGGCCTGCCCACTACAGAAAGGATGTGGACAAATTGGAGAGAGTCCAGCAGAGGGCAACAAAAATTATTAGGAGGCTGGAATGCATGACTTACAATGAGAAGTTGAGGGAACTGGGCTTATTTAGTCTGCAGAAGAGTAGAGTGAGGGTGGATTTAATAGCAGCTTTCCTACCTGAAGGATGGAACTAGGCTGTTCTCTGTGGTGGCAGGTGAGAGAACAAGCAGCAATGGTCTCAAGCTGCCGTGGAGGAGGTCTAGGTTGGATATTAGGAAAAACTTTTTTCACTAGGAGGGTGGTGAAGCCCTGGAATGGGTTACTGAGGGAGGCGGTGAAATCTCCATCCTTAGAAGCTTTTAAGACCCCGCTTGACAAAGTCCTACCTGGGATAATTTAGCTGGGATTGGTCCTGCTTTGAGCAATGGATTGGACTAGATGACCTCATGAGGTCTTTTCCAACCCTAATCTTCTATGATTCTTCCATAAGTATGATAGTTTGAGTCTATTAGGTGGTAAGATAAGTTGTGGGTGCAAATTTGAGATTTTGCAAAAATGTGGGCATGAAAACATGTCCGAGTAAAATTACTCTTTGCAGTTTTAGATACCATTTTAGAAGACTTGAGTCTCTTTTCTGCAGCATCCTGAATTAACATTATTTTGTATTATTACATTGTAATTTAGCTTTCTTGTACATATCAATGGCTGTAGAAACAAGAGTTTACTTTTGTTCTGTCTAAAGCTGACCTTTGCCATTGAACTAACATAGCTCCATGCATTCAATAAGATCTCAGTAGTGTGTAAATAGTTGTTTGAAATAATGTTAATATCAAACAGCCAGATTCTGCACTGGCTTTCATCCTTGTACAACCTCAATGAGGTAAGGGTAATATTTACCCTGTGCTTACAGCACAAGCTGATAAAAGCAAAAAATCTCTCTCTATTACATTTTGCTATTGTATTTCAATATTGTAGCCAATATTTAATAAAAGACCAATCAGCATTCAGAGTAACATGCTCCAATGGCCAGTTCCTACCACTGATTTGCACAGTATGTCCTGACAATTCATTGATATCTATGGGAGTTTCATGTACAAACCAATGGAAGGACATAGTAGTGAGGGTGTACATTAACTTTTCATACAAGAGGTAAAGCTAACTCTAAACTGGAATCTACCATTACTGTGATCAATGCTCCCATTACTTACATTCATATCATGGATGGAACATGAGGTTAGCAAACAGTGCTGAAACAAACATGGCTATATGGAACTGAGGCCTCAATCCTGCCATTTGATCAACACATGTGAAGGGGTCTCCTGTGCAGATCAGCTTACAGAAACTGGGTCTAAGATAAGTATGTTCTACATTCTGATATACCATTAATGACAGGTGGGGGAAGGCTGCTTTCCTCCTGATAGGGGAAGCAAGCAGGCTAACAGACTGTTTAGGGAAGGACTAGCACCCAGAGGCCAGCATAATGAGGCAACATTCCAAAGAGGGACAGGGAGAGGTATTTCTTTTGTGTTTTACAAACTTGTTTCTTTCTGTTTGGATGAACATTACTCCTGGAGTCTACCACGATGTCCATCGTGTAAATACCAAAGAATTAAAAATTCAAGCGAGGAATAAAAACTCTCTAGAGTGAGACTGATTTACTCCAGGTCCTCACCACCAGAAGGGTAAACACCAAGTGTGGTGAGGTGAAGAAGATGCCTTGCCATACCACTTAATATTTCCTGTAAGGTACAGCTCTCTGCTATGTGTGATTTGGAGTCTGGACTAGAGTTGTAGATCCTGTTTCTTTTTCTGGAACTAATTCACTGAGTGATACAGGGAAATTTTCTATCTCTAAATCTATATACAGACACCAAAATAAGGATCCTGATTCCCCACTCACCCCCAATCTCTGCTGAAAAATGAACTTCAGTTCCATGGATTTCACATTGGACAGCCAGGTTTGAAATGTCATGGCCATCCTCTCTGTACTGCCATTTCACTGTCTGTAAATTGGATACACATAACACTTGGTACTTTTATAGAAGTGTTAGAAAGATTATTTATATAGTGCTTAGTGATCCTTCTACAAAAGGCACTGCACAAGTACAAAGGACTCATAATAATAAAATGATTTCCTGTTGTTTTATATCTCAGGTTTGAAAAACTAGACTGTGGAGAAGCGAGGACTCATCCAGTGAGGCACCTCCTGCTGGTTGTCCAGGGAATTAGCTCTCCAGCCTCAGGGGCACCCTCTACCAGGAGATGTCTCACCTGCCACTGGCCCCATGCCTCTTTACCTTGGGTGCTGCCCCCTGGCAGTACCTCCACAAATATGGGTCTTGTCTCCCCTCCCTGGGGAACCCCAAATCCCTATCCCCACCTCACCTCACTCTACGGCTACTGCTAGTCACCATCTAGCCCTCACTCACTGGGGCACACTGCAGTGTATAAGCCATTAATCACTGACAAGCAGAGTTTGAACCTACTGCCTTTGCCTAACCCTTGGGCTACAGCCTCTGCAACCTTAGTACCTGTTTTGGCCTTGCACAGGGCCTGCAGCCTGGGGAGTTGCTAGGCAGGCCCTCCACAGCTCCTCTTTCACTTCCCCAGCCCTGCTTTGTTGCCTGCACCTACAGCTCCCAGGCAGCTAGATCCTTCTCCCTCTGAAGTTGGAGAGGGAATATATCTAGCTCCTGGCTCACAGCCCTTTTATCAGGACCAGCAGAGGTCTGATTGGGGCATGGCCCAGCTGTGGCTGCTTCCCTAGTCAGCCTAGCTTTTGGCTGGCAGCCCCAGCCCTCTCCCAGGGCTGGCTGTAACCTTTTCCAGACCAGGGAATGCGTGACCACCCCACTACATAGACCTTTCCAGCTTCTGAGATTTTATTACAAAAGAATTCTGATCACCTTACTCATGATGTAATGATTCAAATGTATGAAATTAATTTTCAAACTCAACTCGCAGCTGGGTTTAAAATCTGCAGAAATAGACACTGTGGGTACAGAAAGTTGACAGTAATTTTCAAGCCTAGTGTACCAATAGATTTGCTTCTAAGGGTTTATTGTCAATCAGTTGATTTCAGAAAGTTTTCTTTTTCTACTTTACAGCGTTGTGTTGGAATTTGAAAGATTAGTACAATCAGGCATACTAGAATTCAGTAAATAGCAAATCTATCATGAACTGGAATGATAATGAAACAAAAATCTTCCAGTTACAAAGAGGAAAAGGTAGAATGTCTCAGAAGGCAAACAAGGACTATATCTTTGAACCTATTATTACAATAGGGAAAGGATCCTTACCTGTCAACAAATTGGTGGTAGTAATTTATTTTATGTTGCTGGGAGGGATTTGTTACGTAAAATAAATCAAGGAAGAACAAGTGCACTAATCTTCAGTCTTGCAAGCTGCTGTGCTAAAGTGTGGCAGGGTAGGTAGCAGCACTTGCCTTTCTGACCCCAGAGTAGTCATGAAATGTAGTTGCCTGAAATGTGCATGAAGTCTAGCCATTGGCCAGATGGTGTAGCTAACAGAAGGAACAAAATCCTGTAGCTTGTACTCCATAAAGCCAGCTTTATTCACTATAACCTTTGGCTCCCAGTTCAACTATATTTCTCATTGTAAAGAATTTTTATTATGGTCAATTGTTAAAATACTTGTGGCCTGATTAAAAAAATAGCCATGTTTCACTAATCCATCCAAGCAGCTTTTTTTCCTTTTTCAAAAATTGTTTTAATTTTTTTTAATGGTTTTCCTTTGGATTATGCATAGTTCATGTACACAGCACAGACCATTAAGAAATCATTTGGTTTAAAAACAAACAAACATGTAAGGCTTGATCTATTTGACTTTTCATAGACTTGTTGCTCTGTCTCAGGGCAATAGGAAATAGTCTTTTCCTAACTACTTCTCTTCCATAGATAAAGCACTGAGAAGAGGAATGTTAGGAAATTCAGTTAGGAAGCTCTATGACTTTCTACCTTACAGAATTCCTTTTCCATGCTATCTTGAGGGGCATGGATTTATGGACCGTTGGCAGGGCAGAAAAAGTGTGGGGCATTAGAGACCAAAGATTTATGGGAAAAGCCGAAACCATTCTCCAGCAGAATAGAATAGAGACAAATGATGAAAATGGTTAGAAGCATAGAAAGGTTTCCATATGAAGAGAGATTGAAAAGACTGGGATGTCTTATTTCTGTGGACCCTCCGCAGGCATGCACTTGGCGTGCTAGGGCCTGGAGCCGGCTCTGATTCCCAAATTACAGTAATCAGTATAGATATGAACTTTGCTGTATAGACTTTTATTTATTTTCAAAATATACTTAAATTATCATTAAGTTCTACTGGTGTCCTGACCACTATGTTGCCAGCTTAGCTGGTTGAAGACAGCCCATGAAGATGAATTTTTCAAGTTTATTGTAGAAAATGAGGGTTTTTTTAAAAATTAAACTTGAAAGTGAAGCATTCATAACATAGGCAGAAAAACTGCTCTCAAATCCTTCCAGAATTGTTTCTTAATCCAGTACACAGCTAAGCTTCAAGGCAAGACACACCAAAAACTCTACAATTGCTTACAAAGTGAATAATATCTGTTAGCTTGAGTCTGGTGCAATAATTGCTAAAACACTCATTTGAATACCTTTGAATCCATACATATTTGCATAAAAAACAATCTATATTCTCAAAAAAAAATGAAGCATGAGAACACATTTCAGAACTCAAAGCATATGGTGAAATAAATTAGGACCCATAAAGTAGCTTCTGTAAGTAGATTCCTTGGAATACTCTGAAAAATTGTCTACAAACTTAGACCCATCAATCCACCAAATTAGGCACCCACGCTACCAGCATTTGCAAATCATTTTTCAACATTATTACTACGATTCTTGACACTGTGCAGTGTATATTTTTTTCCCCACTGGTTCACAAGGAATCTTGAGAGTGTATTTTTAATGGCGTGCTGCAAAGGGATGTTATAAAAGTTATTTCCTCCCTGTTGAGTAAAAGCTTAGGCACAAACTCTTTAGTCTAAGCTAACATGGTTATTCTGACTTATTATTCAAACTGACGCTTTTTTCTCAAACTACAGTATTAGAAATATTTGCCCCTAGGGTGTAAACCAAAGCCTGCTGAACTCAAATGGAGTCTTGCCATTGATTTCAACGGTCTTTGGATTAGGCTCCTAAATTAGTAAATCCTTATATGACCACCTAACAATAGGATCTTTGGAGAAAAATATAAATCAAGCTAAATCTAATTTTCAAATATTAGAACCAATCTTGCATCTCACTTCACAGTATAGTAATAGGAGAAGCTACATGTAAATCACCTTTTTCAAAAACACCTTTCTCTTTCCACGAGCAGAAACTGCTTCAATAGTCATATGTATTTGAGGGATGAAAATCAAAAACTCTGGTAAAGTAAGGAGCCAAGGCCATCTGTATGTAATAAGGTTGCAATTCCACTAACATTTCCTAGTGATATCATAATAAAGCATGAAACTACATGGGTTGTTCATATACATTGTTTAATGTCTCAGAACATTACATTAGTATTATGAATTTAATTCAATTTGTGTACATTTCAGGGCACTGTATTGCCACAGGCCAACTGACCATTTAAGGAGAACTGGGTTCAGCTTTGCCTATGAGTTAGTAGTTATCCCCCAGCTGATCCAGATCTGGTGTCTCAATTACAGTTAGTGATGTCAGCTGTGAAAGGGTCAGAGAGGGTTACATAAATGGGGGAGGAGAACTCAATTAGGGGTGAGACTCAGAAGAGAAGAATAAGAGGCATTCTGTTTATGTGGGAAAAGTCTGGTGAAGGTGGGTAGGAAAGAGTCATAGGGAGCAGGTCAGGTTCCTGTGGCAGGTCCTGGAATATGGCCTGTAATAAGTAAAGTGCTTCTCTAGGAGAAGCTGTTAAAGTGCATAGTGAGGTGAAGTAGTGGAGATACTTGTTATAAAGAAGTTTCTCCAGAAACAAAGCTGGAAAGGCAGTGCTTAGTCAAAAGAGCAAGTAAAGGACTCTGAGAATGGGGTTGGAGCAGACAATGTCTCATCTGTTTGTCATGGGTATAAATCTTTTTTGTTTGGCGATTGGTATGGATTCCTTAGATGACTCTTTGTTTTCTCAGGAATGGAGAGAGGTGACTTGGTCAGAAGGCTGGGCTGTGGAAAGCATAGATAGAGGCAGACTGTTGGGCTCAGAGAAGAGGTCAACAGAGGGTGTCCTGGATGAAGCTTCCTGTGATACCATGCTTGTATGTTGGGGTGCTACCATAGTAAGTGGAACTGCTTACATCAATGTTGTTCAGTGATGTCCTATGTATTTAACCCCACCAGTGTAATATCCAAACATATTCCCTTAGTGCTCATGTGAGTTAAAGCTGCTGAAACATTGTGATGCTCTTTATAACCTTATGGTGCAAGGTGATAATTGCCTGTCAACTAGGGGTCTGATGTAACTTTTTCAGACTGTCATTAAGAAAACCCTTTCTCTGGAGCCCTGAGGTTCCTTTGTATGGAAAAGCAGTTATACTCAGAGGACTGCTGATCAGGCTTGCTTTGGAAGACTGTGTGGTTCCAGAGGAGATGATGTGAGTGAGAGGACCTTCCCAGATGTAAACCTCAGGCACTGGGACAGGGAGAGGACTGCTAAGAGCTGTAAATTGGTGAGACGTCCTAGGCAGACAGAGGCACAAAGAAGCTATTTATTGGTAAAGAGCAATGATGTCTTACCTGAGGTTTTTGCAAAAAGACAGTTGCCTGTATGCAGTTTACTATCTCTGTGGAACCCCTAGAGTAGGAGGTTAATGCAAACTCTCTCTAGCTCCATTTAGGCCCCCCAAAAAAGCCTTATGACAAGATCCCCAGAGGAGAGGGTCATTGTTTGCTGATCTTCTGTTAGAGAAGGTGAAGGTAAAAAAATCTGAGCTATGTAAAGAAATGTCTGACCTGCCCAGCATTTGTGGTTCTGGAATGAAGACTGATGAACTTGTGACTATGGGGGAAACCCATTTGTGGCTTTTGAAGGACTAAAACCTACCAGAGCCCTAGGTTGGAGTTGAGAGTTGACATCTTCTAAGCTTTTAAGCATGCATGTAGGTTCTTATTGTTTTTTTCCTTTTCCTTCTTTCTCTCATCTTCTTCCCCCCCCCCCCCACCCCTGTAATGCTTTTTTTTACCTTTTTAGAATAGATGTACATCCTTTGAAGGAGTTGTGTTGTAACTTCTAACTGTGGGCAATACATTGGTCACAGGCTTTGGAAAACTAGCAAAGCACAGGTGCTGGCATTTTAGACAATCTAATTTGCTGGGGATATTACACTATAAGGCACAGAGCTGTGCAGCCTTAAAATCCTTAGTCAGGAGGAAGTGAGATGCAGGTCTCTGCCCAAGAAATGTGCCAGCTGGGAGTCACTCCTAAAGTTGGAGCCTTGGATGGACCACAGATGGGGAATACAGGTTCAGTTACCTTGAAACTGTGAAGTTGACAGTCATTTTGCTCAGAATCTTAGATATTGACTGCAAGTTTATTTTCAAAAGTGATTCTGCCTAAAACACTCTTCCCTGAGAAATGTTATGTTGTGTATAGTCCATACACCCTCTTTTAAACCACTGAATCATACAAGCAAGATATTTCTGATTGTTCAGAGCTAATGAAGACTGTTCTGTTTAAAAATGGAATGACTTTTCATGTTGTCTTTGAAGACATCATTCAGAGAACTTGTGCATGTTTATAGTTAGGAAGCACAATGAAAATGCTAAGAAGTTCTTGGGTTCAAAAAGAAAATGGTACTACAAAAACCGTTTGGAATTACTTTCAATTTATTTTACTAAAAGGGTAAAATTTTAAGCATCTTAGATCTTGTATATTTAATGCTCAGGGTACAGCAGCAAAAAATCACTTGCAGTACTGTGTAATGTTAAAGTAAGACAGCAAAAAGCTGTGTCTGCAATGCGATTTATGCTGAGGTGTACAGGAACATTCTGATGCCAGTTGTGCGTAACAAAAAACATTGGGGGAAAGTGTTGGAGCGGTGGGGGAGGGGGGAAGACACTCAGTCTTGAGACATTTCTATGCTACTAATTGCTCAGAGTATATTGGTACCAGGATATGAAGTACAAGGCTCTGATAGTAATTCTGGATTTATGCCATTGTAACTTGGTAAAAGCCTGCTTTCAGTTTTTCTGGTGCAACTCATTGGTTTTTAGCAGAGCTCCACCAGATGAGTTTGGCCCAGCATTCCAAAAAATATGAGATGTGTTCTACACTCCCTTCACTAGGCCTATGTAGATCTGGAATACATCCACTGAAGTGTGAGGGTCTGAAGCTGGAGGGGGAACCCTCCTGTATTCTTCCAAGTCAACTATATCCTGATAATACCTGTTTCAACAGGCTATTCCTGTTCCAGAGACCAGCCCAGAGCATTCAATTTGTAAGTAGTCCTGTACCATGAGTATCTTGTCTTGTACAATGGAAGATACATTATGGTTTAGGATAAGCAGGTACTGTCTCTCCATTAGGGTGCTGAAGGGCGAGTGCAGCAGCTCCATAGCTAAGAAGAATGGTGCATCTCTTGGAAAACTGTTGTGAATCCATTCCTATTGGATGAGCACCAGGCTGTACTTTCTCCAATCCTCTCCCTCCCCAGGGATACCTGAGCAGCTGCAGCAGGGTGCCTGAAAAGCCTATTAGGGTCAGAACACAATGTGGCAGTACAGATGTCATCTTATTCATGAGGAGGCAAAGTCTGCCCCTCCTATGCTACCAACAGGATTGAGGAAGGATTTGGGGAGAGGAGATGTTGTTGTTTTTTTCCCCCATCTATGTGAAGTCAAATGTAAACAAGTGTTTCTCCACACAGCCAAACTGTGGAACTCTTTGCCAAAAGATGTTGTGAAGGTCAAGACTATAACAGGGTTCAAAAAGAACTAGATAAATTCATGAAGGATAGGTTCTTCAATCATTATTAGCTAGGAGGGGCAGAGATGGTGTCCTTAGCCTCTGTTAACCAGAAGATGGAAATGGGTGGATCACTTGATTGCCTGTTTTAGTTATTCCCTCTGGGACACTTGGCTGGATGGACGTTTGGTCTGGCCCAGTATGGCTGTTCTTATGTTAACTTGGCCTTAGAACAATATCTGACATCTATAGAAGACCTTTCATCTGAGGTTCTCCTAAAATGAACTTTGTGAAATGCTCTGTCGAGAAAATAACACTTGAAGGATCAGTAACTTCTAGACAAAACATGTCACCATGAGTCTGTGGCAAAGCTGCCATGCAACATTTGACTTCCTATGCTGCTACTCTTGTCTTTTAGTAGCATTAATCCCACTGTAGTTCTAAAATCTGATGGATACCTTGCAATAATGTTGTATTATTGAGCCTAAGCATCACAAAAGATCTCTCATGCTGGGCTTAACTGGGCTTTATATAAATGTACTCTTTGCCATTTTAGTGTTTTTGGTCTTTAATTATTTCCCTGGTTAGGGGGAAAAACTTATTTTGATTACAAGTAAAATACACTTTGCATCCTAATTTCATTTATACAATCTTTTAATTTAAATGGGTATATATTGGTAGGGAAGACTTCTATTCCACTGGCATACTTATGATTCTATTGTAATTCAATTTAATACCATTCATTGAAGTTAAGGAAGTAGCTCACAATTAGACAGGATTAAAACTCACCAGATAGATGGGAAGGACCAAATGGAAATTTTCTTTTACTGAGATTTGGCTTATAGCTTCACCAGAAGATCAGAGACACATCTATGGTTCTTAAGGTCTTATCTGTCTTTGCATCTGACTTCTGTTTTTAACTTTAGATGTTGCAGTGGGTGCCCTTCTGACATGAATCTTATTTCCAAGCATCACAAGTTGAAGGAATTAAATGTGAATATTTGTTAAAAGAATACTTAACTGTTTTGTAGGTGTGACAACAGTTGCCTGACAACATATGTACTTAATGTTACTGTAGCACAATATTATACAGATGAGGTTTTATAATAGAACAAACTTACTGTAAACTTTTCTCCAGTCTGGTTTTGTATCTTACTAGACTATAGAACTCTATCTTCTACATCCAGTCATTTGAATAGCATATTAGTATACAAATAGATCACTTGAAATCAATGGGACTTCATACAGACCATTTATGCCGCTTAAAGTGAGTTAAAGATGGCAGACTCTGCCAAGTCATGTTGAGCTCCCATCTTCAGGTCTGTGCTTTCAAAAAGACTTGAGTATCTAAACACAGCATTTACTTACGCTAAAATCTGCAAATGTGGTTTCCTGCAGTCAGGCACATCAATAAGGAAGATCTGGATGACCTTGTAAACTGGACTAATAGTAATAGGATGAAATTTAATAGTGAAAAGTGCAAGGTCATGCACTTAGGGATTAATAATAAGAACTTTAGATATAGATTGGGGACGCATCTGTTGGAAGCAACAGAGGAGGAGAAGGACCTTGGGGTATTGGTAGATCACAGGATGACTGAGCCGCCACTGTGATATGGCTGTTAAAGCTAATGCAGTTTTAGGATGCATCAGGCGAGGTATTTCCAGCAAAGATAAGTAGGTGTTAGTACCATTATATAAGGCGCTGGTGAGACCCCACCTGGAATACTGTGTGCAGTTCTGGTCTCCCATGTTTAAGAAGGATGAATTCAAACTGGAACGGGTACAGAGATGGGCTACTAGGATGATCTGAGGAATGGAAAACCTGCCTTATGAAAGGAGACTCAAAGAGCTTGGCTTGTTTAGCCTAGCCAAAAGAAGGCTGAGGGGGGATATGCTTGCTCTTTATAAATATATCAGAGGGATTAATATTAGAGAGGGAGAGGAATATTTAAGCTTAGTACCAATGTAGATACAAGAACGAATGGGTATAAACTGGACACTAGGAAGTTCAGACTTGAAATTAGATGAAGGTTTCTAACCATTAGAGGACTGAGGTTCTAGAAGAGCCTTCCAAGGGGAATAGTGGGGGCAAAAGCGATATCTGGCTTCAAGATTAAGCTTGATAAGTTTATGGAAGGAATGGTATGACAGAGCCTAATTTGGCAATTGATCTTTGATTATTGCCAGATAAGTATGCCCAGTGGTTGGTGATGGGATGTTGGATGGGATGGGATCTGAGTTACTGCAGAGAATTCTTTTCTGAGTGCTGGCTGGTGAGTCTTGCCCACATGCTCTGGGTTTAGCTGATCGCCACATTTGGGATCGGGAAGGAATTTTCCTCTGGGGCAGATTGGCAGGGGCCCTGGAGGTTTTTCGCCTTCTCCTGCAGCGTGGGGCATGGGTCACTTGCTAGTGGATTATCTGCAGCTTGAGGTCTTCAAACCACAATTTGAAGACTTCAATAACTCAGGCATAGGTTAGGGGTTTGTTATAGAAGTGGATGGATAGGGTTCTGTGGCCTGCTTTGTGCAGGGGGTCGGACTAGATGATCACATTGGTCCCTTCTGACCCTATGAATCTATGAATGGTCATTCAAGCTACCTCTGAAAATCAGCTTCCAAACTTGGGTGCCTGGAAACTGAGGCCACTGACATGAGTCTAGCAAACAAGAGTGGCTAAGTGTATCTGATTGTGGTATACCTGCTGCTTGACAGCACACACAGTATCTTTCAATCTGTTTGGGAGACCCTGTGTGTGCTGAGCCTAGCAGCCTGCTGAGCAAGACAGCTTCTTAATGAGGCTGTGATCCCTAAGTCTTTTAGCACCCATCAACCCTTAACTAGGGGGCGGGTCTTCTCAGGGAGACAGGGCTTTAAAAAGACCACTCCTAAGCGACCAGAGGAGCTAGCAAACAGGGAAGTTTTGAGAGGGAGTTTACAGGGGGGTGGTGAGCAGGGGCTGAACTCAATATTCTTTAAACTTAAACCCAAAACACCCCCTTAATATAAACAAAGGAACCAGTTGCAGGAGTAAAAAGAGAATGCAGGCAGAACTCCAGCAACAAAGTGGGGGCTACCCACTTTATTGCACCCAAGGCAACATGTGTGATTACCTGCCCTACAGGCAGGTGGTGTATGTGCATTCTATGCAAGGAGCTTCTGGCCCTTGGACATGTGTGGGACCACAGTGGCTGAACTGGAAGTTGAGGGAGACGGATACGTAGATGAGACTACCTGGGACACAGTAGAACAGTCCTGCCTCTGATCTGACAGTCTCTGTGCTGTTGAAGATGAAAGTCCCAGGGAAGGAGAGCATCTAACTGGAGTAGAGGGGAAACAATACCACATTTGGGACCTTATTTCTAGATATTGTGGTACCCTCTCTCCCTAAGGATACTTCTCCAGGGGAGTGAACTCCAGCTATTAGACAGGTATTAATAATGGGAGATTCAATCATTATGAAGCATAACTGGGTTTGCGATGACTGGGCAAACCGGGGGGTGACTTGCCTGCCTGGTGTGAAGGTTACAGGTCTCTTGAGACATGTAGGTAGATTTGTGTGTAGTGCTGGGGAGTAGCTGGTGGTTGTGGTACATGTAGGTACCAATGATATAGGTAAAGATAGGAGAGAGGTCCTGGAGGCCAAATCCAGGCTCTTAGGTAAGAGATGGAAGTTCAGGACCTCCATGGTAGCATTCTCTGAGATGTTCCCAGTTCCATGCGCAGGGCCAGTTAGACAGGCAGAAATGTAGAGTCCCAACTAATGGATGAGACAATGGTGTAGGGAGGAGAGGTTTAGATTTATTAGGAACTGGGGACCCTTTTGGGAAGGGGGAGCCTGTACAGGAAGGATGGGCTCCACCTAAACCAAAATGGAACCAGATTGCTGGCACTTTACATTAAAAAGGTTGTAGAACAGCTTTAAACTAAGGGCTGCAGGGAAGCCAACAGGTGCAGAGGAGCACATGGTGCAGACATCCCTTCGGGGAAGATCTATGAATAGAGAATCTCTGTCCTAGTGAGGATGGAAAATGGTAATACTGGCAGGACCTGATCAGAAACAGTCAAATAAGAGTTCCATTAAATGACATCATGTATGGCAGACAGCTAAAAGGAGACAAGTTTTTAAAGTACTTAAATACCAATCCTAGAAGTCTAAATAATAAAATGGATGAACTACAGTGCCTTTTGTTAAATGAGGATATTGATATATTAGGCAAACAGAAATTTGGTGGAATGAGGCTAATCAATGGGTACAGAACAGGTCATGCTGGTAGGGGAGTGGTATATGTGAAAAGCATAGAATCAAATGAAGTAAAAATCATAAATCAAACTGTACTATAGAATCTCCGTGGATAGAAATTCTAATACAGCAATAGGGATATATTACCAACCACCTTATCAGAATGTGAAATGCTCAGGGAGATTAGAGAGGCTATTCAAATAAATTCAATAGGGGATTTCAATTATCCTCATATTGACTGGGTACATCTCACCTCAGGATGAGATGCAAAGAAAATTTCTTGGCCCCTTAAACGACTGCTGCTTGGAGCAGCTGGTCCTGGAACCCACCAGAGAAGAGGTAATTCTTGATTTAGTCCTAAATGGAGCACAGGGTCTGGTCCAAGAGGTGAATATAGCTGGACTGCTTGGTAATAGTGACAATAATATAATTTTTAATATCCCTGTGGCAGGAAAAACACTACAGGGGCCCAACACTATAACATTAATTTCAGAAAGGGGACCTTCACAAACATGAAATTAGTTTAAACAGAAATTAGAGTCCAGTGCCAAAAGTGAAATCTCTACAAGCTGCATGGAAACTCTTTAAAGACCCCATAATAGAAGCTCAACTTAAGTGTATACCCAAAATTAGAAAACATAATGGCTAAACAACAAAGTAAAAAGCAGTGAGAGGCTAAAAGTCATTCTTTAAAAAGTGGAAGTTAAATCCTAGTGAGGAAAATAAAAAGGTGCATAAACACTGGCAAATGAAGTGTAAAAAATACAATTAGGAAGGCCAAAAAAGAATCTGAAGAATAGTTAGCCAAAGACTCAAAGTAATAGCAATTCTTTTAACTATATCAGAAGCAGGAAGCTTGCTAAACAACTAGTTAGGCCACTGGACCACGGAGTGGTAAAGGAGCACTCAAGGAAGATAAGGCCATTGAGGAGAAACTAAATGAACTATTTGCATTGGTCTTCACAGCTAAGGATGTGAGGGAGATTCCCTAACCTAGGCCATTCTTTTTAGGTGACAGATCTGAGGAACTGTCCCAGATTGGGGTATCATTAAAGGAGGTTTAGAAACAAATTGATAGATTAATCAGCAATACATACCATCTGTTCCTGGTGATTCACCCAAGAGTCCTGAAGGAACCCAAATGTGAAATTGCAGAACTACTAACTGTAATCTGTAACCTATCATTTAAATCAGCTTCTGTATCAGATGGAGGCACAAGTGCATGGAGGATAGCTAAGGTGACCCCAATTTTTAAAAGGGGCTCCAGAGGTGATCTCAACAATTACAGGCCTGTAAGCCTGACTTCAATACAGGGCAAACTGGTTGAAACTGTAACAATGAACAATATTGCCAGACACAGGTGAACATAATTTGAAGAGTCAACAGGGTTTTAGTAAAGGGAAATCATTCTCACCAATCTACTAGAATTCTTTATGCGGGGGGTCAACAAGCATGTGGACCAAAAGGATCCAGTGGATATAGTGTGTTAGATTTTCAGAGAGCTTTTGACAAGGTCTCTCACTAAAGGCTCTTAAGAACAGTAAGTTGCCACAGGATAAGGGGGATGGTGGGCCCATGGATTGGTAACTGGTTAAAAGATAGGAAACAAAGGGTAGGTATAAATGGCCCATTTTCAAATGGAGAGAGGTAAATAGTGATGTCCCCCAGGGGTCTGTTCTCAGACCAGTCCTAGTCAACTTTTTCATAAATGATCTGGAAAAGGGAATAAACAGTGATGTGGCAAAGTTTGCAAATACAGATTTACTAAAGATTGTTAATAGCAGGCAGACTGCGAAGAATTACAAAAGGATCTCAAACTGGGTGACTGGGCAACAAAATGGCAGACGAAATGTCATGTTGATAAATGCAAAGTAATGCACATTGGAAAGCCTAATCCAGTCTACACATATAAAATGATGGGGTCTAAATTAGCTGTTACCACTCAAGAAAGATCTTGGAGTCACTGTAGATAGCTCTCTGAAAACATCGGCTCGATGTGCAGTGATCAAAAATGCAAACAGAATGCTAGGAATAATTAAAGTAATAGGACAGAATTTCATGTTGCCTCTATAAATCAATGGTACATCCACATTGATATCTATCAGCTGTGTGTTCTTGGAGAACCAGGGGGCAGTATCCAGCCTGTCTGACTTGTGAAAGACACCCCCCCAGCCTCTGTTTGAACCAAAACTGGTCAGAGAAAAGACTTGCAGAGAGCAGTGAAGGGCAGGGGGAGACACACCTAGATCCCTCCTGGCAAGGGTGACAAAATTAAGGCAACTCCCCTAGCCTCATCTGCATCAGAGATGGGACAGGGAGGCATCTCCATTAGCATACAGAATGGAGAACAGAGATTCCAAGGCAAGAACCACACTGAACTCTGGGACCAGAAAAGCAGGGAAGTACTGCATCATGAGGGATCACTGCTCCAGATGTTAATAAACCTACCCGTGCGCACACCCAGCTCAGCAGGTATCTGACCAATTCTAGTAATGAATCTTTGATATCCAAAATACTGAAGCAGCCTAATTGCATTGTGAGCTCCCTGGAAGAAACACCGCCCATAGCCAAGAGTGATCAGCTCCTGTTGTCTAGCCCAGTGTTTCCCAAACTTGGGCTGCCGCATGTGTAGGGAAAGCCACTGGAGGGTCAGGCCTGTTTGTTTACCTGCCGTGTCTGTAGGTGTGGCCAATCGCAGCTCCCAGTGGCTGTGGTTTGGTACTACAGGCCAATGGGAGCTGCGGGAAGCGGCATAGGCCGAGGGATGTGCTGGCCACTGCTTCCAGCAGCTCCCATTGGCCTGGAGCGGTGAACTATGGCCGCTGGGAGGTGCGATCAGCCGGACATATGGCACGCCAGGGGCTTTCCCTAAAGAAGCAGCATCCCAAGTTTGGGAAACACTGGGTTAGCTTAAAGAAAACCCTGGAGTCATCAGTTTACCCATAAACAAATCTAAAGTTCTCCCTTGAACCATTGTTTCCCTACAGGAAACTCTAAACACGCTCTGTGTTCTTATGCATGGATCTAAACTCTACATCAGTTCCACTGGGATTTCATCTTGCCCTGACTGATCGTGTTGGGGACTCTGCCTGTCTCCAGCACTCAGGACCTTGAGCTACCACCATCACCTGGGAACCCTAACCAGGTCAAACTTCATGGAGCAGTGAGATCCTCCTCTCTCTCTGTTTTCTTTTCTATCTCAGATATTAACCTTTCATAATGTAACTCGTATGCTGGTTTAGGCTCTCCTTGTGTAGTTATCACTACTATTCAATATGTAGCTTCTATGGTTAAGCTGGTTGCTTCTCTCACTCTTGCTCCAAAGTATACATCTGTTTTTTAGCTTCCCATTTATTCTGCAGCAACACTACTTTTATCTAAGCTAAAGATCCCTGCAGTGCCCGAAAATATCCATGGGGTTTTCTCATCAAGTACAACTGTGATGTGAAAGTGGGGATAGGGACATGCTGAACCTGTGGCATATAAGAGTGGCAGCTTGAAAGCGCTGCACGGTCCAGCCTATTGAGCCCAGGGGCACATAACAGGGCAGCTTGAAAGTGCTGATTGACCCAGTCCGCTCACTCTGTGTGTGGGGGGGGGGGTGGATTCATGGGCCAGGGGAACCTCGGTCCTGCAGGATAGCTCTACTGGGAGGGGACTTGCAGAAGGGAGAAGCAGAGCTCCATTTGAAAACAAGTGATGCAAGCAGTACATTGATAGAATTACAGAACTCCCCCTCTCAGCCCTGAAGAGTCACTCTAACAAATGACCATACCCCAAAGCAACAAGAATCTGGTAACATCTTGAATACTGGGTGCAGATGTGGTTGCCCCATCCTGCTTGGGGCTTTCAGTGAAATCTTTTAAACATTGTCCGTCTTTCCCTTATTGACTTCAGGTATGGGAATCGCTATAAGTAGCCTTGAAAATTAAATGGTTGAGGGGGTGGGGAGGGCACATAAGAAGCTGTATGTATGGGGTGGTGGTTTGAGAGTGGCTGCATGCTACCTGGAATAGATTAAGACCTATGGGGTATGAGTGCATCCTGGCAATGAGGTACATTAGTAATGTTGGGAAAGGTTTAGGTCACAGAAGGGAAGTGCTATAGTAGAAAGTAAAAAGCTATCTCTGGTTCTCTAAAAGCAAGAAATTGAAAAGCTTTTATTTGGCCCTGGAATATTGCTTTAAAGATTACCACATGAATCCCATTGAATGCTGACGGTGTTGGTGGCAGCAGCATTCTAGCCTGCCTCCTATTCCACTCCCCTAGCTCAATCAAGAAATGACTGGAATAGTAGATACAAGTCTCCACTTTTTTGAAGCCAACATAGAACCTTTCCTGTCTGTTAGTGGCCAGTTGAATGAATAATGAGAGAATAGTTCTGGCAGATGTACTAGTGGCAAATAGATCATCTGTAAGAAGCTCCACTTTTTCTGGTAAAATGAGCTGTTCAGTATGGAAATAATAGGAAAACTGAGGTTGCCTGGGAAAAACTGAATTCTACTCTAATGCTGTGATACAAAAAACTGCATGAGGGAAAGAATTTGACCCAGGTCTGTGCTGGAGCCCAATAGTAGAAAGTCTGCCAGACAATGAGTTGCAGCTGAATAGTTTCTATTATATGGCATTGTTTACTTCCTGTCTTAAACAGTTAACCTGCTGTACTCTGCCTTAGAGGCATTTTGTTTCAGTGACTGGTGAAATGATAGCTTTTACCTATCTCATAGGAGTGTTTGTTTAAATCTTTGAGATACTCGAAGAGCCTTAGTACAAGGTTCTGTGCAAATGAAGGTTTTTCATAATAGTTATAAACAATAATGCACAAACTCACATAGTAGTGCAAATGCATTGACTTCAAGATGCTGGCCTGCCAGCAGATTTATAGCAAACTCTTTCAATGTTCTTAAATGTTACATCATTTAAAACATAACATCAAGCTCTTAGACAAGCTGTATACTGACCTTGTTCTGCCATCAACAGAACTATTCATGGAATAGTCCTGCAGCTGTTCCATGGACTTCCTATTAATGTAAATGGTGAACTCCAGCTTCCCACTGCAGGATGGCAAGACTGTTCTATAAGTGGGACTGCATTTATCTACCATGCTGACCATAATAATCAGCTGGCAAATCTTGTATAGAATCTCCAAGAAGGAGTTTGAGGCATGTCAGCAGCTTTTTAAAGTCAGGATTTCATTGAATCACGTACAACCAAACTGAATTATACTATTATGGAACAGAAATATATTAATGCTAGATAAAGGCATTTTCATTACAGTATTGGCAGAGATGCTCTTGTGAGTGAAACTTGAAAAGCAAGCAATGTTTATACACTAGCAACCTGGTGAGTGTGTGTGTGTGTGTGTGTGTGTGTGTGTATTAAAGACCTACTCTATATTCATAGAACTATTGAATTGTTAAGCAGAGCAAAAGCAAATACTGCTGTACATGCAGAGATCAAGTGCCTACACAGATCCTGCTAAGAGCTAAAGCAAGGAAACTTTTCATCCATGCTGAGGGTGGGTAGTGTTTTAAGTTGATTTCAAACTTGATAAAGAATTAATTAGTAGTTTATAAACAGAAGGTGGGCAAGTGCCTCAAGCTGTTACAAAGGGATTAAAGAAATAATGCAAAAAGACAATGCATCCCAAGATTCTTTGCCATGTTGAAGTTATAACTGTACACATGATTTGCTTAACTCATTTCACTTGTGTATAGTGGATTATAATTCATAATTTATATGCTGTCTACTTGATACAGAACCAAACTACTGTGTTGAAGCTATTGGGTTATAGTTCTGTATTTTAAGCTTCAAGACATCTGATCAGATTAAAATTAAAAAGTCTGCATAATTATTATTTGGGAGAGGCAAGGATGCAGGGAGACTGCATAAGGAGGCTGCACTTCTCTCATACCAGGGAGCTGTGCACCATGGGATTCTGGCTGTAGCACAGAAGAGGGCAGGATTGGGCTTGGATGTGGGACAGTGGATCTACAGCCATGTAGATCTTCTGAGCAAACATCTCAATGGAGATAGGGTGGGGAACAACTGTACAGGGGCTAGTGCATTGCTCAGACTGAAGCAGAGCCAGAGAGCAGCCTTTGGCAGGATTCCTTTCCTCTTGGAACACCCCCATGTATAGCCCAACTGGTCACACTCCAACATTCCACAGCTGTAAATTTAGCAATTGTCAGGTGGTGGTACTTCTGTATTTTCCCCTTCTCCAGCTTTCTTCTCTGAACTGTGCTAATGAATGTATAATGAGCCTGTCTACTAAAAGCTGGAAACTCGCCTGCAGTGTAAATCTTGGCTCTTTCTTCAGCATTTTCTCTATTGGGATCTGGCCAATCCTGACTGCTGTTCTAACTGGCTTTTTTATCCTCTGAATGCAGTGTCTTTTTTTCCCCCTCTCCCCCAGTTCTTGAATTCACACAACCAGTCTTTCTGAGACATTGGTATCTGTCCTAATATGACAGATCTCTAGAGGATGACTGAAGCTTTTGGACCCCCTATACTGAGACCAGCTAATTCCACAAACAGGAGTAAGGGATGTTTTTTTTGAATGCTTAGGGTAAACTTCATGAGTAATGGAAAAGGTCCTAGACTTTTGGGTCATTGTTCATTTAAAAGCTAATCATAGAATATCAGGGTTGAAAGGGACCTCAGGAAGTCATCTAGTCCAACCACTGATCAGTCCCCAGACTGATTTTTTTTTTTTTTGCCCCAGATCCCTAAATGGGCCCCTTAAGGATTGAATTCTCAACCTGGGGTTTAGCAGGCCAATGCTCAAACCACTGAGCTATCCCTCCCTTTCGCCTCCACTGTAACAAAGAAGCTTAACAAAAAATGTTGGCAGGTAACTATTCAAGGATATGTGAAACAGTTGGATCCTTCTGACAAGGAAGGATGGGTGGAGGAAGAAAATAACTCCCACTCTCTATTTTACCTTATAATATATACAACTATCTTTTTAGAAAATTTTGACTTCAGGATAAATCACTGAGTAAAATGCATAAGAATCTAACAGTTGGGAATAGAACCCAGGAGTACACTCCCGTCCCCATACTGAACTAAGGTTTGATTTTTAGCTAGTTAGCACTACTAGTATAGCCTCAGGTTCAGGCTTCTCAGGGTGAAATTTTCCAAAGGAGCCTAAAGGAATTAGTCAAATAATGCTCAATGGGACCTGAGTACCCAACTCAGAGTCCTTCGAAAATCCTACCCTCAAGCACTAAAGACCAGCTTTGAAAATCTATTTACATGTCTAAAGCTAATGAGTTAGGTGCTATTCAAAATCCCACTTGGTTTCTCCAGTCTTCTAAGTTCAGATTTTCAAAGGTAATTAAAGCACCAAGACATGTAGATACATAAGTTCTATTGAAATACTGGGAGTTAAGCACTTAAACCCAGGTTCTCAAGTATTTAGATGCCTAAATTCTGTTTTTCAAAAAGTGACCTTTATACCTAAAAGCCCTTCAATATTGGTTAGGCTCTTAAGTCCCATTTTAAAAAAAAATACTTAAGTGCCTTTGAAAATTTTACCCTAAGGCCATGGCTACACTAGAGAGTTGCAGCGCTGGTGAGGGGGTTACAGCGCTGCAACTTAGGATGTGGCCACACTTGCAAAGCACGGCCAGCACTGCAACTCCCTGGTTGCAGCGCTGGCTGTACACCCGGTCGAGCCTCGGGTGTAACGATTCCAGCACTGGTGATTCAGCGCTGGTCAGCAAGTGTGGACCCCACCAGCGCTTGTATTGACCTCCGGGGTATAAGGAGGTATCCCAGAATTCCTGTCCACAACAAACCGGAAGAAAGGGAGAGCTCGGAGTTCAGCCAAACTCTTATTTAAAAAACAAACACAGCTCCTGTTTGCTGAGCGAGCGGAGGCAGGCAGGGGAGTTACTTTGGAATGTTCACAGCTGTTTGCTTGAAGAGAGAAACAGCACTCTCACACGGCAGAGGGGGAGGGGGAAGTCCATGTTGAGCAGTTGCTTATCTGGTCTGATGGGTATTTAGCAGTACATAATTTGCATTTAGTGAATGAGAGAGGAGTGGGGGAAGGGAGTCAGAACTTTTAAAATGATTGAAGGTAGGCACTGTGTCTTCCAGTCCTTAGAACTTGGAAGGCAGGGAGCTGAGAACAGTGTCAACTCCAAAAATCCATTCTGTCTGTCTCCTCCACGCTCCCTGTCACATTCCACCTCACCCCCCTCTTTTGAAAAGCACGTTGCAGCCACTTGAATGCTGGGATAGCTGCCCACAATGCACCACTCCCAACAGCGCTGCAAATGCTGCAAATGTGGCCACACTGCAGCGCTGGTAGCTGTCAGTGCGGCCACACTGCAGCGCTGGCCCTACACAGCTGTAACTACCAGCGCTGCAGAACTGTAAGTGTAGCCATGGCCTAAGACTGCCTGATGCATAGTAGATGACCAGAAAATAAGTCTGTATAAGACAGGCAAAATCATGACTTGGAGGTTTGAAATCTTTTTTATAAAACTGTGAAAACTGAAGGACATAAATCCACACCGTGTAGCGCATAGGAGTTTATTACACACAGCGCCGGCAGAGTGTCACCTAGCTTATTAGCCTCAGACACTGTCAATCAATTGATTACAATAGAATATATAGATTTTCCATGGGCGAGGGAAAGTGACAGGGTAGACAGTTCCACACCCCGGGACAGGTTTTGCAGCAAGACAAGATAGCACATTAGCCAATGGTTAAAAGGTTACATAATGTCTCCACCCATGGTCGCAAGTTAACATTTAATTAATAATTTGATAAAATGTTATTAATATAGAACATATGTTGAATTCTGATTTGGGGTCCATAGGAATGGAGCAACTCCTTTGATTGTCCACCAGGTACATTCCTAGGGGTTAGAGCAAAGAAACAGTGAAAGTATATGACAATAAAGATTGTCCCCTTTATGTCTTAAGGCAGGCACTGGTCCCTGGGAAGGGAGGTGGAAGGATACCATATCTTATACTGATATGTGCCAACTTTTCATAAACTCAAGGTTGGATCTGTGGGAAGAACATTCCCTACAGGAGAGACTAAACAAAGGATCCCTGTTCCTATTGTGTCAATCTGAAACATTAGATAAAACATAATTATTCAGTTACCGCTTCAACATCTGGCATTTCCACTGACCAAGCATAGGTCAGTAGACCAAAGGCATGTTATCTTGTTTACCCCAGCTTTCTCTTAGCTAATCACTATTTGCTAGGCCTCTGGTTGCTTGACCAAACTCTGGACTTTGGGTCTCAAAAAGAGCTGGCACAATCCATATAAAGTGCACATTGATTTTTAACCCTTCAAAAACAAACCATTTAATCTGCTGTGTGCCTAGCACTTCACCTCTTTGAAGTTCCTTATGCTGCTAAAATATGAACTTTCTGGGCATCAGTAAAGTTAACTGTAGTATAACAGTTCCTTCTGTCCAGCTTGAAAAGGTTGTTTTAGCTAAACTGTTTTCTTACTGAACTTAATTTTCTTTAACTACTTTCAGATTTACAACTTACTGGTGGAAGATATAGAATGCCCTACAGTATGAACTGAGACTCTGGATTTATTTTAGAACCAGATATCCCATGTGAAACAGACATAAGAAATTAAGCAGACTGTACAGGACAAATATCAGCCTATTAGGATATCCCTAATAGTTTAGTAGATCTCATACCAAAGACTGTAAGAGTAAAATTAAATGCAATGCCACACCAATATATGCCCTCATTTTAAAGTGAAGGACTAACTTATTCAGACTCAGAAAAAATCCTGATATTGCTAATACTCCAGCATTGCAGCAATCTGACGGGGATTGTGAGGAGATGGTAGGAGACTTATTTGAGGCTTACTCATAGAAGCCTGGACTACTGACAATGCCATCTACCCTTACTTTAAAACACAAATTTTAAAACGCCATCAGGGAATTGTTCACTGCATAAAGTTGCATCTGAAAAAGTGAGGCTTTTTACCAACAAAACTTATGCCCAAATAAATCTGTTAGTCTTAAGGTTCCATGGGACTCTTTGTTTTCACTGCATAAGGTTTCCCTGTGGAAATTCTTAGTCAATGCTTGACAGTTTAGATCTAGCGCATCAAATTCTTCTTAAATAAAGTCAATGAAGTATGACAAAGTTGCTTCTGTTTCGCCCAGCATCAAATGGGAGCAGTGGAACATTTTGTTCAAGCCATTCACCAGGCAAACTTTCTAATAATAAGTTACAAGAACAGGGGTTTGATGCACTATCACGTTTTTGATATGAAAACTCATGTTACGACCCATAAAAAACTTGCTCGGTGGGCCTTCATCCGAAAGGCAATAACAATATTTTATTTTAAATTATTTCCCCCAAATATATCTAAGCAGTAGTTTTCTAGACTATTGCCTTTCCAGAAACATCTCTGCTCCTTGATGGTGGCTGCCTTACAATGGTGTGCATAAATAAAATACAGCAAATGCAGGTGTGTATGTATTCTACACAGTATTCCCACTGAGAGCAAGTTCCATCTAGAAATCTTTCTCTTAGGTGTGTACAGAGAAGAAGAAAAAGATGATGTGGAGTGTGTGTGTAGTTGTGCTGGTGTATATTCAGGATGGCAGTAATGGTGAATCCATTATAAATTATTCAGTTTATTCCAAATGAATGCTGCTTTAAATAAATGCTGTCATGAATTAGCTAGCACACTAAAATAGTAATGTAGCTGTGGTAGCATGGGCAGTGGCATGTACCCATGGGCTTCAGGCTGGCTTATATGTGGGGTGGCTAACCTGTGCTGCCACTGCTATGCTGCTATTTTTAGTGTGCTAAGTCAGCTGGTACCAGTCGGTCTCTGCATACTTAAACCACATACTTATTTGTGTATAACAGAGCTGTAGAATAATGGAATGCTAAGACTGAAGCATGATCTCCTCCTCAATCTGCACATGTAATTCCTATTGATACCTATGAGTGGGTGAGATTAAAGTATGATTATACTGTATATCCTATGTTTGCTTATCCTACTGAAAAGTAATTTTTCTCTACAAAGGATTAATAACTGGAACCACTTATACCTGGACACAGATTGTCTAGCAAATAAAAGCAGGTTTGGTTACATTATACCATTCAGAAAAGCTACAATAAGTAAATAGGTGGTGGTCATCTTTATGGTATAGATGTCCCTGTGAAATACTGGACAACTTTAAACTAAAAGTCCTATGCTATGATGTATCAGCTGCTCCCTGTTTTTTTTCCTGCATTACTAGGGAAAAGTGAAAGCAAGCAGTATTTAGTATTAAATACCAATGGCTTGTGGGGTGTGGGTTTTTTCTCCCCTTCTTCCCCCACTGGTAAAGTGCAGGTTTTCTATTTGGATTTCTCTGTGACCAGAGAGCCCTGGATCAAAAATCTTCCCCCATGAAACCTACAGTGAAACAAATATAAAAAGATACAAAAAAGCTAACAATGTTGGGAATCATTAAAGGGATCAATAAGGCAGAAAATATCATGTTGCCTTTATAAATCCATGGAATGCCTACATCTTGAATACTGTGTGCAGACATGGTTACTCCAGCTCAAAAAAGAGACCCTGGAAAAGGTTCAGAAAAGGCAACAAAAATAATTAGGTGTCAAGAAAGGCTTCTGTATGAGGAGATATTAATAAGACTGACTATTTAGCTTGGAAAAGAGGTGACCTAAGGGGAGAGATGATTTGAGGTCTATAAAATCATGACTGGGGTGGAAAAAAGTGAATAAGGAAGTGTTATTTACTCCTTCACATAACACAAGAACTAAGGGTCACCAAATGAAATTAATAGGCAGGTTTAAAACAAAAGGAAATATTTCTTCACACAATGCACAGACAACCTGTGGAACTCTTTGCCAGAGGATGTTGTGAAGGCCAAGACTATAACAAGGTTCAAAAAAGAGCTAGGTAAATTTATTGAGGCTACTAGCCAGGATGGGCAAGAATGGTGCCCCTAGGCTTTGTTTGCCAGAAGCTGAGAACGAGTGACAGGGAATTGATCACATGTTGAGTACCATTTCATTCCCTTTGTGGCACCTGGTATTGGCCAGTGTCAGAAGACAGGATACTAAGCTAGATGGTCTGACCCAATATAGCTGTGTGTGTGTGTGTGTGTGTACATCCAGAAAACGTTTGTCAATATAACAGTGTATTTTGACTGAAGTTAGTTTAGTTAAATGTTCTGACCAATTCTATCTGTACAAGCTGTAAAGCATACTTACCTACCAATGTACTATTTCACTTCTTGTAAAGCTCACAAGAGCCAAGTCTGATTTAAGACTCCCAAAGACAGGAGCTTATAAATTTAACTTTGAGGTCTACTTCTACATTCCATTCCCAATTTTCCATAGTCCTTGTGTTTTTTTTTTTCTACAATTTCTTCAGCCTGACCTCACCCCAATACAGCACCCATTTCTTTTTCTCTGGGAAAGCTGAGTCTGAGGAGGAGGTTACATTTGAAGAATTAATTACATGTTCAAGAAACTTGGGTATAGTTTTTAACACACAGTTCAATTTCTCATTCCATTACTGTGCAGGACAGTGCAAAAAAAACTACAAATGTGTGTAATTTGAATGTGCAGCAGAGTTGTGATTTTTATTCTGGTGAAGCATTAACCTGAAAACCCCATGGGCTATATCCTGCATGGTATGTAGGCCCCCAAATTAATTACACCTCTGGGCTTCAATCCTGCAAGGTGCCAGCCAGATCCTTCCTGTGAGTTGCTGAACAATACTCTAATTGAAGTCAGTGACAGTTGATAGTATTCACCCTTCAGAACCTCTGAGGAACTATCTGAGCAGCTTGGAACTTGGAATGGTTCCTCAGTGGGCGTTCATGAGTGCAGCTCCATGGAAGCCAAAGGAGCTGGCACCCACTTATACCAATTGAGGATCTGTCCCATTAGTTAAGACTTCTGAATCAACAGCAGATGTATCTGATTCAGCTAACTTTAAAGCCTGAATTGATCTGGCTATGGTGCTCATGCACATCAGGTATAATAGGCCAGTGGCTGCCACTGGCACAGCTGGGACCAGCTCCAGCCTCCTCTGGCCAGTGGGGGGATGGCTCAGGGTTCCAGCTGTGGGGGGGCAAGGTATCATGCAGAAGAGGAGGGTCCATCTGCAGCCCCTGCAGCTGGCTTGGGACTTGCTTGGAACTTCATGTAGAATGAGTGGGGCTGCAGGGCTACTTCCCTGAAGGATCAGAGGGGGTCCACCCGCTGCCTATTCTCATGCTACCAGGAATAAAATGCCTGATTATTTTGTCTCTGGTAAAGACCAATACGATGTATTATACCTAAATTTCCCTTGTGAAGAAGAGATTTAGAAATGTATTCAAAATAATGCAAGAGACAGTCATTAAAAAGGTTGCTTAAACTTAAAAGCATTGACTCCAAGCAACATCTGTCACTTTGCACTGCATTAGCCATTCTGAGACCGGCAGCCACCATCAAGAGGTTTTTTCCTTTACTGTGGAGGTCAGAGTCAGCCTTGGTAGAATTATTTACATCTTTCCATTCAATTCAGTTTTTCATATTGAAATTTAGGATGCCACACAAGCTATTTAAGACTACCAATTTTGAATCATCAGTCTGTGGATTCTCTTTCCAACTCTTCTTAATCCTTCAAATTTCCACATGAGAAACACAGTATTTCAGATTTGGGCTTCATGAGTCCCATCTTTTCTCTTTTCCCTTCTTCAATGCATTATCGCAGTTTGTGGGTATGAATCAAATGTTCATCTTAAATATGAAAGCTCTGATCCAGTTGTTGCTGCTATAGAAAATACTAAAAGGCCCCAGCCAGAAGAAAATGCTGACAATGATAATACTGAAATACAGTACAGGCATTTTCACTTGTATCTTCTGTGTTGTACTGAAGGATATAAGGCAGTGATCAAAAATGCTGCATGGATTATAAATAACTCTGTACTCTAATGGCTGCTATTACAACTGTCCTTGAAGCAACCCTGGATATATCAATATGGATTATTTTGCTTTCCCATAAAGCATAGGGCTTTGCTGTTTTGATTTTAATGAAGGAAGCTGTATTCCACTAAGAGAAACACAATTTCATATTTTTATTTTAAGAGAAATCAAATTTATAATCACTAGCTGAAAATGGTGGGAAAGAACTCACTACACAGAACATTTTCCACCCCCTCAGGAAGTTTATTTTTGACTGGGCTCTTCTGACATCTTGAATTTAAGGTTTTAATGGTCTTCTAGCATAGATAACATGTCATAAATAATTAGGTTACTAACTGCTGGATCAGTGTTAATTCACTTACCTGCTGGTGCGTTTGCCCTTTCTAGCTGATAGTTCAAGTTGAGTAGATACTATCTCTGGGATCTTGAACTAACTGCTTAGGGCATATAGGTCAATCTTCTGCATCATAAAGTGAAAATCCTTCCACTGGAATAGGAATAAAATTCCTGATTTTCCTTTTTTATAAAACAAAGCTGCCCAATGTACAAACAAATTGCTCTAATTGAACTAGATGACCTATATTAACATTTGCAGGCTGGTACGCCAACCTTACTGTCTTTTGATGCTTTATTTAAAAGCTATGAGTTGTTTTCTAAAAATATGTATTAACAGTAGACTTGCAACACCAGGCTGGATCCTCTGCTCCTGCAAACTGGCATAGTGCCATTTACACCAGTAGAATTATGCCACTTTATACCAGCCCATCATATTTTGGTAAAGATAGTGTTACAAATCTTTAGGATCGTAAATGCTTACAAAGCAATGTGTGTGTGGTTTTTGTTGCTTTAAAATGTTTTACACCTCTTTGATTTAGAAGGTCCACTTCATGTGTCTATTTAGCTTTGCAAATTGTCAGATTTATAACATTGTGCTGCTTTTAAAAATCTGCAAATAAGAGATTCTTCATGTACAGCCACAAAGTTATCAGGTACCAATAAAATCAAATTTGCAACCAGTTTGCTTTTTTTTATTAGTGTCCTTTGCTAATAGTGTAAATAATTTACCTCTTAGCCTGTACTGTAACCTGATTTTTCTGCCTAAGGGCTTGCTGCACAGCACACAGAAATCAACAACAGAAATATTCCACTTGACTTCAGAGGCCTTAAATTCAGGCCATAAGGCTCGGATCCTCCCAACGGTGTGCAGACTGAGATTTAGGGCTGGGCACTGGTCAGATAAACAGTGGGAAGGAATTTACTCTGACATTCTTAGTTCATATTACTGGGGGAAGCTTGCACAACAAGATGGGCCATCCAGTGCAGCAAAACCTTAGATTTGCCTGAACCTAGTTGCTACGGAGTTCCATAGCTCTGCAGCCTGTGGCAGAGACATTTTTCCATTCAGGGAAAAAAAACTGAAAATGAATCTACTCAAGAAAGCAGCATCCAGCTACTATGGTGATATTCAATGCAGCTACGTGTAGATAAGTGTTTTTTGATAGACACAGCTTTGTCTTAATACTTTTATAGTGATTTCTGTATCAGGGCTGCCCAGAGGATGCAGGGGGGCTGGGGCAAAGCAATTTCAGGGGCCCCTTCCAAAAAAAAATGCAATACTATACAATATTATATTCTTATGGGGCCCCTTCAGGGCCTGGCACAAATTGCCCCACTTGCTTCCCCCACCCACAGGCAGCCCTGGGAAAAATAAACCTTTTGCATCTTGGCACAAACCCAGTTTTGAGAGAACTTGCAAAGAAGTTATCACTGGTTCTCGATATCAGCTAGTGTTAAAAGGCACTAAAGCTCATGAAAAGGGTTGGACAAATATTTTTCATCAACTTTCTGGATTGAAAGCTAGGGGGTTTTGAAAAAAATCAGACTGTCTGCTTTTCTTCAAAATTTGTTTTTTATTGAAAAGCTGAATATGGTCTGGGGTTTCAGACGTGTGGCCAAATATTTGCTGCTTGCTATGTTTGATTGTTTAAAGAAACAATAAAAAATTCTGCTTTAAAAAAAAATCCAAAACTTTTGAACCACCCCAGTTTGTGACCAAACACCTGAGGCCATCTAGTCAGATTTTTCCAGGTTTCTGACACTCTGCTGGCTTCCTTGACTCATCTGTCTCCATAACTTTGGGTTCATTTAGCTTAGAACACAAGAACAGCCATGCTGGGTCAAAACAAAGGTCTATCCAGCCCAGTATCCTGTCTACCGACAATGGCCAATACCAAGTGCCCCAGAGGGAGTAAACCTAACAGGTAATGATCAAGTGATTTCTCTCCTGTCATCCATCTCCACCCTCTGACAAACAGAGGCTAGGGACACCATTCCTTACCCATCCTGGCTAAGAGCCATTAATGGACTTAACCTCCACGCATTTATCTGTTTCCTAGAGACTGGCTCCATGGGCTCCCTTACAAACTGGAGATGGTTCCTGTGGGTTTGTCTTTAGTATAGCTTATGTACATACTCAACGAACTGAGCATTTGAGCTTGTTCTAGAATCTGGGATGAGCCTATGTTGTGAAAACTGAAATGCTCAAAATAGCAAATGCATGTGAATGGACACAAGGTGCTAAATTAAATTAACCTGGGGTTCTCTAACTGGAGGTCAAGACCCCTCAGGGGGTCGTGAGCTGTTAGCCTCCACCTCAAACCCTGCTTTGCCTCCAGCATTTAAATAGAGTTAAATTAAACACTTTTTTCTATATTTATAAGGGGGGATTGCACTCAGAGGTTTGCTATGTGAAAGGGGTCACCAGTATAGAAGTTTGAGAACCACTGAATTAACCTCTCTGAAGCCTTTAGGAATGCAGGGGATGGGGGGTCTCCCTTGGTAGGGTTGGGAAGGATATTGCTCTTATGTGATTCCCTCCCACAGTGGCTAATTTTCAATTAAAGCTACCGTTCCCTGACATGAATCTCTCTATGGCACTGAAATTAAATATGGACTATAATTTGGCATTTGAGACATGAAAGGGATGGTAGCTCTAATGGAAAATGCAAGCCTCAAACTGCAGAATGGGCTTTAGGGTAGGGAAGGCTGTACCCCTATCTGGCTCCTACCCACTTCCTGCCCCCTGCCTCAGAATCCCCAACCCATCCTGCTCCTTGTCCCCTCACCTGTCCCCCAGAGACCCCACGCCCAACCACCACTCAGACCCCACCCCTGCTCTCCGTCCTGACTGCCCCAACCCATATCCACCCCCCCCCCAGAGTCCTGACAGACCCCTGGAATGCCCATGAGCCAACCCCCCCCCGTTCTCTGTCCCCTGACTGCCCCCCCCCAACCTCTACCCCTTCCCTATCCCCAGGACTTCCTGCCCCTTAGCCAACCTCCCTGGACCTGGCCCCTTACCCCCCACTCACCCGGAAACTCAGCGCATCCAGGAGCTTCTCTTGACAGCTGCAGCATGGCTCCGACAGGACCCCTCAGCTCTGCCCTGCTCAAGCCGTGTGGTAAGGGGACAGGGATGCAAGCTCCCGGTTGAGCTCAGATCCCTCCGCTCAGCCTGAAGCCTGCAGCCCCCCACCTCCTTTCCACGTGGCTCTGAGGGGGAGGGGCTCAGGCCCTGCCGGAACCATAGTGCAGCGCTGCTCAGGGACTCTCCTATTTGTGCTGAGGCTTTGGGAGAGGGGCGGAGACAGGGTCAGGTTGGGCTGGGGAGGGAGCCTCAGCCATTCTCATGGGGGGGGCCCCTGTGGAGCCTGGGGAATGAGGCAAATTGCCCCACTTGCCCTCCATCCCCTCCCCCGCCCTGGGCGGCCCAGAAAAGCATGGAAAGACTTCATTCGACAAAATAGACAAAACATCTCTCAACATGAACAAGCAACTTTGGGGTGGAAAAAGACAAAGGGAAACAGTTGAAGTTTCAAGTTGGCCTAAAATATTTGCCATTATTTAGCATAAAAAGAAATGAAATGACAACATTGTCAGAGTACAAGTTGTCATACTCATCTGTCCCATTTTAAAGTCTAGGAAACAAAAAATTGAAGGAAATGGAGGAAAAAATGTAGAACAATATGGGGATGGATTCCAAATTAGGGCCTAAAATAAACCATGATCATTCTGAAGTTTTATGGTATTTTGTAGCATTTCTCAAGAATGAGAGAAATAATCCAGGTTGCTTTTCCTTGGGTCTAATCTAAAACTTACTGAAGCTGATAGGAGGGGTTTTTCCTGCTATACACAGATGGATATTAATCTTCGCCTTCTTAGCTTTGATAGTATGAAGCAAGGACATCATCTGTCTTAATGAGCCCACATGACTTTTTATCCATGTCTTACTATCCTCTCTTGTGATCATCTTCATCCAGGCCAAGGATACAGAGCTTAAATCAAGAAGCAAGGCATTGCAGGTGCAAGTAGATGTCTGCATTGAGGCAAATGTACTAGGACCAAAAGATGTGCAGTAGTGAGGCATGAGTGCAGGTATCTACGCAGATTGAAGATTCTGTGATGTTCTTGCCCTCTAACCTCTTAGTAGTTCTTCAGTAAAACCTATTAGATATTCTGTTCTGAGCTAGACATAAATTGGGTGACAATGGAGTAATTGCAGGCCATCTCCCCCAAATAAGTTCAAAGTAATTCTCTTCCATTCTGGATATGGGGGAAGATGAGTTATAGATAGCATTTAGGTCAGTTGGCCAAGGAATGTGGCTATCTCTTCTTGAGACAAATGAATCGGGAGTGGAAGATGATGGACTCGGGGTGCATCTGAACATAGCTTTAAGAGCAATTTCCATTCACATGTAGACTGTGAGGCTTGAGTCAGGAAACTTAAACTTTGAGGGAAGATAATAAATTAACTCCCTTAGTTATGTATGACAGTTATCTGTTAAGCAAATTCCAAAATATACTATCTGCTTTTTCCTTCACTCTTTGCTTTTGAAACATCCTAAATAACCAGAACAGAAAAGATAACTGTATCCTGTTAATGCTAACTGACCCACATAGCACATGCGTAGTATTTTGTTCCTATTTTGCTGTTAACATGCATAACTAATATTACATCATAATATAAATGACACAACATGGTCAAGTTAATGCTACTGCATAAAGCATATGAGCTTCCTAACTGGAATGTCAATCACAACTGTACCTTAGTGTACTTTGAGCTTCCATATGAGTAGAGATTAAAAAGACTGGGACTGATCAGTTTGGACAAGAGATCGCTAAGGGGAGATATGATAGAAGTCTGTAAGATCATGAATGGTGTGGAGAAAATGAATAAGGAAGTGTTAGTTACCGCTTCACATAACACAACCAGGGATCACCTAATGAAATCAATAGGCAGCAGGTTTAAAACAAACATAAGGAAATACTTCTTGACACAATGCATTCAACCTGTGGAACTCATTGCCAGGGATAGTGTGAAGGCCAAAATATAAATGGGTTTTAAAAAGTTCCTGGAGGATAGATTCATCAATGGCTATTAGTCAAGATGGTCATGGACACTACCCCATGCTCTGGATGTCCTTAAACCCCTGTCTAGAAGCTGAAACTGGATGACAGGGAGTGGATCACTTGATAAATTGCTTTTTCTGTTTATTCCCTTTGAAGCATCTGGCAATGACCTCTGTTGAAGTCAAGGAACTGGGCTAGGTGGACCATTGATCTGACCCAGAATGGCCATTCTTAAGTTCTGTTAGAATTTACAATTGGAAGGAGTCCAGATGAAAGGATTATGAATGACTAGTAGAAACAAAGTTGTTAACTTATAACATGTTCACTGCCCATAATATAAATGTTTTAAACTCTGTTATTGAAAATGTGCTTGTAAAATCAAACAAGCTATCTGTCCATCTATTTTAATGTGACTGTCATAGTTTGCACAGGAACTGCACTTTGGACTTCTTCAATCCTTCTCAAGCCACACTCCTTAGATGGGTGTGGCTTCCTCCAGTTTACTCTGGATGGAAACATGCTTGAACTCTGGGGCACCTGAGCACCTCCCCCAACTGAGTTAAGTGACCTGTTTAGATTGGTTTGGCAGTTTCACTCTGGGGGCCCGTGGGAAATGAGAAAGTAAAGTAACTAAAAACAGCTTCTTCAAAACATAGTATTATTTATTCTTCACTCAAAGGTATATACTACAAAGAGCAAAGGATAAAAGAATAAAGGTCTAAATGCATATTTCCCTTTACCTAAAACTTCAAGCTTTGCTTGCAAGCATGTGTAAATTCCCCTCAGGCCAGCTAATCCCCATCTCTGCTGGGAGAAGCAGGCTGGCACTGGTGCAGTTTTTGCCTCTCTCTCCCTGCTATCCTGTCAGCTCTTGCTGATAGCCTATGCTCATTCATTCAACTCTTCTCCTTTTCGAGGCCTGAAGTCACTCATTCTTTTTTTTTTCGCAAAAAGAACAGGAGTACTTGTGGCACCTTAGAGACTAACAAATTTATTAGTGCATAAGCTTTCATGGGCTACAGCCCACTTCATATCCTTCTCTGAATCCTGGCTTAGCCTTTGGAAGAATAAGCCATGCTTAGCTGACAGGAGCCATGTCAAGGATATTCACCAATATCCAGATTCCTCATTGTTTCTTGGAGGCTTCTTACATGTCATTGTTTTACTTTGTTTCTCTTGATTTTGTGGTAACTCTGTAGCAGGTAAATCATCAATCATGTATGCAAGGATATGCACCATATTAATTTAAAAGAAAATGTGGTGGGGTGTGGGCAAATATGAACATTTACCAGATCATCACATATATATAGGGTGAAATTCTGGCCCCAAAAGAGTTTGGCCATTAAGCAGGTTGAAAATTTCACCCATACAGCAGATATTTAGGTACTACTTAGTATTTTTAGTTGTCAATGTTTAAACAATGATCTATAAGATAGCATAACGGGAATTCCCAATTACTAGACACAATTTAATATCACAGGCAATGCAGTGTAATAATGGAATTAGATCCTTCTCCTTTTTGTGCATTTTGTCTGGATATGGAATACTTGACTCAAATTGTTTGATATTCTCCTCTGTTTACACTGAGCTTTTTAGAGCACAGACTGTTTTCTTACTAAATGTATGCACATAAAGCAATAGGATGCCAGTCTCAGCTGAGGTCTCTAGCTCCTACTAAATTAACAATTTGGGGGTATAATAATAAGTGGAAAGAAAGCTCTTGCAGTAAATACAATAGATGAAAATCTTTCAGTAGAAATCTCTAGTAATTGAAAACCCAGCAGCTTTCTTATTTTCAATCTCAAATGTGTTAACTCTTCTATAGTTTTTTGAATATGTAGGAGAATAATCACTGACATCAACCTTCTTTCTGCCACCTGATGAGCCATTCATGTATTAAAATAAATTGAAAGATATGAGGAATAAAGAAAATTCATTATCGGGGGCCAACGAACACTTGCCTTAAAAATTACTTTTTGGGGGGTGGGGGAGGAGAGAATTAAAACATGCAAATCAAACACAGCTTAATAAAATTTCAATTTTCTTCAGTAATACTCAAAATGTACATAATTTGCTCCCCAAAAGTTGAATACTAAAACCAATTAAAAGCACGCATTTAAGAATACACTTCTGATGGTTCAACAATATTTGTTTCCCTTATCTATCTAAATATAGATTATGCTGCAATTTTTGCTTCTAAAAACAAAGAATTGCAGTACTTCTATAACTAGAAATACTTATTCAGAGGCAGTTGAGTGTTGGTTCATGTCAAGATAAAAATTAACCAAACAAATTGGAATTGAGGCTTTTTTTTTCTGGTTGTGAATGTACACATGTGTCATGGTATAATTCCCCACTCTGAACCTTAGTGTCCAAAAGATGGGGTACCAGTATGAATTCGTCTAAGCTTAATTACCAGCTTAGAACCTGTAGCACTGCCTCCAACCAAGTATTCCAGTGCCTGGTACACTCTGGTCCCCCCCAAAACCTTGTCGGGGACCCCCAAGACCCAGACCCTCTGGATCTTAACACAAGGAAAGTAAACCCTTTTCCCCCATCGTTGCCTCTCCCAGGCTTCCCCTCCCTGGGTTACCCTGGAAGATCACTGTGATTTAAACTCCTTGAATCTTAAAACAGAGAGGAAAATGCACCTTCCCCCCTCTTTCTCAATCCCCCTCCCAGACTCTCCCTGAGAGAGAAAGTAATCCTAACACAGAGAGAAATTAGCCTGTCTCTCCCCCTTCCCTCCTTTCTCCCCACCAATTCCCTGGTGAATCCAGACCCAGTCCCCTGGGGTCTCACCAGAATAAAAAAAACAATCAGGTTCTTAAACAAGAAAAGCTTTTAATTAAAGAGAGAAAAAAACAGTAAAAATTATCTGTGTAAATTTAAGATGGAATATGTTACAGGGTCTTTCAGCTCTAGACACTGGGAATGCCCTCCCAGCCCAAGTATACAAGTACAAATTAAAATCCTTTCAGGAAAATACAAACTTAAACTCCTCTCTGCCAAATACACATTTGAACTCCTTCCAACCAAATACACATTTGCAAATAAAGAAAACAAACCTAAGCCTAACTCGCTTTATCTACCTAGTACTCACTATTTTAAACTTATAAGAGCCTGTATTGGAGAGATTGGAGAGAAATCTGGTTGCAGGTCCAGTCCCTTTGAGCCCCCAGAGTGAACAACAACCAAAAACTAACAGCACACACAAAACTTCCCTCCCTCAAGATTTGAAAGTATCCTGTCCCCTGATTGGTCCTCTGGTCAAGTGACAGCCAGGCTCACTGTTCTTGTTAACCCTTTCCAGGCAAAAGAGATATGAAGTACTTCTGTTCCATTAACTCTTAACTATCCGTTTTTGACAACATGACATTCTGCTATAAATATAAAATATATTTAAATTTCTACTCTGAGGGTCTGATCCATTTTTTTTAAAAAACCCTCTCAACTCTATATACTTCCCTCCTTCTCCCCTCACCCTTCCCTCAAATCAATTGGTGTGTCTCAACAGCTCCAAAGTTTCTTAAAAGTAATAGTTTCTATTTTATTTTCTTTCCACACTGTAGAAGGAAATGGATCTTGATTATCTATAGGGTTTTCCAATTGTCACTGTACACATGATTGAGGATATTAAGGCACATGAAATCTACTGTATATCATATCTAGTATTAGTTTTAAAATTTCTAGTGTTCATTGTTTCCACCTCACATGGTGCCCAAAGTCTAAATTAAAGTTAAATGTCCTGAGATTTGGGGGGGGGGAATATTAAAACTGCAGTTATTTATACAGATGAATGCAGGTTCATAGTTTACCCATTTTACTGATGATAAACTAAAAGATACAACTAAAATGATTAAGCAGGAGGCAGAATAATGGAATTTAATACCATGCAGACAGGTGTTTAGACTGTATGTTCTCCAAAATGGAGTGCATCTACTTCAGCTGTGCACAAAAGTACTCAGATGCTGGTCACTTGTATAAGTTCATGGTAGCACAATAGGGACCCTTTCCTGATGGGGGGCCCTGGGAGCTGCCATTTATAATAGATGAAGAACCCTATCATCATCTGGTTAGAAAATAGCATATGTAAAATGTTGACCTTTAGCCATGCTTCTCTTTTTCAAACTGTGCAGTCTTCTGACCATAGTGACTTATGGTGTAGTTTGTATGCATCCATTGCCTCTGCCAGATAGAATCTTGGACCTACTCAAATGTGTGTGATCATCTCAGTTGCTAGTGGATGCCCCAGAAAGAGCGTATAACCTTAATCCTGACAGCTGATCGTGACTGTCCTTTTGCTCAAGTGGCAGGGATCCATGTTTTCAGAGCTGAAGGTCTTTTACTCATATTATACATGAATTTTAACCGGAAAGCATGACCTCATTTCCTTCAACAGAATGAATGCAATTCCCTGCATTGATGTGGCATGACTTTAAACCAATTTGTTAGTGTTTTTTTTTCTTATTGCTGAAGCATTTGGCCTTTTTAAAATTTTCATTAGGATCTCCAGAGTCTTCTCTGTGTCCTGAGGGAAGAAGACATTCTAATTAGTTCAGACTTGACTTCATGTTGTCTCCTTACCATGCTTATGGCAGAGGCATTCTTCCCCGCCAGCATTTCCAGACGATGGAAATTATTTTCACACTCTGCATTTTTAGCACCATAGACTTTCAAGATATTTGTGTGCTATTTTTACTGGGCACATGTCCAGATCCTGGCACATTTATAATTACCATGTTTAACTTTTCCAACATATATTGTAATCTCAAACTTTTGGGCATTGTCATAAGAACTTATACCTAAGGTTATGTGAAGGAGGAGTAATATGGCTCTTTGCATTCACAATCATTCCTTTTCCCATCCCGCTCAGCCTAAGGCTCTATAGTATTATGTGCAAACACGACAATGGCTGCCCTTAGTCACACATGAGGCCACGTAGCAATTGTAAATCTACAGCTAAAAGAAAGTCTTAGAAATAGTATACTGCTGTCCCAAATATGTCACAGGAACTGTTTATAGGTCAGCCTTTAGACTATTAAGAAGTAAAGGTGAAGCTGATCAAAGAAATCAGGTCTGAATGCCTTCACACTTTGCAATGGGTTAAGGCATTTTAACATGGATCCTTGTCTAAATGTTGCAGCTCAGACCATTCTCTGCTTAAAATATTTATACAATATATGTAAGTCTAAAGTATCACGTGCAAGTATCAGTTATGCAAAAGAGTCATCCCATTCCCTTGGGGTTTTATATATTGGAGATTTGGCTAATCAGCTGGCCTGACTTACCCCAAGGGCACCTCAGTTCCCAAGTACAGAGGAATAGCTTCTCCAATTGAGTGCCTCTGAAGTATGATTGCAGCTCTAATGAGCTGGCCACATTTGGGGAAAGGGCTGGCCATATTTAGGTCAAGTCATGCCATCTTGTTTCCTCATGTGCTAAAGTGAGGGGAGTCTAAAGGATTTGGGTATTGAAAACCGCAAAGTACACTTTTTTAAGAATCAAGATTTCCCCAGGGTTATTAAACAATGGTAACAGATGTCCAAATTGTTTCCCTTTGTTCTTTGAAAAGAAAATGTGTGCTTTCACTTATCAGTGTGCTAATGGTTGTTAAATGCTGACTTTTTAAATGACACTCACATTATTCCATTCTTTCTTGTGAGATTTCACATTTTACCGTTGATGGGTGACTGATAATGTAGCTGCTTAGAACATCATTCATTCTAATTCACCATTCCTGCTGCAGTTAATGTGGTCATTTACCTGTGTGGAAAGTGAGTGCAAAACACCAACTCTGAATGACAGCATTGTACCCCACTCACTTTGTACAGGTTTATAGTACCCAAGATACAGGCCTAGTCCTTGAAGCAAAACATATTTAGCAGCCACAGTAATTTTTGTGTTAAAACAGTAGTGAATAATCAAACAAGCAATACTAATCCAGTTACTCACTGAGTTCATGTCTGCCCCAATGTCATATGTGATGAGTGGAGGGATGGTAAATAATAGGCTGGTATCTAGATTATGATTACAACATATAGTTCTTACTACATGTGAGTTTTACTGTAGTTGTAGAATGCAAGTGAGTGAATAAATACAGTATAATAAACAAGACAAAATTTCAGTATATTAGACATAGATATGTAAAATTCCACAGTCCCCAAAAGGCTTTGAGCAGCCTAATGAAGATGGATTCATAGCTCTTGCTCCTCTCTTCCACAAACCCTCAGACTGACTTCCGTCAGGGCTAGCATTCTCCCCACACACACACACGCCTCCACCTCTACCCCCCTATTTGGCATAAATCATCTTGTGGGTGGAGCTTGTTGTGCAAATAGTTTGTCTGCTATGTTGAAGTTTATCCTCATAGCAAAGAGTTCCTGGGTCAATATAAGCCAGAAGCAGTTCTCTTTGAATCAAAAGAAAGGGAACAAGAAAGGAAAGAGAAAAATGAAGATAAGGTGGAGATGAGCAACAGAATGATGCACCCTGTGTTCAGCCTGCCTGCTTACAAATGAGAGGACAATAAGAGGGATAAATGGAACACAGGAAAAACAAAAGCTTTGCTCTGTGGAGCTGTTTGGATCAAATACTGTGACAAGCCTTATTACAAGATATGTTCCTAAAACAAGGAGTATTTGAGAACAGTTGATCCTGCTGTCTAAGTCCATCCCCTGTTGTCCACTCCCAGCTTCTGTTAAACAGAGGCTAGGAACACTCAGAGCTTGGTATTTCATCCCTGACCATTCTGGCTAATAGATATTGATGAACCTATCCTCCATGAACTTTGCCATCTTCAAAAAAGAATAGTTAACAGAAGACCTTTGAGTGACCTGACATAGACAATGCCAATATTTTGCAGAGAATGATTCCACTGTGCTTCAGCAGATGTATATCAATCAGTTAATGATGGATTCATAGCACCAATGGCACTACTGCTGACCTTTGTCACTGAGACATCAGAAAAGGAACTCTTTGCTGAGGAATGGCATTCAATCCATCTTCTAACAGTATGGGGCAGTACAACTAAGTATGAAGTTCTGTTACCTGACCTCACCATTCCTACTCTGTAGCATGTCTTTACTCCACTATTGATTTATTCTGTTACCATAGTCAGATAAGCAACTTCATTACCACTAGCCAGATAGAATGGTCAACCTCAACCCTATCTTCTACTTCCTCTTCTACTGGGCATTTCCCCTTCTAGCCCTTCAAAGATCTATCTTCTAGTGCCATTCATGCTGCTCTGTAATTATTGTTTTCAAATGTTCTATCGAAAAACCACTTGACTTGATGTTTTTCCTTGTGTACATATATAATAGTACTTGTATTGTTTAATACGCAATAGGCCCGATTCTGCAAGCCCTTCACGTGCATGATTCCCATTCATTTTAGTAACAATCCTACATGCGTATGGTTGGGTTTGTTTTGCTCTCAAAATTTCTTTATTCCAGAAACACTTTTATTCTAATCCAGGCACTACACTGCAAACTACTAAATGTAAAATGAATCTAAAGCCAAAGAGCCAGGTCTTTTGCTGGTGAAAGCTGTCAAAGCTCCCATTCATTTCAGTGGAGCTATATTGATTATTAACATCAGCCAAGGTTCTGGCTCAGCGTAGTCAGTGTATGTAAAGACCAAAGGGCTCAGATTATACCCAGGCACTGGCAAAACATGTAATAGAGAAGGTGGTTCACCAAGACTTGTGCATCCATTTCCCATCCTTCAGACAGGGGCAGCCACAATTGCAGAACCTGATCTCCT
Source organism: Gopherus flavomarginatus (assembly GCF_025201925.1). Lineage (NCBI taxonomy): Eukaryota > Metazoa > Chordata > Testudines > Testudinidae > Gopherus > Gopherus flavomarginatus. The sequence goes on from NC_066623.1 coordinate 69,675,447, forward strand.
AATCTCAGAGACTGCTAAATCACCAAATGAGCTAGATGCATAATGGAGAACATACTGCACGTTCCTTGAGTGCTCTGAAAGCAGCCAAACACCTGGGGAAAGAAATGTTTCCTGGTGCTCCCTCTTGAGCATTACAGCTCTGCTCCAACCCATTCTGATGGACTGTGAATGTGACACAATCTAGTCCTAAAGAAAGGAGTTGGTGTTGATACAGTTTTTGATGCCAATAACATTGTGGCTTGAAGTCTTTTGTCACACGAAGTTCAGTCTAAAGGTTGCCTATTAATGATATCTACCTACCAGGTTTGGATCTGAAATTCAGGGGTATTTGGATCCTGGGTTTTGTGCCCATCTCTAACAAAACAAGGAGTGGAGTGTTGGCTTAACTCTGGTCCCACTGAAGTCAACCATTAATTTCAATGGGAGAAGAGGTACTCCAATGCTGAGTGTTTTCTGAAAATCCAATCCAGAAAGAAAACATTTCCAGTCTGTTGTTAAATAGCAGTACTCTAAATTTCCCCACTGATTTCATCTGTATAGACCAAGCTGTTTGGGTTTTTTTCTCTAATAGTATAATTTTTGTTCATGGCTATGTGAGGACATGTTAATCCAGTTCACAAATCTGATTCACATGCAATTTTAAACTAAAAATTAGCTAAATGTGGATTTGCTTGTCTGCACACTTTTTTGACATTACTGAGATAGTACCATTGAGGTCTATGCAATTTAACCACATTCAACAGAGAAGTTGTTGCCTATTTACTACTGTTTGCATCCTGTACATTCTACTAGAAACTGCAGTAAAATATATTCTTTTCTGTAAGCATACACACACTATTCATGCATCATAGCTTTGAGGGCTGAAGATACATTTGTATGTGGGATTGCTTTTCAAAACTTAAATTGGTATAATGCCAATTTTAATTGCATTGCAATGAATCCTTTGTTTTGAACACTTTTTTTGCTTCCTAACAAATCTGTAGCACAACCCACTGATGCTTAAGGAAAAGTATTTTGTGGCCTTTCCTTTATCCCCAGAATTTTAATGCATAGAGGTACATCTACATCAATTATCTCATCTTTAGACTAATTCTAATTTATATATTTCTGCTTAGAATGCTCCATGGGACAGCCAGGAAAATTTGAACTATTACCATACTACACGCTATTAGTCAACCAGATTATTTATGTATTTTAATAAAAATTGCATGGTATATTAAGTTTTAACTGAACAGTGTGTGTATATATAACATTTGTTCAAAGAATACTGAAGTTGCAAAGTCAAGAACACATTAAGAAATACCATAAATTAGGGTAGGCTGTACAACAGGGATGGGCAAACTGAGGCCTTCAGGCCAGATACCTCCCATCGGGGCTTTGGATCCAGCCCATGGGATTGCCATTCCCAGGGTACTACGGGCCCCGCACTGCTCCCGGAGGTGGCTGACAGGCATCACCTCCCTGTGGCCCCTGGGGGAGGGGATGGCAGAGGGCTCTGTGCTGCCATTGCCTGCAGACACTGCCCCCCACAGCTCCCATTGGCCTGGAACAGGGAGCCATGGCCAATGAGAGCTTCGGGGGAGGTACCTGCAGGTGAGGGCAGTGCACGGAGACCTCTGGCCCCTCCCCAGGGACCGCAGCAATGTGGTACCAGCTGCTTCTGGGAGTGGCACGGGGCCAAGGCAAGCAGGGAGCGTGCCTTAGCTTTGCTGCGTGTGACTGCCACCCCAGAGCCACTCAAGGTAGGTGGCACCAGGCTGGAGCCCACACCCCAAACCCCTCCTGCACCCCACACCTCAACTCCCTGCTGCACCCCTCCTGCACCCCAGCCCCCTGCCCTGAGCCCCCTGTCACACCACGCACCCCTCCTGAACCACATCCTGCACTCCCTCCCACACCCCAACCTCCCCACTCCTGCCCTACATTCATGGCCCTGCATGCAATTTCCCTATCCAGGTATGACCCTCAGGCCAAAAAGTTTGCTCATCCCTGCTCATCCCTGCTGTACAATCTCCATTCAGCCTCTTGCATATCGATACAGCCTTCGGTTACATGAACACACGTTACTTTTTCCAGAAGCCTCATGACCTCATCTGTGAATAAGATAGACAGCACTCAATTAATCCTTATCCTTCAAATTGTGGTCCCATGCCTTATTTATTGCACATCATCCAAATCCTGCACTGAATATAGAATTAAACTCTTCCTTAGGGTATGTCTACACTACCTGCTGGATTGGCCGGTAGTGATCAATCTATTGGGGATCGATGTATTGCATCTTGTTTAGATATGATCCATTGATCCCCGAATGCACTCCCCATTGACTCCAGAACTCCACCAGGGCGAGAGACAGAAGTGGAGTCACAGGGAAGCGGCGGCCGTCGAATTCGTGCCCTGAGGACGTGAAGTAAGTCAATCAAGTCGATCTAAGATACGTCGACTTCAGCTACGCTATTCTCATAGCTGAAGTTGCATATCTTAGATCGATGTCCACCCCCTCCCCCAGTGTAGACCAGGATTTGGACTCTCCTATGGTTCTCATTGTTCTAGCATCTGAGTGCTTCACGAACCTGAATTATTTTCACAATACCCCTATGAAGTGCTGTGATATCCCCATTTTTTCAGATTGGGGACTAAGCTTCTCTACTCCCAAAATGCTGCAGTGATCCAGCTACACCGCTAAAGCACTACCTATGCTGACGGAAGGGAGTCTCCCAGCAGTGTAGGTAATCTGCCAGATCAATGAAAGAATTCTTCCCTTGATGCGCTGTCTAGTTGGAGAATTATGTTACTTTAACTATGCCACTCAGGGATGTGGATTTTTATTTGTTTTCTGAAAGATTCCAAAAAATTCAGCCTTTGGCAGACACTTGACATGGAAATTTTGGCAAAATTGCAAGGAAATGAAACCAGGATCTTTAAGTGGGAGGTATTAGGCCAACTATAGATGGCAATACCAACTCCTGCTTATAATACAGGCAACCAGACTGTTCTGATGGGTCAAGTACAAGACTGAGAATCAAGATATGCGGTATTTAATCCTATCTCAGTTTTGCTGTGGACACACTAAGTCTGATATCACCTAAGATCTCCCCAGGCTGTATCGCCATCTGTAAAATGGGGATAATTCTTAAACTTTTTGAGTGCTTTCAAATCCTCAAATAAAATGTAGAATAAATTCAGAATAGTAATGGTTTTAGAATACTACAGATACATACATCAGAGGGGTAGCCGTGTTAGCCTGGGTCTGTAAAAAGCAACAAAGAGTCCTGTGCTACATTGATGACATCATCATCTGGACCCATGGGAAGGAGACTCTGGAAGAATTCCACCACGATTTCAACAGCTTTCACTTCACCATCAACCTCAGCCTGGGCCAATCTACATGGGAGGTCCACTTCCTAGACACCATGGTACAAATAAGTGACAGTCACATTAACACCACCCTATACCAAAAATCCACTGACTGCTATGCCTACCTTCATGCCTCCAACTTCCATCCCGGACATACCACACGTCCATTGTCTACAGCCAAGCACTGAGATAACCACATTTGCTCCAGCCCCTCAGACAAGGATCAAGACCTACAAGATCTTCACCAAGCATTCTCAAAACTATGATACCCGCATGAGGAAATAAGGAAACAAATCAACAGAACCAGACGTGTACCCAGAAGCCTCCTGCTGCAAGACAAGCCCAAGAAAGAAACCAAAAGAACTCCACTGGCCATCACCTACAGTCCTCAGCTAAAACCCCTCCAATGCATCATCAGTGATCTACAACCCATCCTGGACAATGATCCCTCAATTTCACAGGCCTTGGGAGGCAAGCCAGTCCTCGCCCACAGACAACCCCCCAACCTTAAGCATATTCTCACCAGCAACCACACACCGCACAGTAGTAACTCTAACTCAGGAACCAATCCATGCAACAAACCTCGATGCCAACTCTGCTCACATATCTACACCAGTGACAGCGTCACAGGACCTAACCAGATCAGCCACAACATCACCGGTTCATTCACCTGCACATCCACCAGTGTAATATACGCCATCATGTGCCAGCAATGCCCCTTTGCTATGTACATCGGCCAAACTGGACAATCCCTACGTAAAAGGATAAATGGACACAAATCTGACATTAGGAATGGCAATATACAAAAACTTGTAGGAGAACACTTCAGCCTCCTTAGATACACAATAGCAGATTTAAAGGTAGCCATCCTGCAGCAAGAAAACTTCAGGACCAGACTCCAAGAGAAACTGCTGAACTTGAGTTCATTTGCAAATTTGATATCATCGGTCAGGATTAAACAAAGACTGTGAATGGCTAGCCAACTACAAAAGCAGTTTCTCCTCCCTTGGTGTTCATACCTCAACTGCTAGAAGAGGGCCTCATCCTCCTTGATTGAACTGACCTCGTTATCTCTAGACTGATTCTTGCCTGCATATTTATACCTGTCCCTGGAAATTTCTACCACATGCATCTGACAAAGTGAGTATTCACCCATGAAAGCTTATGCTCTAATACATCTGTTAGTCTATAAGGTGCCACAGGACTCTGTCACTAGATACATACAGTAAGTCCTCACTTAACATTGTAGTTATGTTCCTGAAAAAAATGAGACTAAGCAAAACGATGTTAAGTGAATCCAATTTCCCCATAGGAATTAATGCAAATAGGGGGTGTTAGATTCCAGGGAATTTTTTTTTGCCAGACAAGAGATGTTGTATGAGGTTTGACTCACAGCTGTGACTAGGTAAGAGAATATCCTCTGGTTCCATAGCTCTGGTGAGGGTGTGGGCCAACAACGCCCCCACTTATAGGTCTGTAGAGTCCTCCCTGTGCAAGCTCTGAAGACTTGGGCTCAACATGGGAGCCAGGCAGAGCAGGCAAGCAGCAGCACAAAGGAAGTGACACTGTGCTGCATCCTTTTCCAGCACCCAATGGGGATGTGTCTGCTAGCCTTTGAGCAGCAGATCACACAAATGCCTGATTCAGTTAGTCACTGAATGCCCCTACCCCCACCCCCCTGAGAAGACCAGTTGTCTCCTAAGGGAACCAATCTGCCAGGTTGCATGGTATGCTTGGGACACACAACTTAGAGGCACTGGGTCTCTAGTTCTCTACACAGTTGGAGACAGCCATAGTTTTCTGGGGCCACGGGCGCTGAGTTTTCAAACTGCTGGGGGATGCTTGACCCCCAGCTCTGCCCCAGGCCCCGTGCTCATCTCTTCCCTTCTACCAAGGCCCCGCTTCGCCTCATTCCACCCCTGAGCACGGCATGTCCTCACTCCTCCCCGCCTTCCTCCCAGCCTCCCTGCACTCCATGAAACAGCTGATTGCAGCAGGCAGGAGGCACAGAGAGGGAGTGGGCAGGTTCTGATTTCCAGGGCCTGCCACCAGGTGCTGGGGGTGGTGGAAGAGGGCGTTAGAACATTGCACAACTTTAAACGAGCATGTTCTGTAATAGAACAGTGACTTAATGACAAAACAACTTTAACCGGGATGGCTTCAAGTAAGAAGTGAGGAGTTACTGTATATGCTCTCACACATTATATATGAGAGAAAGGGAGTTGTTAAAGACAACTGTCAAAGTTTGTAACAGTGCAAAAGTAGCACATAAATATATTTTCCTGAAGACTTCCTCATTAATATTTCAATACAAGGACAAAGTGTTATCTGCAAGAGTTAGTCTACTCTATTTTGCTATGACCTTGTTTCTCTTTTGATATATAACTTAGTTTTCATAGGAGTTAAGCAGCCCAAAAGGTTGCTAAAAGGCAAGGCTTACTATACATATCAATCAGTTTGAACTTGGAAAAATTTCAAAATATTTGACAATTAAAAAAAAAAGGAATGCAATTGCTTTTTTAAAGGGACTGTTGTAGATAATCTTTCTAGGGCAACCCAGTGTGCACCATTTACACTTTGCAGGCTGCATACCACATAACTCTCACTTGTCAAATGCCATGATACCCTTTAAAGCACTCAAAGAGAGAATGCAGAAGGTAGTGAGCCAAACTTTTGAAGAAAATTTGTAGAAGTGCAGCAAAAATAGGGACTTACTGATCCTCAAATGAAATATGATTTCTGCAACATTAATGAACTGTTTCCAATACATTTTTGGTGAAAAAATAAATTTCCATTCTAAGTCAGTTGTGACAATGGGCTTGCTTCTGCAACCAGTGAAGTGAATGGCAAATCTTTCATTGAATGCCCTGTTATGAGAATGATACCATATGTGCATAACTATTAAATATATTACATGTATTTTATATTGTTGACAAATGGTTCAAATAAAAGGAGTAGTGAAAGGAGCAGTGGAGGTGGGGAGTCTTCCAGGTCTGCCTAGAAAGCTTGCACAGAAAATACCAATCAGAGCCTAGCAGGCTCTGTTAAAGAGATGCAGGATCTGAGCAGGTGAGTTCTTGGCTGGGTCCAGAGGAGAAAGGAAGGTGCTCCTGTCTGGTAAGCAGAGCTTAATGGGCTTATTTACTGGCCCTGGGAATGAGAGATAATGGATAAAAGGAGAGGGGCTATGGAGGAGAAAGGTGCTATTCCCTGGGCCTACGAGCTCGTCGGGGTATGTGGCTGCTGTTTGCAGTGTCCCTAGGTTGGACACTGGAGTGATGGGCAGATAGGCCCAGGTTCTCCCACCAGCCGTTAGGAAAGTGGTCTAAGAACTAAGAAGGGGACAGGCTCACTTACAAGCCTGAGTGAAGGGCAGGATTTAAAAGGCTCAGAGTAGGGAGGAAGACCCTGGAGAGGGTATATCGTTGTTTGAACTTTTGCTACCACAGAAGAGTTTCCTCCATTTGACAATGTGACTTGACCAAAGGGTTATGCTACTAAAGACCTATCTAGCAAGGTTGGCAACCTACAAGGAATGCTAGAGCAGAAAAAAGATTGCAGCAGCCTGGTTGGTAGGAGGGATAGCTCAGTGGTTTGAGTATTGGTTTGCTAAACCCAAGGTTGTAAGCTCAATCCTTGAGGGGGCCATTTACAGATCTGGGGCAAAAATCTGTCTGGGGATTGGTCCTGCTTTGAGTAGCAGGTTGGGACTAGATAACCTCCTGAGATCTCTTCCAACCCTGATATTCTATGATTCTACCTGACTGACAGGAGTCACTCAAGAGGTGAGTGCCCCTTTTGCACACACAAATAGTACTGAAGCAGTGATGGTAGACACGGTTCTGCAAAATTATTTTCTCAATCTACAGTCCAAATCTCTTGAATGTTTATATTTATGTCTTAAGAATTCTAACACCCTCTTTGGGGAGGGATGCGAGTGATAGTTCATGAATCTGAACTCTCTAAAAGGAAACAAAATAGAAGATCTGCCTCTAATGAGGCTCATATACATATAGCATGTTATAGACTACTCATGTACTGTGCTTCCTGATTATTCTTAATAAATTTAACTCATGATTGGCTGTGCCTGCATGTGCAGTGCACACACAGCAGCTACTCCCCACAAAAGATTGAAGTCAGTACAGATTGGTGATAAAATGAGATTCCTGAATAATTCATCTGTGTTAATGCTTCTCTAATCAGTGAAAATAACAATGATAAGCGGTAATTTTGTAAAGTTTTACTTGAATCAGTATTAAAGCTCTTAAGGGGCTTACACATATTGACTAGGTTTGTGGGACACGCATATTCTTATGCCAAATCCTACAAGGACTGTGAGAGATTGGCCGAGGAATATAGCAGAAAATGAAAGCTAACGCTGTAAGAGATGGTAAAATAAGAAAGCAGACAGAGAGTTCTCTGTTTCCTGGTTTGTAGGACCTTGCTCTCAAACAGCTCCCCCTCTTTCTTCAGTTGTTCAGTGAGAGCTTTCCTTCTGTTTCAATCTACCTTAACCAAGCATCATTCGAGCCTTATAGAAGGAAAAAAAAGGGGGATGGGGGTTGGTGTGTTCTCACACAGAACCAGTGAAACCAAAGAAGAGGGAACTGTTACTTACATGAACACACACACACACTCTCTCTCTCTCTCTTGCTATTACAAAGACATTTTGCCTGTTTTTCTTGTGGGATGTTTCCAGCCCTTTGAGCAGTGTCAATGGTCTGCAGTTTGTCTGTACATGAATAGGTGGCATGACTGAATAAATTAAGCAAGCACTATGGATCTGGAGCAAATCTGGATGATCAAATAAGGTATCATTAAGTATATAATCTGATATATGAAGTCATATCAAAATGTTTGCTATGAGATTTGACTCGTCTATCAGTCTTAAGTATTTAAATGGCCCTGTTACTCTAGTGGCTGCACTCCTCACAACACACCAGTGAGGTAGGGGGGTACTAGGATTCCCAAATTACACATGAGGAACTGAGGTACAGAGATATTAAAGCAGATTTTTAAAGGTATTTAGGCATGTAAAGATGTAGATAAACACCTAATGAGATTTAGTGCTCAGGTGCGTGTGTGGGGAGGAGGTTGTTTTGTTTTTTTGGAAAATCCCACTAGACATCTATGTGCATTTTTAGGTACTTTAAGCTTTTGATGACCTAAATGACTTGCAATAGAGCGCAATATTCCTGAGCTGTTGATGTCCGTGGAGACTACAACAAAAGATAGTGAAGAAATAGCCCATAGAATGATTTGATGTACAACGAGTGCTGTATTGAGAAACTTAAATGTTATGTTTTTGCTGCAGCTGAATAGAATACATATCAGGTCTGTTTCAAGGGATATAAGGATATATAAAGCATGAGTGGGGAAAATAAATGTGAGTGTGACCAATTCATAAGAATAAAGCAAAGCACAAAGCATTTCACTGTTTTTGTGGCCTTATCTTGATTAAAGGGAAAACTCAATCTAAGCTACACAATTTGAGTTATGTGAATAGCATAACTCAAATCGACATATCTTAGATCTTCTTACTGTGACATCCACACTATGCTAGGTTGACGAGAGACACTCTCCCATTAAGTCCCCTTACTCTTCTTGATCAGCTGGAGTACAGGAGTCAACAGGAGAGCAATCTGCGGTCAATTTAGGGGGTCTTCACTAGACCCACTAAATCAACCAACAGTACATTGATTCACTGGAGGACCGACATTCTGACAGTGTAGACAAGCCCACAAAGGTTATCCTTTACCAGGGACAGTGTAGATGGTACTCATAATGAATATATGCAGAATAAAAAAGCCTCAGAGCAATTGAGATATCAAAGTAAGAAAGAAGAGGCAAGCCACTGGGAACCCAGCAGAGGATCTAAACTTTGAGTTCTCTCTCTAAAAGGTTATTGAGTCATCCACCGTGGCATCTATATGGAGTTCATGAGGACCTTCCCAGGGCCAAAAATGTCTTGTTGTGATCACTACTTCATTTGAAATCTCTTCAAACTGGAGACCTTTTAAATGGTCTTACCTGTGATTTGTGTCTCAGCATTACTATGAAACTGTTTGCAAGGACTGGTATCCTAGAACAGAATATAAATGATGACAATGAACCATCTACTTGATCTGAATATCAGAAATTCTAGAAATCAAATAAAATCATGCCTCTGACCATACTCATGTACCAGACATTCTCTGCCATCTTGAATTAACAGGGGAGAGAGTACAACTCTCTGATGGCAACAGCACAAGTAGAGTACAGCCAGCATTGTAGGAGGTAGGGGAGAAGAAATTCTTCTTACTGACCTAAATGGCTGTGGCATTGATTCATACATTTCTGGGAAGGCAACTTCCAGTCCTTGCTCATCCAGCTCTCCTCCTGCAGTGACACTGAGGCTCCTTTCTCTCTCATGAGCTGGTGTCACCAGGAGTTCTCGGCAGACTGCCACCTCTGCACTTTTCCAGATGCAGGTTGCAACACAATTTGCCCAGCCAGCCCTCTATATGCTGGGGTAAATTTTGTGTCATGATGACCCCTGTGATGAGTTGTAATGCTAGTCATGGAAGTTTGGCCCAGCTGCCCTTCCATCTATATGGAAGGACTGCAGGGTCAGATTTCAGTGGTGGTGTATCCACATAGCAAGAGCAACACTCTGGACCACTCTGGCAACAGCTGTACAGGTTTAATACAGGACCGCTGCTTGCAGTGGTTGAGCCATCCTCACCATCCCAGCTTCCTGGCCTGTGGAATTTTGAGCAAGTTTAAAACCCTGGAGGAAGGGGCATGCGCCCCACCAGACCCCCTAACTAGCACCACTGTTCCCTGGATTGCTCCACCATCTTCATTTGCCATGAAGACTGTTTGCTATCAAAACAGTCTGGTAACAGTGTCCCCAACTCTAACTTGCCATCTTAAATTTACTTCCTTTTTATCCAAACCATGTTCTTTTTCTCCTGCAAGAAAATCAATGCTTGAATTGGAAAGTAAATTAGAATTGTTAAGTGAAAGGATATGATTCAGAGCATAAATTAGCCTCTGATTTTGGGGGGATTAGATAAAATCCATGGGCAAGTAATTCCAAAACAAGTCATGCTGGGGTTTCTTTCAAGTCTCTGTAGCATTTAGCATGACCACAAAAAACACTGGGTACAAGACTCTTAGGACCACTTATTCTGCACTTCCTGTTCTTATGTGGTTACCACCTCCTCCAGCCCATAAAATCTAAACCCCATTCTGTTTGTTTTATTTGGCTACATGCCATGGTTTATGCATCATATATGAATGAAAGAATATTACTTATTATTCAGTATATACTCTTTAAAACCTTGGTACACTGTGGAAAAACTGTTCTAAAATTGTGAAATGAAATGCAGAAGGGAGTTTGCTTGGATATGACAAATTTCTGTCTCTGTGTGTGTGTATATATTGTTTAAGATAGGCTATGAGGTCTTGTTAATCTTATCATCGTTGTGCAGTGCTCTATATTTCAACATAAACCTGAGAGGAGATCTTTCTAAATTTTTCAGGACAATGTACATGAATTCACATGATTTGCACTATATGCCTTCATTGTTTCAGATGACTTATCTAAGGATGTCATCATCTTTCAGTTAAAGAAGAGAACAGTCCTTGAAAGTTCCTTATCAATAGCATTTGCTGCCTAGGTATCTCCAGCTTCATTCACATCAGTGGAGGCAATTGAAAGTGAGCAATCAAGGCATTACAAAATTATACATGACTTTCATTACTGGCTGACAGAATTAAATAAAGATTCCTAGATCAACAATAAAATCTGAGATATCACACTGCCTGCTAAAGTGAGCTGGAATGGCTCTCAACTCCAAACTATTTTTGCCCTAGTTTAAATCCTGACACTTTGCAGAATATGGCCAATGTTATCAGATCAGTGCAAGCATTTTTTTTTTACTTATGAACACCACCAGCACTGATCCTGTCTTGCTGTGTAAATAAATACACGTGAAACAATAAAACTATTTTTTTCCATAACCAGGCCATGCATTTTATTACATCCTTACTCACATGGTTATTACAATATGCATAGGTCATCCTAGTCCATAGACAAGACACAGGAACTTCTGCTGTGATGGGACAAAATAAATAGTTGTGAGAACATTTAAATTGATCAAAATATTTAATTTGTTTTAAGATTGTTAAAGTTTCTGTAAACTTTAAATGAGAAATTAGCTTGGTTCTGAAAACTAGGGGCGGGGGTTGTTTTTTTTCTCCAATATTACCTTTTTTTTGTAGTGTTCCAACTTTCATTAGTCAGATTAGTCATATGCTGGGTTTTTCCAGACTAGTAGTTCTTATCTGAAAGTTCTGATTTCAAAATGGAAAGTCCAACTCCAAATTTTTGTTTTAAGGAATTGCCAAAAAATACATTATATTATAGTATAGAAAATGCTTCTGAAGTTGCTAACATTTCAACAGCATTTTTTTCAATTTTTTCAACTACTTCAAACATTGAATAACAGTGAATCATGAACATAACCCTGCTGGATAAAAATTATATTTTAAGTATTTATGAATGACATAATCAAGTGTCCCAGGAATTATTTTTACTTGAAGTATTGGAGCTACTTATGTGATACTGCACTCAAGACAAACTGAAAAACTATGTTGGAAAGGTAACATGAGAATAGGTTGACTTCACTAATCAACCTTATAAAACTACCATCACGCAAATTAGATTGAAATTGTGCTACTGCTTCCTATTACATTTTTTGCCAAAGATAATCACAAACATTTTAATACAATTTATTTTCTGTGAAAGTGATTATCTCTGAGAACTTATGGTGGACAGGAGAAATCCCAGAGGTCTAGAGAGAGCAAAGTAGTACCTATCAATAAAATGGGGAATAAGGACAGCCCCCAGGAATTACAGACACATTTATTTGAACCTAGTTTTATTTTTTGCCTTCACAACATTCCCTGGCAATGAGTTCCTCAGATTGTGCATTGTGTGAGGAAGTGCTTCCTTGTGTTTGTTTTAAACCTGCTGATCCCCGGATGTGGTGTTTAGCCTTTCACATAACACTTCCTTATTCACTTTCTCCAGACAATTCATGATTTTATAGACCTCTGAAATTCCCCCTTCCCTCTTAATCATCACTTTTTTCTAAGATGAACAGTCCCAGTCATTTTAATCTCTCTTCCCAAGGAAACTGTTCCATATCCCTATTCGCTTTTGTTGCCCTTCTCTGTAATTTTTCCATTTTGAATATACTTTTTTGAGACGGGGAAACCAGAACTGCGCACAGTATTCAAGGGGTGTGTGTGTGGAGATGGGGACATGGATTTATACAGTGGCATTATATTTTGTCTTATCTACCCCTTTCCTAATAGTTCCAAACATTTTTTAACTGTCACTGCACATTGAGCAGATGTTTTCAGAGAACTATCTACAATGATTCCAAGATCTTTCTTGAGTGGTAACAGCCAATTTAGACTCCCATCACTTTGTATGCATAGTTGGGAGTTTCTAATGTGCATTACTTTGTATTTATCAACACTGAATTTCATCTGGCATTTTGTGAGATTCATTTGTAACTCTTTGCCATCACCTTTGGACTTAACTATCTTGAGTAACTTTGTATCACCTGCAATGTTTGCCACCACACTATTTACCCCTTTTTCTAGATTATTTATGAATATGTTGAACAGCAGTGGTCCTAACACAGATCCTTGGGGGTACTCAGCTATTTACCTCTATTCTCTGTGAACACTGACCATTTATTCCTCTCCTTTTGTTTCCTATCTTTTTGATGAGTTACTGTTCCATGAGAGGACCTTCCCTCTTATCCTATGACTCTTTGCTTTGCTTAAGAACCTTTGGTGAGACCTTGTGAAAGGCTTTCTGAAAGTCCAGGCACACAGTATCAGCTTGTCCACATCTTTCTTAGCTCCCCACAAAGAATTCTAATAGACTGGTTGATTGAAAGTAGAATAGAGAATTATCAGACATATAGATGAATGCAATTTTGGGGAGGAAGAGTCAACATGGTTCTTCTAAAGGGAAATCATACCTACCCAATTTGCCTGGTACTGAATTTAGGCTTACTGGTCTATAATTGCCAGGATCACCTCTGGACCCTTTTTTAAAAAACATTGGCATCACATTAGCTATTCTCCAATCATCTGGTACAGAGGTTAAGTGACAGGTTACTTACCACTGTTCTGAAGGAGCTCAAATACGAAATTGCAGAACTCTTGGGTGCGTGCTAACTGGTCCTGGTGTCTTATTACTTTTTTAATTTGTCAATTTGTTCCAAAACCACCTCTACCCACACCTTAATTTGGGATAGTTTCTCAGATTTGTCACCTAAAAATAACGGCTCAGATGTGGACCTCTCCCTCACATCCTCTGCAGTGAAGACCAATGCAGAGAATTCACTTAGCTTCTCCACAATGTCTTTGTCTTAAGTGCACTTTAAGCCTCTTGATTGTCCAGTGGCCTCACGGATTGCTTGGCAGGGTTCCTGTTTCTGATGTATTTTTGCTGTTTTTGTATCCTTATCTAGTTGCTCTTCAAATTCTTTTTTGCTGTACCTATAAAACTGTAGCAAGACAAGTGCAAAATACATGCTCCTTTCTCCTTGCTTTCTAAGATTTGACTTCTAACTTTTAAAGGATGTCTTTTTTGTCTCTAACCACCTCTTGAACTCTGAGACATAGTTGTATTTTTTTTTTTGCTCCTCTTGCTGTGGTGTTCTTTTTAATTGGTGGGGGTGGTGATTGCTTGGGGGAATACATATAGTGTGAATCTGTATTTATGGTGGTTTTAAGAAAGTTTTGCAGGCATTTCATTCCTCTGATGGTTCCTTTTTAATTTCCATTTAACTAGCTTTGTCATTTTTGTGTAGGTTCCCTTTCTGAAGTTAAATACTCCTATGGTGGGTTTCTTTGGAATCCTCCACCCAAGGCTGTTAATAGTGACCATAATTAAATTAAATTTTACTGAGCAGTTCAGCTATAGTCACCCCTTGGACCAGATGGTATGCACCACTTAGTATTAAGTCAAGAATTGCCTCTTCTCTTGTGTGTTCCAGGAAGTAGTCAGTCATTAATGATATCTGGAAATTATGTCTTCACTCCATCTTGAAGTGACATACCCAGTCAATATGTGAATAGTTGAAATCCCGCATTATTTCTGCGGTTTGTTTTGTTTGTAGCCTCTCTAATCTCCCTGACTATTTCACAATCACTGTCACCAGCTGGGTTATGTGGTCTATAATATATTCACTCATGGAATTTCTATTCATAGAGACTCTGTGGTACTATTTTGTTTATTTAAGATTTTTATTATATTTGGCCGTTTTTTCTTTCTTTCACATATAGTGCGAATCCCTCACCAGCGTGACCTACTCTGTTCCTGTATATTTTATACTTTGGCATTACTGTGTCCCATTGATTATCATTGTTTCACCAAATTTCTGTGATGTCTATTATATCAATATCTTCATTTAATAGCAGACACTCAAGTTCTCCCTTCTTATTTGGACTTCTAGCATTTGTGTGCAAGCACTTAAGAAATATGGCTGCCTTTCTGTGATTTAACTGAGTGGACTTTTTTTACATGGTTTACCTTCAGTCCTTAATTGTACTTTATCAACTTCGGTCTTCTCCTATTTACTAGGATATAGAGTATCCCCCTTTAAAAAAAATCCTTCCCTAAGGAAAGTCTTTCTGAACCATATGCTCCTCTACACCTGTCTGCTTTCCCCCAGCCATTAATTCTTCTACCACCTTTTTTTAAGTTTACATTCCAACAACCTGGTTCCATTTTGATTTAGGTGGAGTCCATCCTTTTTGTATAGGCTTTTCCTTTCCCCAAATGTTCCCTTGTTCCTAATAAATCTAAATTCTTCCTTCTGAATACCAACTCATCCATGGATTGAGACACTGAAGTTCTGCCTGTTTAACTTGCCCTGTTTATGGAACTGGAAGTATTTCAGAGAATGCTAGAAAAGAGGTAGTGGACTTTAATTTCTTATATAGCAAGCTAAATCTGACCTCTGGAACCTCTCTCCTACTCACATGACCTTCTCATAAACAAATATAAATAGGAAATATAGCCTAGACGAATCTATTATAACTGGATGGAAAACTGTGCTCAATGATATCAATGGTTCACAGGTAACCTGGAAGGGCATATTGAGTGGAATCCTACAGAGATCTGCCTTGTGTTCTGTTCTATTCAATATCTTCATAAATTATTTGGTTAATGGCACGGAGAGTATACTTGTAGAGTTTGTGGGCCATCCCAAACTGGGAGGGGTGGCAAGCACTTTGGGGGACAAGATTAAAATTCAAAATTTACCTTGACAAATTGAAGGAGTGGTCTGAAATAAACAGGATGATATTCAATAAGGACAAATGAAACATACCAAACTTAAGAAGGAACAATCAGTTGCACAAATACACAATGGGAAATGACTGCCTAGGAAGGGGCACTACAGAAAAGGATCTGGGAGTCAGAGTGGATCACAAACTAAATATGACTCAACAATCTAATATTCTTGCAAGAAATGATCATCTTTCTGGGATATATTAGCAGGAGTGTTGTAAGCAAGACATGGGAAGTAATTCTTCTGTTCTGCTCAGCACTGATAAAGCCTCACCTGGAGTACTGTGTCCAGTTTGGGGTACCAGACTTCAGGAAAGATGTGGACAAATTGGAGAAATTTCAGAGGACAGCAACAAAAATGGCATGTTGAAAATAAGACCTGTAAGGAAAGAACTGGGGGAGAGGAATAACTTTGTTTAATCTGGAGGAGAGAAGACTGAGGGACAACATAATTTTCAAGTATGTAAAAAGTGGTTATAAAGAGGAGGGTGATAAATTGTTCTCCTTAACCACTGAGGATAAGACAAGAAGTAATGAGCTTCAATTGCAGCAAGGGAGTTTTAGGTATGACATTAGGAAAACACATCCTAACCGTAAGAATAAGTGAACACTGTAACAAATTACCTAGAAAGGTTGTGGAATCTGTCTAACCTGGTCTAAGTAATCATTAGTCCTGCCTCAGTGCAGGGGACTGGACTAGATGTATTGAAATGCCTTTCAGCCTACATTTTTATGTTTCTATTCTTTCTGTGTTTTATCATTTCAAGCATTTAGATATGCAGAAATTTGGTTGGTCAATTCCACCTTTTACACCTCTGGTTACAGTGACTATGACTTGAAAGGATTGGGAATGGTGAGAACCAGAGCACAGAATATTAAAAAGATTAAAAAATAGTAACTTTTTACTCTAAATAACATTGCTATTACAAATATAGTTTGTCAATGGCCATTAACAAAAAAGGACGAATGGTATAAAGAATATTGTGATGGTCATTGTTACAAAATAGCTTCTTTAATATATATGTAACCTATCTAGTAGTAACACCTGTAGTATGGTAAAGTGTATTGAAACATGGTTGTGTAATTTTAATATCAGTGTGAGTCTGGGTCTCTTTCCAGTAGCTGAACCTCATATAAAGGTTGATGAGATTGCTTTTAATCTCACATATCTAGACATTTTAGCTCACAGTAGAAGCTAAAGTTTTTAGATCCAAACACTCAGGTTCAGTCCCTAAAGAGGACCCAAGCAAGGGTTCTTGCATCCACATATGATAACAAGGAATATAATGTTGAACTTGAATGGCTTCTTTCTTTACTTCCTGGAATTTCTCAGCAAAAGAAATGTCAGGCAATACCTCATTTGAAGTTGTGCAAGGTTTATACTATCACCTTTTCTATTTAATAATGATATATATTAGAGAGATTATCATGAGGAGTCTTAGTGAAGCCCTATAGGTTGCAATGTGTTCTGAATACAGATGACACGCATCTCAAAACAATTAAAGCTGCCTGGGGCTGCTATAACTGAAATTTTTCTGCCAGCAATATTCAGGAAGATATATATCATTCACATGGTCCACTGTACGTGCAATGAAGTGGGGCATATTTCCACTAGGCACCTTCAGGGACTTGGTGCAGGAAGCAGAAGGTGAATATCTATGCACTCAAACAACCATGACCACTAGTTGGATATTAGATTGATGACATCCTTCTACTGAATTTCTGCTCTGAGGCAATGATGGGTCAGCCAGCCTGCTGTATGAACAAAACTACTGCTAGAGTTCTTTATACAGAAGATGGATTATATGCTGTTGTGGCTGTTTATAATAGCCGTGGCATACTGCAGTCAAAATACCTTGCTTTCAGCTTGTGACTTACCAGGCCACACAGTTCATAGCATCACCTGCCATATTTCCTGCATTTAGAACTTCATGGGTTGTTGCACTAATCTGTCTATGTTGGGTGGCAATAGCTGCAGTAAACCAACTGGCAGTTATTTAACTTAACACAGACTCATAAAAGTCTGTTCTCTTTACTTGTTACTTGTAGGATAAATTGTAAATTGGGCACTTAATATGTAAGGCATTTATAGCACATTTTAATATGCAAATAAAATTGCACATTAAATAAAAGATGCACATTTTCTGCAATAACATTCAAGCCCTTAAGAAGGTCTCTATAGTCTGTATAGGATTTCATAGAAGATTATTGGCATACACACAACTGTGGTTTTTTTTAAATGTCAGTCTATTAATTTGTAATGCATTCTCATTAATCACTCATTAATGGCTTACAAGGTGTCAGATATCAATATTTAATTGTACACTGATTTTTGCCAGTGTCCATAAAAAATACTGAGTTGCTGGTTGTGATGGCTACACTTGGGTAGAAAACACAAAACTAGTCAAATAAAAAAGCAAATTGGCACAATGTATTTAGTTCTGCAATAAATCAACTATTTAATAGTGCAATGAAAATAAGGTCCAAGACTTGTGTCAGTGCTGGCAAAATAAAGGTCATCTACATTCTTAAATCTGCTGAGTGTTGTGTATGCTGGCAGGTTTATAGCCAGCAAGGCAAAGGCAGGTGAGCTATAGGCAAGATTAAGTGCAGATTTAATGTTTGTGTCAAAATTTTAGAACTTCTCTTTGGGATGATGATTCTGGAAGGGGCTAGTGTAAATAGAGACTAAAGCTTACATATGTAGATTGGGCTCTATACCATAAAGTAAGACTTTTTAAAAAAATGTGAAAAACATTTACTAGTTTCTACAGGCTAATGGAAACAGGCAATAGCTCTCCACAACAGCTGTAGTTTGGGAGAAGCCCTTCTATAATAGTCCATATGGTGTCTGAGAATAAACAGCACATAAAATAGGAAACAGGTTGGAGTGATTCATCAGTATACAAAGAAAATATGGTGGTTGTCAGCCAGTTAGTAGGAAAACGAGCACCTTTTAATAATACATAGGTTATAACTAGTGAGGTTCCAAATGCTCTTAGTTCTCAATGAAACTGATGGAGATGCTGCAGACCACCCCTCATCTTGCCCTTAGATTTTGCCTGCATACATAATCCTACTGTGATGAGTGTTTGAAAGAGCTTGGTACTAGATCATGCCTACTTGCCACAGTCTATAGTAAGGAGCGGAGTGATGCAGAATCACCTGCCTTAAGTGGACCACTAGGAAGCAGTCTCCTGAAGCTGTTGGCATGCAGATGCAGTGCAACTACTACTGTAACCCTTTAATGGGAGGAGGTAATAAGATGCCTAGTATGTGAATCGATGGGTGGGGTTGAGCCTGCTTTCTCTCTACTCCTTTGGGGCATCGTCCTTCCCCAGCACAGTAGAGAGGGACACTCTTATGCTTATAAGAAGCACATGGAATCTTTTTAAAGGGGATAAGGCAATATACTGCATTTATTGAGAGTACAATTTAAGTACTAAAATCAGCATATGCTTCCATATTCTTTCTCTCTCTCTCACATACATACATAATATATATATATATAATCTCCAAGAAGGTTCTGCAGCTAGATTTTATAGTTACCAGTCCTTAATGTTGCTCTCTCAGTTCCAGTGGCCAACTGAAACTGCACAGAAGGGAGGGGAACTGGGCCTCTGTCAAACGCGTTCAAAGCTTCAATGTTGATGCAGAACAAACCCAAAGTCCCATGGCAATACACCGTTCTTTTATAGTGATACTTCCCATACAAGTCTATAGACCTTGCTCTGTCACACTGGAGCTGTCATTCACAAGCTAGTCAAGGTTGCTCTTAATTAGCATTATTTTGAGTTGTTATCAGGAGGATCTGCAACTGTTTCTTACCTGTCCCTTTGGCTCAACTCCTTATCTCATCCTACGGGTGTATGCCTTTTCTTTAGGGTCATCAATCTGTCATCCAGGTGATTGATGATAAAGTTGGTGCCTCTTGACTTCTCCATTCCCTTCTTGACCATCCAGCCCAGATGTCCTTTTTAAGTTAATTACCATACATTTTTCTCTCACACCAAACAGTAAATAAGGCAATTAAAGACACAAAATCTCCATCCCTCTAAGAACAATGTTAACACAATCCGCAAAAAATAAACTCCAGAACAATTTCTTCTTAATAATTCAAAGCTAGCAAAATGGAGTATAAGGCAAAATAAGCAAAATGGAGTACAATTTTACTTGAGAAAAGTTCTTCCCATTAGGCTTTTGGCCTACAAGCAGTTCCAGTTATTTGTTCAGTGCAGGGATTGTGATTCTACCTGGCTGCTACACAACATGTATTATACACTTCCATAATCACAGTCTCTTTCATGTAGCCTAAAGGAATATCCAAATTTCCTGAATAAAAACCATCATGGCACATTTCCTTCTACAGTGAGATTTGATTGTTAATGGAAGACTCAAATGAGTCTCTTTTAACTGAGACAAGCACAACATAGATCCTGTGAATAGTTAAAATCAATAGTGAGCAAAATTGTACTAATCCTTCACTCTTATCGAACATCAGATTAGTATTATTGCTTAATCTAGGGGTAGATTCCGCCATCCTCACTCTCACAAAGTATTACTGTGGGTGACTGAATCAAGCCCATAGTAAACTGTAACTATTGGTTGTGGTTTGTTTTTTGGGAGGGTATTTGATTTTAGGAACATAGGCCTGGAAGGGACATCCTGGGTTACCTAGTCCAGTCTCCTATTATCACCTGTCATATAATCTCATTTTCTTAGCATTTGTGTAACATGCCACAGGTGGCATGTAGCCAGGTTTCATCACTGAATTTGGTCTGCTAGTTGGATAATGCTCATGTCGCACTCCCCATCAGTATGACATGAACATTTATCCATGTCCCCCATATAATCCTACTAATATATCCTCTACATCTGAGGTAAAATATAGTCTGCTTAATGTTTTTTTTTTGTGTGGACCATATCTTAACAGAGAGATTGTCTTGTAGACCATCTCCCCTCCCGTTCATGATGTCCAAATCACTTCTTCTCCTATTTGCATCTGATGCAAGGTCCCTTTGGTAACCATAGCAATTCCTTGCAAAGGAAAGCAATATTGGGCAAATATGTGGTGTATTTAAAAGCTGGAAGTGAAAAAGAGAGAGATCACCATGTGACAAGTCTGATCACCGTTAATTCCAGCTAATGCTATGGAGATATGCCAAGGGGCCATAGTTTGGGAACATCTGACCTAGCAGATATCCATATCCAAGTTTCTAATGACAGTGCCTCAAACAACAATTTCCTGAAATTTAATTGGGACCATCAGCCTACAAACATTGTGCACTGATTGGTGTCCTTGAAAACATTGTGTTTATACGACTAAGGGAGCCATTCTCTTCTCAGCTGCACATGATGGAGCTCTGGTCTCTGGTAGATGTCAGTAGTGGGCCATCAAGCCACCATATGTAAGAAGGGAAGAATATTAGACTAGAGGTTTTCCTGGAACTCTGAGAAGAGAATTTGGTCTCCAGTATGCTGCTCGGTACTGCTGGGGAAAAATGGGAAAATATTTTTCAAACTATAGCTTGTGGTAATCTTGCATAGCTTTCTCTTAAATGTGTGTCAACAGAATCTATGCTCGCACTGCTCATAATTCTGAAGAGGGTACTTCACCTGTCTTCAGTGAATGCTAAACTACACTTATTTCAGGGTGAACTGTCTTTAATGCTTCAAAGCATTCATTTGGAATGTTTTCAGGTTCAGTGGCTCTTTCTTTCATTAAATAAAAGGAAGTGCCATTAAAAAGGTTTAAATACCATATAACTATAAACTTAACTATGATGCTCAAAGAAGAGGATATAAAAGAATGTGTAATAACTCAGCTACTAGATCCACTGTGCACATTCACTTCTACATAATAAAGAGTTTTTAGAACACGCTGTGCCTATCATTAACCAAGTGAAAGCTTAAATATATTAACACAAAGCCAGCTAATTACAAGATAATTGGATATATTTTTGTGTAAGTGTAAAATTATATTTATATTGTATATGATGATATATGTATATATAATTATAATTTATATGTATATTATAATTTTGTAAAATAAAATATGCATGCGTACATAAACACTCAGACTTAACAATACCATACATTAATGCTGGTATTCACTGCAGTTCAGTAACTCTATCCAGGCTGCACTGTCTTCCCTATCAACATCTTAATCTCACAGTGATCTTGTTCTCTCATCTAAATGCCCAGTAACTTCTACCACATACTAATGGGTCTTTGCTGTTTTTTTCAATATGTTGTTTATTAAAACAGTCCTATGCAAAGATTCACTGACTTTGCTCAATATTTATTCTTTGACCAACTTTGAAAAAGGAAAATATTTAAGAATAGGACTAAAATAGTCTTTTTTTTTTTAAAGGGGAATCTTGTAGATTCCATTAATGGAACCTTGTGTGAGTACATCTGTATGCCTTGCTGAAATGCTATTCTATATATTTTTAATCAAAAGTCTTCAGTCATTCACAAAATAACCCTACCTCTCCTACACCAAGGCTTTTGATCCCCAAATACCTTTGAAAATATAGATTATAAAGATAGATGCCCATTAGTATTAAAAATAAAGCAAAAACAAAATGAAAAAAACTAAGCAGCCTTTAGACTCTTTTATAAATCCCAGCCAGCCCCCATCTACAACACTAGGTGCCTAAATATCTTTCCAGAAATGGAATGACACAACTTCCAAACAGTGGGTTTAACCCATTGTTACCTTAATGGTATTTGCTCTGACCACTTTATAGGTCAAATCTTGGTCATTAGTCAGCAGCCTCAGATGAAATCCGCAGTCCCTAGGTTGAATGTAGCTGGCTGTTTTGTCTTGGCAGTTCACTAATCCACAGTTATGCCACTGTTCTATGATTTAAAGGGCTTGCTCTAAAACTCATTGAAGTGAACAAAGACACTCACTGACGACAGTGAGTTTTGGATTAAGCCTCAAATTACTTTGCTCTTTTGCTAATATAAGAAAAAAATGTAATAACTTTCATTTTAAAAATGTGTGCTCTGACCATTCTGTGCATCCATGTAAAAATAAACTGCTTTGAGATGAGCTTAATAAAGTGGGTGTTCAGACACCATGTAAGGAACATGGTATAAATGCTGAAGTAGTTGTTACAACAACTCTGCATATAGATAGAAGTATGGCATTGCTTGGCCAGTCTGTGGCATATGTTAATTTATACCTGCCTCATTAACTAAAATTGTTAGTGATCATTTGGTAATCAAATAATAAGTTGCCCAAATCAATTTTTTTTTCAATTGAATTTTACAGTAATATTAGCTCTGTCTGCACTAGTTAGTAATGCGCTTAATAGAATTTCTGCTCATCTTGTGCATTTTTCTCTAGCATAATAATATACTTTAAGACTAGACCTCAGTAATTCACCACTAATACATTATTTGACACATTCAATCATCTGTTTACGTATTGTCTTCGAACAGCTCTCAAATTATTTGTAGATTTATTCATGTCTATGTGAGGATCAATTCATTGCATATACATTGCATAATCATTTTCAGCTGATGATGATTATACAATTTAAAAATGTGCTTTTAGTGAATATACAATAATTCAAACTTTAATACTAAATAGAAAGATTCACCAATAGCTAACTGGGAAGGATCATAAATACTGTCAAAATGCTTTTGAAAATTGAATGACTAAGTCTGGTATCAAGTATCAGAAGGGTAGCCGTGTTAGTCTGGATCTGTAAAAGCAGCAAAGAATCCTGTGGCACCTTATAGAAAGCAGACGTTTTGGAGCATGAGCTTTTGTGGGTGAATACCCACTTCATCAGATGTATGTCTGGTAATTTTTTCCACCTTTTGCTAAGCTCTCTTTATATTCAGATCATTTTTAGATTTCATTGTATTAATATTTACATCACCTCTGACATTCATTTGCAATTGGGAACAAATTCTACTATTATGCATGTGGAGTTCCCATTAAAGTCAATTATAATTCTTTTTTAAATAATGATGGCTGGGTATGGATTTGTACTTATGAAGAATCCTGGCTTGTTGTAAAAGCTATAGAGGACCTCGGATTCTCTTACTAGTAGTTTCCAGTGTCCTAATTTCCTATTACTTCATAAATAGCTTTTTGCCTGTGACCGTTGTTTCTCAAATATTTATGTAACGCTGCTGCAATTCACATATTTGAGGTTTCTCAGTTTGTGTAGCTAATCAAAATTTGTGTTTAAACCAGACTTGTAACTAGAAGACATCATGAGGGTTCCTCTAACAAGTTCATTTCTACTACAGTAACTGCTGCAGAGTCAATGTGTTGGATAAAAATTTCAGAGATGTCTGCTGCAGCAAATGCAGCCCAGCACCTGGATTAAGCAGCTGTATACAGCATATGGCATCGTGCTGCAGTATACTCTTAAAGTAAAAAAATAATTTTAAAGTAAAAGATGGAGTTTGGGTAAGTTGCCTCTTTCTTCATATACGATTTCACTGACAGAAGATTTCATGTTTACCACTGACATAGCTCCATGTTACTGAAGTTTCTGTTACTTTCATCACTAATAAAAGTACAAAATCTTTATCACAGAGCTGGGTATTTGACTGGTCCAAAAATAACTGGTTAACTGATTGGTCAAATATTTTAAAGCACAATTTTTTTGAACAGTAACAAAAGAATAAGAATTCATAATTTCCAGTAGCCTTGTCCTTAGATACTTATGCCTAATTACAAACAAAAAACAAAACAAAAAAAACCTTAATTAACTGAGTTATTTTAACTCAAAAATGTGAAACATAATTAAATGAAGTTCTGAAAAAATGAAAGAATATTACCTTTCTTAGAAATGTTAGTTTAGCATTTAAATGTGAATGTTATTAGACTGAACAATTGCAAAAGAAAATGCACTTAACCTATGTAGGCATCAGCCTAACTCTTCAAGAATCTCACTTTTCATTAGCTGCTTTTTCAGATTCAACTGTTTTATCTACCTCTTTGTTATTATCCTCAAATTCATCAGTATCTTCTTCCTCTGCATCTGATTCATATTGGGTCATCTCTTCATCTGCAATTTTCTTCTCTAATCGTAAATTGCGGTACTCAGTCACCAGGTTCTCAGCACTAGAAGTCTTCTGTCCATTTCTGGTTTCTAAATGGATGATTCCCCACACTGAAGAATTTCATTCCATATATGCAGTAGTACAAAGAAATGTTAAAGGAATTTCTGCCGCTGTAGCTAGAAGGCAAGGAGGATACAACCCTTTTCACCGTGTTGGAGCTAGCTGTTTTTATTGAACTACAGGGACTGCACTCCACATTGTTTTATAAATTACTGGCTTCCTCTTGCTTTATAATTTGCTACCTCCATAGCAAAATTCTGATTAGAAGATGAACAAATGGAATTAGTTTCACTTTTATTGTCACTCATATCACTTATCTTTATAAAAAGATCTCCATGCTGTGTGATGCTGCTGCTGAAGACAAAGGAGAATGCACAGAAGATTTGCATCTTTTTGCTGTTTGACTGCAATAATCTACCCGTGAAAGTCACTGGACACATCACAAACTAAAGGAATGTCTCCCTATTCTATTTACTTATATCCCATACTCAGATAAACAGAAATTGCATTAGTTTTAAGAGTTTTTGGTTTTTTCACATGTTCACGTCTAGTGTTTAAAAAAACAAACAAACAAAAATCCCGAACAAATGACTTTGCCTTTCTCTAACTCTGCATAACTTCATTAAGTCATAGCTCTTAATGTCTTGCTACTTTTAGAATGCTCTTTGAATTATGAAGTATCTGTTGTATTTCAGTAAACTAGTAGTCATTCAGTTCTTTTTCTACCTGCTATTGTTCTACAAGATTCCAGCCAATCAAAATATTTTCAAGCATACTGCCCCTTCCCTCCCAGGACCCTTACATATTCAAAGATTACATGGAGGGGGACAGAGAAGGTGGTCTTTCCTCCTTGCAATAAACATAATGGATTCATCATCATCAGGAGGAGGAACAGACTCTACAGAGATGTGACATCCCCTCCTTAGCTTAGAACTTTTCGTATTATCAGCAAGGTTTCGCTGTGGAGAAATGGTGAAATAGGAAAGGGATTTTTGTTGAGGGCAGGAGGAGGAGGGTTCCTTGGGCACTGGACTGGTTTTTTTGCCTTGTTTTGAGTAGGTAAGGTAATAGCCATGATACCTTTGTTTGTTAAGGGAGAGGCTTAATACTTCTTTCTTTGTGTTGGGGGAGGGGGTTTAATGACGGAATCCTTCTCTTCCTCTCCCTTCTGAGTTAACTTCTGGATGTATGTTTAGTCAGTCTAGCTCTTTAAGGCAGGAACCATGTCTTTTAGCTTGTTTATTGTGCATTGTAAATGGCTATGTATGCTGATTGCTGGGTATACAAACAAATATATGCACATCTACAATGTTTGTTCTAGATGATTCCAGACAATCAACATGCTCAATGCTGAGTTAATTCAACTTTTTCTCAGCTGGTGGCATTAGCATGTAGTAAAGTAAAAGTAACCAAGGAACCTAAGTAGACTTGCTAACAGATGGAACAATGATGCAATGAAAAAAATAGGCTGCTGAATACATTAAGGCATTCTTGCTGGAATAATAGACAATATTTGACCATGCTCAAATAATCCATGAATTGACATTATTTGACTGATCAATTAACCTGCTTGCCAAGCCTAGGTCATCATAATGGTTATTACCATACAATTTGCTGTTACAGTAATAATGTCCAGATGTTGTAAAGACATTACTATTTCTTAATGCCAAAAAATATAACTTTCCAAGGAAATATATTTATCTAGACTACAATTAATAGCACTAGAACAAAGAGAAGCCCTAAATAAATAATTCATGTGAAATGAGAGAAGCCAAAGGAAATAGAAATTGATGTTTAGTTGCCTGGGTGATGAAGTGGAACAGGTATAGTTCCTGTTCAGTTGTATCACTGAGTGGAATCTTAGAACGATGTGGTTAACCAACCATCCTTTACAGAAACTAGGTGTACTTTGCCCATTCAAAGGATCCCTAAGGGCATAATAAATATCATCCGCTACAATGTTCCATCTCTAATTGCATCGCCAGTGACATGTGTGGTCTTGAGCTGTTAAAGAAGCTTGATTTTATATCTCTATAGTTCTAAATTGCACTAGGAAAATCAATAGAGCAGCCTCCTCCCCCTGACAATTAGTTCAAACCTTTTATTTACTATTGAAAACTGTGTGGTTTTGGGTTCAGTTTTAGGGAGACTTTTTATAATGATTAAATGCTCTTCCAAGCTGGTAAAGGTTGCTTGACGAAAAGATAACAGAATCATCTAATTCCATTATGGCAAACTTCCAAGGTTAGATTTTTTCTGATTTCCTGATCATATCAGGAAGCCCCATGCTCGCCTGCAATATTTCCCATTATTCTGTTTTTGTCTTGTTAAAGGCCTGGTCTACGCTTTGAGTTTATCTCAGATTTAGCAGTGTTAAATCAAATTAACCCTGCATCTGTCCACACAACACAGCCTTTTATTTAGATATAAAGGGCTCTTAAAATCGATTTCTGTACTCCTCCCTGACGAGGGGAGTAGTGCTGAAATCGACATTGCCATTTTGAATTAGGGTTAGTGTGGCCACAATTCGATGATATTGGCCTCCAGGAGCTATCCCACAGTGCACCATTGTGACCAATCTGCACAGCAATCTGAACTCGGATGTACTGGCGAGGTAGACAGGAAAAGCCCTGCAAACTTTTGAATTGTATTTCCTGTTTGCCCAGCGTGGAGTGCTGATCAGCACAGGTGACCATGCAGTCCAGAATCAAAAAAGAGCTCCAGCATGGACCGTACGGGAGATACTGAATCTGATCTCTGTATGGGGAGATGAATCTGTTCTATCAGAACTCTGTTCCAAAAGACAAAATGCCAAAACATTTGAAAAAATCTCCAAGGCTGTGATGGACAGTGGCCACAACAGGGACTAAACACAGTACTGCGTGAAACTTAAGGAGCTGAGACAAGCGCACCAGAAAGCCAAAGAATCAAATGGACACTCATGGAGGGAGGGACAACTGATGACTGTAGCTATCCCGCAGTTCCCACACTCTCTGAAAACCATTTGAATTCTGGGCTGAGCTCCCAAAACCTGAAGGGTCAAAAACATTGTAGTGTGTGGTTCAGCGTATATGTCATCAGCCTCCCTCCTCTCTCTGTGAAAGCAAAGGGAAAAAATGGTTACTCACCTTTTTTCAATGTCACCGTATGTCTACTGGATGCTGCTGGCAGATGTGGTGCTGTAGTGCTACACATCAGCATCCCCTTGCCTTGCCTTGTGGATGGCAGATTATACAGTAGGACTGGTATCCATAGTCATCATCCCGTGGTGCTCCTGGCTGGCCTTGGTGAGGTCAGCCGGGGGCACCTGGGCAAAAATGGAAATGACTCCAGTTCATTCTCTTCTTTAAGTTTTGTTTAATGAAGATTCAGTCCTGCCTGGAATATCAGGCCAGCTGGAGGCTTCTGCCTCAGGCTGCTTTCCCAGTCATCAGCACTGCGTGGTCACACCTACCCCAGCCTACCCCTTGCTACCAGGGCTCACAATCAGATACTTAGGCCTCTACATTTTGCTGCAAATAAAAAAATTAAGCTGCTGTTTAGAACTGTCCCCTAACATACATATCCTGGGACATTTTGTATTTTACCAGTGTCAAACAAAGGCCCACACACAAATGGAGATTCAGTCCTTCCTGTGCTTCTATCCTAGTGCTTATCACAGATTCCCATTTTCATCTATAGGCAGAGCAAGTGCAGAATGGTGGTTTACTCTACTTCGCTGTAAGCCAACTGCCCTCCTCTCCCTGCTTTGATTTCTGCTTGCAGAGGCAATAAACTCAGTGTTTGTTTCTTATTCATGCATTCTTTATTACTTCATCACACAAATGGAGGGATAACTGCCACGGTAGCCCAGGAAGGTTGGGGGAGAAGGGAAGCAATGGGTGGGGTGTTGCAGGGGCACCCCCTAGAATGGCATGCAGCTCATCATTTCTGTGGGATGTCTGGGGCTCTGACCCAGAGCGGCCGTTTACCTCTCTGGTTCTTTGGTAGGCTTGCCTGATATTCTAGGCAGGACTGACTCTCCATTACACAAAATGTAAAGAAGAGAATGACCTGGGGATTCACTCCCATTTTTGTCCAGGCACCCTCGACGGACCTCACCAAGGCTGGCCAGGAGTACTCATGACAGCAGCAGATGGTACAGTGTGACAGGTAACCGTTTTTGTCAGGTTACAAAGAAGCAGACAGTACAGTAGGGCTGGTAACTGTCTTTGCTAACTTGCAAAAGGCAAGGGGATGCTGCTGTGTAGCGCTGCAGTACCGTGTCTGTCAGCAGCATCCAGTAGACATACGGAGACAGTGAAAAAAAGTTGAATGGGCTCCATGGTTGATGTACTATGGCGTCTGTCCGGGCAATCCAGGGAAAAGGACATGAAATGATTGTCTGCCGTTGCTTTCACGGAGGGAGGATTGACTGATGACATTTACCCATAATCACCAGCAACAAATTTTTGGCCCCATCAGGCACTGGGATCTCAACCCAGAGTTCCAATGGGCAGAGAAGACTGCGGGAACTATAGGAAAGCTATGGGATAGCTACCCACAGTGCAACGCTCTGGAAATTGATGCTAGCCTCGGTACATGGATGCACACCACCGAATTAATGTGCTTAGTGTGGCCGCGTGCACTCGACTTTATACAATCTGTTTCCAAAAATCGATTTCTGTAAAACCGGAATAATCCCATAGTGTAGACATACCCAAAGATACAGAAAACCTCTCTAAATTGTGGTAGAACTGGAAGACCCATTGCAAAGTACAGAATTTGTGGATTTAGCCGGTACTGTTAGTAAATACAATACAGATCACTAGCCTGGGACTTGTGAGACTGGGGTTCCAATGCCTGGCTCTGCCACAGATTTCCTGTGTGCCTGTCTCTCTACATCCTCTGTAAAATGTGGATAAAACTACTTCCCTATCAGATGGATAAAGATTGTGAGGAGCACAGATACTATGGTGCTGATGTTGATATAAGTACTTAATGGCATGTCTACACTTACGGCACCATGTAGAGTACACATGTAAGCAGGGTCTGAATGAGATTTTCCCTAACAACTATAAACTAGGGGGAAAGATTTCAGGAACAGACCATATTTGCACAGACACACCTACTCTACCTAAGTGTTCAGCCAACAGATCTGCTTTGCCAGAGTGATCAGTTGTGGTTGGTTTTGGGTTACAATTCACTGTAGCTTGAATATACTGTTAATGAAATGTAGACAATATTTATTGTATGAGTAAAGGACAGCAGCACTGTATATAGCATGGCCTGATGGAGGGGGGCCTTCCAAACTGAAGTTTGCTTGCTAAGCTGGGGATAGGCATGACCATCCCAGTGAAAGAGAGAGTGGGGTAGGGACAGGTGTTCCTATATGGGTAGTGTAGACTGTGCTTCAAAAGTCCTAGACACCATTTGATCTGCCCCTCCCTCCCCTTCTCCATTGTTTAAAGATAATGCTGATTGGACTCAATTGAGAGTAGTTGTTTCTATTCATTGGTTACTAGAGCTAAAATCACTGAGTAGGTCTAGGGGCTAAGCCTTAGAGGTGGAATAGGACAAGTGTTGCAGTGAAAGACAATGCAAACCTTGCATTAGCTGTGAGATTTCCCACTACTCAGTGAAATCACTAAGAGGTGCAATAAGTGATGGAACCTCAGATGGGCAGTGAGCAGCAAGCTGCAGTCAGCAGCGACAGCAGAAACAATGATAGCAAGTGGCCAGTGGCAGCAGTAAGCCTGTTACAGAAGCGGTGGCAGCGGCAGAGGCATTGCTTGAACCCGCCGCATCTGCTTTTCATGGTTGGGAAGTGAGCCCATGTGGATGCATCCCTGAATTCTGGGTCCTCACTGACCAAGGACAACCAACTATGAGTGAGGTGAAGCAGAGCAAAAGGGAAGCAATGTGATAAAGGGACGTTCATTCGTTTGGACTTTCATATCAGAAAACTGGAAACTTAGGCAAAGGACACTACCTAACATACTGTGGGGTGGCTGTTGGCTTATGGTTACATACTTTTGAATCACAGTTGTGATGTTTTCCCAAATTAATGTTGGGTTCCCTTGTAATAGAAGGTTTATTCTTTTGTTATACACAGACTCAATGTTTGTGAATAGGGGTGTATTGCCTCTTGGGGCACCCAGAGTGATGGTTAAATTTTCCAGATTACTGGGTAGGGTCTTGAGCTGTTTCTCCTTTGTATTGTTACGAGCAACCCACAGATACTGAGCCCAGCCCTTGTTGCTGCTGACATCACCTGACAGAAAGGTTACATGCACACACTAAGCTCAGCTAGCATTGCTATGAATAGTACTATAGATGAGTATTTCCTACACACCTAAACCCCAGGATATATACATAGTTCTATATATATGTGCATGGTTCTCTACATGCCCAGAAAGTGCCTCCTAAGACTACATTGCTATAGTTAGCTTTTTCTAGTGTCTTCCTGCTGGAACCTTTTCTTGCCAGAGAGAGACGGTCCAGCAGAGATGAAAGGCGGGAGACAGAAGTGAGGAAAGACTCTGGCAGTTCCCTACTTCTCGGGCCTTTCCCCACATCAGTGAAAGGCTTTGGCAAGGTTGAGGCAACAGGGACAGACTCCAGTAGCCGAAAGTTGCTGGATTCTTTTTCTGCTGCTCCCTACCTTTACATTGCCATGAATAGCTACACACTGTGGCGACAGGCCTGCTTTCATTGCAGTGTGTAGATACATGTACACTGTTTTTACTCTACCATCCCACTGAAAGTGTAGACAGAGCCTTAGAAAGAGTTTTTTTGTTTTTTGTAAGTGAAGAAACAATAAAAAGCAGGGATTTTTTCCCCACAATGTAACTTATTCATTTATTTTGGCAATTGTAGTTTTAGTTTTTACTTATGATAGTTCTTCACAGTGTACCAGTGAAAGTATTGTTGCACTTTGGTCCAAGTAGTTAGCAAATATTTGATGTCTTTTTGTGTTTCATTAAATGGATACAAGTCAGATATATTATTTGGCGCAGTGCTATTCACTTTCAAAGAATGTACATAAAATCCTGTTTCCCTGAACCCAGTAAGAAAAAACAACAGGAAGCAGCTTCCTTACTCATAATTTCCAGACCTATCTTTCCAGCCAACACTCTGATTTCCTCCCCGGCCACATTCACACTCCTCATTGCTCAAGTTCTGGTTCCTTTCACACACACAGACAGCTACAAACAAATCAATGCCCAGCCCCTGAATTTTCAATCAGTCCTAGAAAAATCCTTTGGGTGACATGGCTAAGCTGCTTCTCAGGCCCTTCTGTGCTGGTCCATGCCTTGAGATGTGGACTCTATTGTTTCAGCCATCACTAAATGACGGAAGAAGATGGGTGAGGTAATATGTTTTAGTGGACCAATTTCTGTTGGTGAAAGAGACAAGTTTATAGAGAACTTAGTTCTTCAGGTCTGTGTAAGCTCGAAAGCTCGTCTCTTTCACCAACAGATGTTTGTTTTACCGGATTTATTACCTCACCCACATTGTCTCTCTAATATCCTGGGGCCAACATAGTTACTACAAAAGTGCAAACACTAAACAAAGGGGGCATTTAACTGCTCCCTGATTAAGCCTGAATGCTAGCATGCCATTAGCTTCAACAAGGTCCAAGATTGCCAAAAGAACAATGACCATCACTCTCTAGACACCCACCAGCAATAATAAAAAAAGTATTGTAATGTGGTAATATGTTTGCAAAATATAAGGAAATCTCTAATATGAGACCTCATTAACTGTTCTTTACTAAATCTTCAATGTGTGTAGGGAAAAAAACATCAGGTGTAGGAGCAGATGATAATGTTTAGCAAAGCAAACATTTTGTGAGATCCTGCTATATTCCAGTGATATCTAGGATTGGAAATTAAATTTTATATGGGACAGTTTACAATGGCAATTCTGAAGGCAGAAAGATAGCTGTCTGTCTAAAAGCACCCAATGCTACTGCCATACTATGCATAGAATATATGTGAAATTCAACCCAAAATTAGTAAGTGAAGCCCATAATATTTACCTTCCAAAACTATGGTACATCTAACTCCATGATGTATTTCCTAATATGTTGCTCTTGGTAAGTTGTAATATTCTAAATAACTCTGTATATAAATAAATGCTTTCCTAAATCCTGTTAGGGATAAATTTTCAAACCATTGCATGGGGTTTTAGTAGTCTGACTGCTAGAACTGGCCAAAGAAAGGTAATTCACTTTTGAGGATGATTTCAATATTTTAAAAAATAAGTTTTAAGATTAGCAATGAAATCCAGAAACTTTGAACTTTGAAATTTTCTGCAAAAGACAATGGATGCCCAGCTCTGGAGCAATATATCTTGCCCCAGAGCTGTGGCCCCTAAAAGCCTAGGTTGCTGAGTAGCGAGGCGGGCAGGAAACAAAGCAAGGTTCAATTGGCAGCCAACCTGGATTCCATCAGACCTTCAGCAAAAATGAACAGTCTCTGCTAAATGTTTCAACATTGCCCCATCTTCCAGTTCTAATGAAACAATGCCTCGGGAGAATTTTTTCTGAGCAGTTCTACTGACTGCCTGGACTTTTAATTTCTATTTAAGAATCTGGAAATGGACTCAATTGCATCTATCCTTTAATTAGCTTAACTTGTTACATCTCATTATTATGTTTGATATGAGCACTCACAAGCTCATGACATTGATCTAAAATAATACAAAACATAAGTGATACAATAATGGATTTGTGACTATTTTCACAAATAAAAGGGTGGCTGTTATACATTGTCATTGTCTGTTTGTGACTATTCAGATTATTCGTCTGAAAATTCTTACTAGAAATTCTGTATCTGCTGTTTGTTTGTCACTGGCTATTCTCCTGTTTACAATCATTTCATTCATCCAGTCAGGGAACAAAAGTAAAACTGTGTGATTTAGGTGCCCAATCGTGCACAGTGATGAACTATTTACTGTTATTCAAAGTTTGCTTTTTGTGACAAACTCAAGTATTAAATAATTTATGTGATTGTTTCTGGTTTCTATACTCTCAAGCAAAGAGAGACCAGGCCCTCCACAGACTTATACATGTGCTTTGATTTGAGCATGAAAGTAACCCTATTTATTTGTACAAAATTACTAGCATGCTTATAGTTAATCATATGTGTTGATGTGTACAGGCATGGAGCCCCACTTCATTATTTGGCAAGAAGTAACTCATCCATTCCTGATCTTTCCTCTCCATTCCATACACAACTTTTGAACAGGTCAAAAAGTGCTGAAGATGAGGATCTTTGAAAGTTGTTTCTCTGACAATTTGAATAACTAAAGTAGCATGCTACTTTATGTTCATATATAGTAAATTTTGGGGTGATACTATAGATTTAATTGTACAGCTACAGTGGTTCTGCTATAGTAATTAACCATTGAGATTTTTTTTTCCCATCTTGCTCTGTTTTTCTCCATTAGACTCCTTCGGGATATCACATGGTACAAGTGATTGAACTCTCTGATAATTTACCTCTGATAATAGATGTTACAAGTGAAATGAACAAAAACATTCTTAATGGAGGAGGAGTGGGGGAAGATCTTTAATAGCATTATTTGTTTTAGCTGAAAATTCTAGATTTGAAAGTATTACACTGCAATCAAAAAGATAATACTCTGGTATGTTATGACTTACATTAACTGAAGTCATTCAGGCTGCATTTTGTCATTGAAGAAAGTAATCTGAAAAAAAAAGACAGACTTTGCTATTTAGCACTTTTGTTTACAGCAAAACATTAAAGCACATGACTGAGTTAAGTGCAAGAGTTTGATTTAGTTTGACTCTCACATGCTTAAAGTTAAATGTGTTTTGCTGGATTGGGGGCATGAAAACTTGCAAAATTTTCAATGGAATATTACAGAATGAAACATAATTTGGTCTTGTATAATGCCTTTCACACATGCCTTTACTGAGAGAAATTGGAGACTGAGAACTGAATTATGCATTCTTTTTGAAAGGAAAAATGCACAGAAGGGACAACATTTTAAAGTTTAATCTAAATGATATCTATGTGCAAAACTGCCCTGTTGTTACATAAAGTAGAGTACAAGATAGCACAAAAAACCAAAACCCTGAAATAACAGAGTACCAGTGGCTAATTGGTCTGCTTCCAATCCTTATGTTATGTTTCATACACAGGTACTCAGAAGATTTGGAAACTTCTTGAAATAATTGTTAATAAAATGGTTTTAAATTTCTTTGATGTTAAAGACTGTTAAAATGGAACATACTAATATATTCTGCCACAGAGTTGACCCACCTGCACAACTTGCCTGATTCAGTGATATCACAAACACGGAATTGTGACAACACAGTTCATCACCATGGAAACAACATTTACATGATCACAAGCACGGGATTGTGCTATCACCTGAAAAAAGAAAAAAAAAAAAAGGCTGGGGGTGAGGGAGAGAACAAAAACAAACCTGTTCTTTAGAAAGGAAACATGCAAATATAGTGGTAATCAGCAATAAAAAAATGAAATACAGAAAAGCACATGGCAAAATACTTGATGTTATTAATTACTGACATTTTGTGTTGTGTGTGACCATGCAAACTTATTTTATCCTATAGCCTTTTTTTTTTAAGCTACATCATCAATAACAATTTTACAATTAGGAGGCTAGATTATAACTTGGACTATAAACCAAAGCGGAGGAGAACTCTTGCTCATACCCCTGCACTTGGCTCTAGGTATACAGTAGTAAATGGGGGCTGCATGACTGGTTATTACCTAAGTTAAGTGGCTGGGAAATAAAATGTATTAACAAGACCTTTTTATCTAAGGACATAGGATAATTTTAGGATTAAAGCGGAATTATAAGTGGTATTAAAAACACACATCTTCATTACAACATTTTCTTTAAAATGTCCTCCTCCATTCCTTAGTTATGATAGTAGCTTTTATTTCATAAGAACGGTCATACTAGATCAGACCAAAGATCCATCTAGCCCAGTATCCTCTCTTTTGATAGTAGCCAATGCCAGGTGCCCCAGAGGGAATCAAGAGAACAGGTAATCATCAAGTGATCCATCCCCTGTTGGCTATTCCCAGCTTCTGGCAAACAGAGACTAGGGCCATTATCCCTGCCCATCAGGGCTAATAGCTATTGGTGGTGCTATCCTCCATGAATTTATCTGGCTCTTCTTTTTTAACACTGTTATAGTATTGGTCTTCACAACATCCTCTGGCAAAGGATGAAACTCACAAAGTAAAATGTCCATATTGTCATGCATTATGGGCCTGAACAAATACAGAGTCAAGAGACAGGTTTCAGAATGGTAGTCATGTTAGTCTGTCAGGGGCGGTTCTAGGAATTTTGCCGCCCCAAGCACGACAGGCAGGCTGCCTTCTACAGCTTGCCTGCGGATGGTCCGCTGGTCCTGCGGCTTCAGCCGCAAACCGCTGGGGCTGGAGCCGCCCCTGTAGTCTGTATCAGCAAAAAGAATGAGCAGTACTTGTGGCACCTTAGAGACCTTTAGCCCATGAAAGCTTATGCCCAAATAAACTTGTTAGTCTCTAAGATGCCACAAGTACTGCTCGTTCTTTTTACCGTCAAGAGAATGGGAGGTTGTTCAATGCCAAATGAATCAGTGGAACAGGCCTTGTTTTGAGAGAGAGAAAAATCTACCATATTTTATTACTGTTTCTTCTTCTTCCTTCACTACAGTGCAGGAAGTGAAATTTAAGGCATTGGGCAACCCGTGCATGTGCCTGACCCAGGATAGAGTATAAATTGAAGTACGGATAGGCCACAGCCCTAAAACAGGCTCAGATACCCCAGAACTCTTTGAATATTTCATGAGAAACTGCTACAAACATTGTGGTTGGCTCTCCAGCACTCCTCCATAAAAGGCAGAAGTAAAAATTCAGTATGAACTCCCTCAAACACATCCTGTGATCATCATCAGGGCTGGCGCACAGGACCTTCAGCACCAAAATAGAGGCCTCTATCACTTGGACTGAAGGAGTGAGTCAATGTATTGGTGCTGATGGGTTACAGTGAGGATGAAGGAAACATAATTGTGGCAAAACACCAAGCCACCTGGCAACACTGCTATACAGCTGGCAAATGTGCCAATGCCTCATTGATCTGTAAGTGACAAGGGTTGTTAGAGCAGAACATTGTTCTAGTTCAAGTAGTGACACCACTGTGAGCACTAGGCCCATATCTACAGGACCACAATACTTTCATAAACCAAAATAAGTGACATACATAAATAATATATCAATGACAACCTCTCTATTTTTGCTGTGAAAGAGGGACAGCTTCGGAAAACACTATCTCTGTTCCCTCTGGCTGTAGTACTGATGAGCCTGCTCACCCTTGCTGCTGCCTCTTTCATTATTACCAACTAAAAGGAAAGTACCATGGGGCTCTGGGATGGAGCTAGAGCACAGTCACTAATAGTTTCTTGGCTGAACTTTCTATGGCCATGGGTGCTTCTGATGAAATCCCTGAAAATCCTCCAGGAAGTAGCAGAAGAGGATGTGGATCATGTGGTTGATGGAAAAACTCCAAGACAAGAGACCTTGTCAGTGCAGGCAAATAATCCCAGACCATTCAGAACTTTTAACTTCCTGGAACTGAAAACAATGAGAAAGGCATGCAGCATTTTCTTCCATTGCTTGAAGGGAAATTTGTATCAGTAAAGATGAGAGAAATGACATGCTTGTCCAATGCCAAAAAGTGTGGGAAATGTGGTGACTGCGTGCAAGCAACGTGTCCATGAGAATTAACCATATCTCAAAAGCCACAAGCACTGAGGTGGATGAGCTCCGAGGAAGCCATGAATTATGGATGCAGATTACACAAATACTTTGTTGAGAAAAAATCATCTTCTAATAAAGAATAAAAACTGTGAAGTAGGAAAATAATGTCCCATTCCAGATTAAGAATGGAATCTGTGGGAATAGGCAATTTTATAGAATCTAACCAAGGGTCTTCTGCCTATCTCCTCTTAATAGCAATCATTGTCACAATATCATATCAGTACATCATTTAGCTTTTCAAAGGCCCAAAGAATATTGGTTAATAGTAAAGTACAACGCAGCAGAATAACCCACATTTCTCTTGCTCCTCAATGAATAGCTCTACACTGACATCTTTTGCTCCTGAAGTACTACCTCAGGTACTTCCAATATGTTTTTTTTTTCTTTCATGGGATGACAAAAGGAGTTCGTTCTGTGGAGAATTAAATAGCCAATATCTAATCCTGTCATCCCCTTGCAATATCTTTATTCCTGTGCAATCCACTGTCTCTGAGAAGAGTACTGGAACTAAATCCAAATGATTACCTCTAGCAACATTAATTTACTCATAATTCTTTACCATCACTTGAGGGGAGAATGCCATGGAGTGTGGTTACAATTTGGATTTTGCCTTTCCTATCTTCAGCCCTTCTCCCAAATACACACAGAGCCCTGGCCTACCAGAGCTCCAGTGACTTTCATCTGCAGGTAGATAAAAACATGGTGCAAGACCAATACATTTCCATGGCCTATGGCAGGTAGACTTCCCTTTGGCTTGTTTGTATTAAGTGTAATATGACCCAAAATATTTGGCTTCTACAGTATATTGTAATATATCAACAGAGACTAAAACATCACCATACAGTAGATGGGAAAAGAAACATTAGGTAAGTAATTTGTACAGTTATCCCTTTTTGGAAGGGACAAGCCTAAGTGGAAAAAAAAAACAAAAAACAATCCTTCTTTGAGAATAAGCCTAGCATATCTTTCATCTTACATATTTTTCTGAATAACTGATGTTCTCCACAATTGTTCATGTGACTCACAGCTGTTGTCATCCAGATTTGTACCAGTTTCATGACCTTTATCATGTCTGTTGACATTCTATTTATTTCCAAAGTCCAGATGTCACTTATTATTGAGTACTTTTTTTGAACAGACACTTTGCCAACACATGTGGTCAAAAAAATGGTATTTTGCGCCGAGATCTGTTTTGCTATAAGCTGCTGCCTATTCCTGTCAGACGTATAACCTCAATCATATCATGTTTACATCAATTAGACTGCATTTCATACATTCCACACTTGTCAGTCTTCTGATATTTTCCCTTCTCACTGTGATGAAATAAAGGCAAGAGTGCAAAATATTTTTCTTAAATACGTATTGTACATATTGTAAGTACAACATGTTTGTTTCTTTAGTTTGGTGCAGTTGCTAAGTTATGTGCTGTTGAACCATTCCAGAATACTTATATGTTTATATATAAAACATATGATCCTACTGGTAGGCTTTGCTTCCTGAGCTTCTCCTGGGTCACTCCCAATACCAGTATTGTTTCTCATCCCTGTCTGGGAAAGTTGAGTGAAATGGTTCAACTCGGTTGGAGGAGAAGCATATATGGGAAAAAAAGGATAGATGCTGGAGTAGATGCTGCCTGAAGGACTATGCTGTAGTCTTAAAGTTGGAACTAATATTATGGGGTGTAGATTTCATTTTTCCAGCTCTCCCTATTTTACACCTGCAGTAACCAATTCAATGAGCTTTATGCTGATGAAAAAAATTTCATCCATAATTCATTGTCATCCAACTAATTTGAAATCTGTACAATATCTGCTTATATAAGAGTATATTTACAGGTTCTGCAATTTCAATTCCTCCCCCCAAAAAAAGTTAGAAAAGGAAATTAATCTTGATATCAAACTAAAAGTATTTGTATATTAGAAAATTTTACTACCACGACCCTATGGAGAAAGAATCAAACCTGCGGGACGGAGATGCAGGGGAGTGGTTAGGCCCCATGGTCAGTTAAAGAGCAGGCTATGGGAAAGGATGGTGAGAGAAGAAATGGAAGGACTGAAAGGGGGATGAGAAAAAGCATATGGGTCATAGCGAATGCAGAAAGAAAGAAAATATATGGTGAATGGTAGAGTGACTAGAGGGCAATGGAGAAACAGAGAGAGGAGGAAGCTGTTCGAGAAGATCCAATGCAAAGTTTAAGTTGGCATTTTGTGCTATACGCGCATTTAACTCACTGACAGAATAACTGGTCAACAAGTACCAGCTTCTAGAATTGTCTTGAGTGACAGCCACACAGTCTGTTGTAATCTGTAAGGTCTTTCATGCATTTAAGGTTAAATACAACCTGGGACTCATTTGTTTAAGAAATGTTTATTTTGAAATGATTTTTCTCTGTAAGCATTTTCCTTCAGTCACCTCCTGTGGTGTTTTTAATGCCCTCTTTTCTTAGGATTTGATCAGAAGCCCTTTGAAGTCAGTGAAGAAACTCCACTGATATCAATGGTGATGGATCAGGTTCTTACATCTATTGTTGTTACAACTTATACCTTATACTATCATGTCAAGCATGACAACCCTGAACATTAACTATTACATCCATCTGCTAAATAGAAATCAGAGATCTCAGCCCTGAACACTTTATAACTAGAAAGAGGAGTTAATTGGTGATGAGAAATTAAGTTTAGCTCTAAAGAAGTTCCCCTGTTATGCTTGGTATTGAGGGCTCCAGGAGCCAGCTATGATAAAGGCACAAAACTGAGTCTACTGCAGCAGCTGCTGGGAGAAATATACTGGGTAAATGCTTAGCTCCAGGTCCACAAAGGTATTTAGGTGCCTAACTTTTGTAGAAGTTAGGAGCCTAAATATCTTTGTGCATCTGGGCCTTTGTGCTTGGGAGAAAAATGAAATTCTCCCACTCCCAGGGAAAGATTCTCTGCTGCGTTTCTTTTCTGGCTCTTTGACTCGTGGCCCCTGTATGTTGTTCCAATAATGCATAAGATCAAGAAAAGCGGATAGAATCAGCACTCCTTAATCTTCATCTGTAGCAGTTTTCCCCCCTTGTTTCTATTTTAGTGTTATGATTTAGCATTGATACAATGCACCATTTTTTATATCATAGGACTAGACCATGAACATATTAATATAAATGGGAGTTTTACCATTATCTACAATAGGAGCAGAGCTGACTCCTCTAAACACTTTCAAATTCCAAAATGAGAAGCAGGAAATTTAAGGTAGTTTAGTTGCTTGTTCTTGGCCACTGAATGTCTGCGTGGAACAGCATCACATACATCAAACTAGCTAAAGATCAATAAAAAATCCCAGAAAAGGCAAATTACTCTAATCCATCGATATCTCAAAAGCAGTTTTAAAATAAAGGTACAAGCTCTTTTCCTGTTGTTGTTGTTGTCTTTAGCCTCAATTATTTTTATCACTTTATTGATTAACACCTTCCTTTTTATGGATGAAGAGAAAACAAGCTCACAAATGCCAAGAAACTGACAAAAGAAAATGAGCAACATGTTACAGAATAGCTTAATGCTCATTGGGTGATGCTACAACATCTCAATAATATCATTATGACCATTTATATTCCTGGAAACTTAAAATCATATTTATCATACGACTTCCAAGATATAGACAAATAGTACTTATTTGTGTAATGAGATGCTCACACAAAACAAAAGGCAGAAACCCAGCTACTTCTGTGACTTTTGCAATTTTCAGCTACAATGTTTGCACATGTTCCATTTGTTTATTTTAAACTGAATATCCTGAACAAACATTTACTTTAAATTTCATAAGAGACTCAGTGTATTGAGGAAGAAACTCACTTGATGATTTAATTTAAAAAATCCCAATAGATGTCACCAGTCTTTACATCATTCTGAATATTTTATTTATTAACACATCACCTACTATTACACACACTATCTATCTATCTATCTATCTATCTATCTATCTATCTAGAGAGAGTGTCCCATGTATCTCAAAGGGTTAAGCCATGGAGAAAGAACTAATGCCATGATCTTATGCATTGAGTTCAATGGGACTAATCACATTATTAAGATAACTCAACTCAGAAATATAAGCATTTCTGCTTTTCTTGCAAGGTTTTGTTGCAGAATTAAAGGCAGAATTAATTTATTTCATTGGAAATTTCTTCAGCATAGTGCAGAATATGCAAACCCTTTCTTGTGGCACTCTGCAACAGGAGACACATTTTTCTACACTGGAAACTGTTTGTAATTAGTGACTTAAAACTGTCCAAGAATGGTAAAGGAAATCCCAATTTGATAAATATACAGGCAGTTGCTGTGTGGTGCCTAATGAAGCGATCTGCACTAGAGGGACTTGGGCTCATATCCACACAGATATTAGGCTCCTAACTTCATTCCACCTTTTTGGATCTGGGCCCAAACCCTGACCCACTGGGCTAAATTCAGTGAAGTCATATGGCTGTACAGAATATAAAAATTTCTTCCTCCTTCTTTCAAGAAATGGGATAGTTTAATCCTGTGTGGAAAGCGCCTCAAGGCTGGGGGCCCAGTCTTTGACATGTGTTAGTAAAGAGCCTTGTGCACACCATATAAAAAGTGATGATGTCAGTTGTATGTGTTAACTGAAATATAAGCCTGTTTTACCGTGCATCTAGCAAGAGACTTAATGAAAACTGGAGCCCATAGTTTCAGTAGCCTTGCTGCAGTTCTGCAAGGACCAAACACAAAAACAAGAACTGGGAGCTCAAAAACAAATTGCCCACACCTCTCAAATTCCAAAATACATGAAAATTCAAAAGATAATGTTGTGATGAGCACCATGGAATGCTTATGGCGATTGGGATGCATAAATCCTATACTGGTTAATCATGGGTTAACAGGGGCCTGAGCCATCTAGGGAGAGCCTGTGTCTTTATAAAAGAAGGAGGAGAGGGTGATGAGGGAAGAAGGCCAAAAAGGAGACCCAAGTGGTAGTTGAAGTTTGCTCTTTTGGGTTAAAGCCGGTGAAAAGCCTGGGGCCAGAGGTAGGT
Organism: Gopherus flavomarginatus; assembly: GCF_025201925.1. Lineage (NCBI taxonomy): Eukaryota > Metazoa > Chordata > Testudines > Testudinidae > Gopherus > Gopherus flavomarginatus. Next base: position 69,718,078 of record NC_066623.1, read on the forward strand.
TGTCTTGAGCCAGGAGGAAGCTGGAGGTAATAAATCATAAGGGGTATTTGGACTGACTTTTGAGGGGCTGCAGAGAGAAAAAACCTCTCCAGTAATTCTTGCGGTAGTAAAGAATGGTGAGCCCTGAGTAAAATAAGAAGGTTCCTGCAGGGGGAAGAATACACAGATGTGGAACAGATTCCTGCAGCTGCCCCTTACCCAAAGACGTAAAAACTGTACAACTTGGGAGAAACCCTGGGAGGTGTTTCTCATTACAAAGAGCCCAGAAAGGGGTTAAGGAAAAAGCTAATTGTAGGAGAAAGTGGTAAGGTCTTTCACAGAGCAGGCCTTGGCTGTTAGTCCTAGTGTCCCTGAACTGGAATCCAGTGTAGATAATGGACCTGGGTAAACCTACCAATAACTGGGAAGCTATTTTTGTAGCTCCCTGACATATGGGGATAAGAACAATTTAAAACCCTGAGAGAAGGATGTAAGAACTACTGGGCTCAAAGTCAGCGAGTTGGAGACCTGATGCAAGATCTTTGAATTGTTTGTTGGACTTTGTTACCCTGGAATTGGTGGAACTAAAATATGATGTGTCTGGAGGGCTAAGTTGCAAGAAGAGAGACCATCACAGGACTGGTACAACAGTTGGTGATAGAGAAGAAAGATCCCAGCCATGAGAAGATGTTCTTGTGGTGAGTTGACTCTTACTACACTACATAATTTTTTTAAAAATCTATTGGACATGGTAGTTTAGCAAAAGTAGTTTCAGAAGACTAGAGATGGTTCACTCTTTCATGAAGAAACTGAGTGTATGAAGTTGGGGTAGCCTCCTAGACTTCTTCCACTCAGTTCCCCAAGAACTGAGATTGAACCTGTGTGACAAGACTGAAGTTGTTTATCTGGCATACAGCAAAGCTACTCTGAGTTGGTCCAATTCAAACATAGGGGATAGGTACAGGCTATACCACACATCCAAAGTTACAGAAACTTCCTTTCTTGTTATACATTTACACATCACATTGCATTCACTATATGTTGCATCACATGTTTTGGGATTGGCTTGGTTACTTTTCAGGAACCAATTCCTATATACCATGCTCTGTCCATGCACTGTCTGTGTTAGACCTTACTCTTCTCATCTTTGCATTCCCAGCTTCTCTTGTTCATTTTTACCTTGTTCTTAGTAATTGCTTCCATGGGTCTTCCTTCTCTTATCTTAACTAGCTCTGACACTTCATCTTTTAGCTCCAACGTTCTGTTTCCAGTCTGCTGATCTAATTACCTCCCTAATCCCATCTTCTAAGATATGGGGCCTCCCCAAACTTAATGACTTATGTCAACCCAGGCCTATATATGGTTGGGGATCTTTGTCAATGTTGAAATATCTCCTATGGGCAAAAGATGCTAGATTTTCTTTGAAAGTAATTATCCATTTCTCTGCCTAACGTATGTTAGGTATAAGGCAGTTGTCACCATGTTAACTATGTGTCAAACAAACTTCAGGAGCATGAACATTCATACCATATTTTATTTCCTATCCTCCTAGAGGAGGAGGGTGGAACTTTGTAAAAGTCTTTTACTGTATTATATTTTATTGCTTTCCCCCATGGATGGCAACTTTTTTTTTAAAGTGCCTGTTACAGCTAATTCTCAATGCCATTAGACTTGCAATCAATCTAATCTGTTCAGGCAAGGAGTTCTATATCTATGGTCTCTCAGACAAGAATGCTTTGTCCCCACATTATTTTGTAGTCAGACTTAGTTTTTTCGAGCTGCAGCACTCCTGTAGAGCATAGTTCTGTTTGTATATCATGAAGGATAAACTAGACACTGAAGCAATCAAGTCCCTGTCCATTAAAAACCTTTTAATGTGGACCAGGTTTTCAAACACTTTTATCAATTAAATAGTTTGTAAATCACAGCTGTGATGTGTTCTAACTGGCCTTTATTTTTAATGAGGCATGCTGATGTGTGCTGTACCAACTTCAATCTCTTAGTAGCTGTTGTGTTCTCCCCAGTTTGGTGAGTCGCAATAACCTAAGGGGCAACAAAACATGGATCACCTGGTTAGGCTTTCATCTGAGAGGCTTCTCTGCTGCTGGAAGAGAATAATTTCTTACCTCAGCAGAGTACTGCACATTTACACCTTCACTTTGTACTGTTTCATTGAAAAAGTAATAGAAAAACAGTTAACTGTCCAGCAATAGTCAGACACTGGTGGGGAGTATCAACACTCAGGGTATGTCTACACTACCCGCTGGATGGGTGGGTAGTGACTGATCTATCGGGGATTGATGTATCGCATCTTGTCTAGACATGATACATCGATCCCCGAACGTGCTCCCCATTGACTCCTGAACTCCACCAGGGCGAGAGGTGGAAGCGGAGTCGATGGGGGAGAAGCGGTCGTCAATTCCGCGCCACGAGGACACGAAGTAAGTCAATCTAAGTTGATCTAAGATACGTCGACTTCAGTTACGCTATTCTCATAGCTGAAATTGCATATCTTAGATCGATCTCCTCCTAGTGTAGACCAGGCCTCAGAGTGTGTACACCAAATTCTAGCATACTTCTGTCAAGTGTAAGCTTGACCCCAGTTGGTGAAATATACAGCTTACCCACTTTGGAAGAACAGCTAGTTTCAAGAGAATGTATTCAATACATGTCTGAAAATAATGTCTGTAGGGCATAAGTCTGGGTTAGGGGGGATCATGAAAAATCCGAGATGTTCTATATCTTACACCACCTCAGTCCCTGCTGAATGTATTAACAATTCTAGTAACCACCTGTGTAAGTGAACACTCCTAATGCCATGAGTATTTCTGAACATATTAAACAGCAAAGATTGAGAGAAAAGATGCTTGTCTTCAATGTACAATGTGAAAGTAGTCAAATAGTGGACTGTGGAATCCAGGTAAACTTAAATTGCCTCTATTTTAAACAGGCTCTTAAGGTTAAAAATAAAATACAATGTAGAGTTATCTTTTTATGGATGCTACAGGACAAAAACAAACACAAAATCATTCTAGCCTCCATAATGTATCTATTGACTCCTCAGTCCTGACTCTGGGATTCTATTCCTGAATCTGCCATCAAGTTGATACATAGTGCTGTCAGGTTATTGATGCCTTAATTCACTTTGGTGTGTGCTTAAAATTAGAAACACACTTAAGTGCAATAATTTGCTGAACTGAGGCTTCAGCCTCCCTATGTCTCAATTTCCCTATAATTAATCTTCTGATGAAAGCTGTAAAATTGTATATTGTGAAATATCTTTGGATGAAAGCTGTAAAATTGTATATTGTGAAATGCAGGGAAAGCTGTTATTTTTGGGTCTAGAATGCATCCAGAGGTCCCTGAACCTTAACTTGACTTTTCCTGGGGCTTCACACCTCTCCCCTATGCCAAATTCCATTTCCACTATAAGCTTAGTAAGTAAGGACAATTAAAAACACCTAGCAAACATTCATATATGAAGAATAACTTGTTTAAAATGACATCCACCATTATGGATTTAACACACTCATGCAGTAACTTTTTGTTTCTTTTGCTTGTGAAAAATACAATATAAGCTGAAATTTCTTATGCAGCCCTATAAACAGCGAATTATAGTACAGCATATAAAAGCTTCAGCTTTTGCTGGAATTTTAATTCTCAATTACAGCTACAAAACAAGCCAAGATTGAAGAATATTAGATTAGATATTTAGTTACTATATGAACATAGACAGCATTTTTGTTTTTTAGCTTTCTCTCACACATGATTTTTAGCAAGTGAAAACTGGGTGTAGAGTTAGTACAGTGACCATCCAGTTCTTTGTGCCAAACAGCCATTTTTCTCCATACATGAATGCTTGTATAGAGGATTAAGTGAGGGATAATTCCATCTGTGACATGGACTCCATAGTCACAGTTTTTAAGAGCCTTGGAATACTAAGTGAAGGAGTCAGTCTATGTTATAACATATTACTAGAGGAGGCAAATAGGCTTACCAACAGCAATATGCAATGGTTGCAATGGGGAGGGGAAATCTGGTGCATCAGGCAAGGGCTAGAGAAAAGATGAAGTCTAGCCAACATCTTCATTGTTCAGACATTTATTCTTGTAATCGAGGATGGGGACCAGAGTACTTTTTCAAACTTATTGATATTGGCTACAGGTAACTCCGAAGTGAAAACAGCTGAAATGTAGTTCAGTTCACAGAATAAATAGGCATTCCCTTTGCCATAATAATGTGTGCTGAAACTTCAGATAGGTACCTGGTGAATGAAAACTCTATTAGCATGAGTACCCTTTTGTAATATAAAGGAGTTCAAGCAGCCACCTAACAAATACATTATGCAGAAGATGGAAGGAAAGAGGCAATGATATTTTCACTGTTTTGTGGGATTCTTGTCTATCCTATTCAATGTAACTTACTTCTCCATACTGACCAAAACACCATAGACAAGGTTACATTAGCGCTCCTCCCTCCCCACCACATTTCATGCTTAATTGAGAGACAGGATGGATGGGAGGATTTCCTGCTTGAAAACTTATCAAACAGGGCAGCTGAACTAGGTTGGAATTTTATTAATTCTGATTATCAATAGCATATGCCTCTCCACTACCAAATGTGAATACATTTATGATGGTGTACTTTGCACTCTGTATCACCTTCCATCTAAACAGGATCTTAAAGTACTTTATGTACATTACCAATTGTAGCCCCAAAGTAGTCCTACTGAGTTCAGTAGTAAGAACTCTATTGTATAGATAAGGAAGCTAAGTCATAGAAGTTAAGGCCAAGATTTTTAAATTAGCTACTGATGTCAGGTGTAACAATTTTATGAGTTCACACTCAAAACACCTGGAATCTGATATTCAGAGATGCTAAGCTCCCACAGACGTTATTAAAAGTTGAGGGTATTTAGCACCTTATGAAAATCAAGCCAAATGGCATGTCAGGTTCCCCAAAGAGATATACCAAAAATCAACAGTTCTCAACTTTCTCTATTCTGCCTGTTTCAACTACTTCTGTGCTACAAATTAAGCATGTGCTTTAGTGTTTTTAGGATCAGGACCTGTAGGGCAGGTTGGAAAACTGGTTCTGGTTCCTACCCCTTCCAGAGTTTTATTTTTTGCATTCAGAAACTAGGAGCCTACAAAATTCTGGTCAAAAATCACTCTTCCATTTTCTGCTGAAAAATCAGACATTTCCCATGAACAGTTTCATTCAGTCAAACTCAAGTGAGAGAAAATTTTCCGCCACCCTTATTATTCAGTAAATCCGTTCAGGAAGCTCTCTTTCTATTTGACTTAGGTCTGTACAATAGACTAACAACAATTCTGTAAAATTCTACTGAACTACTTGCAAAGGGAGAGTAATTTATTCACAGACAATTAAAGTACCTTCATGGTAACGGGTGGCTGAGTAGATTTTCGTGCCTGAGATGTAAGTGTATGTATATTTTTTCACAATAATAATAATTTGCAGGGCTAGTTTGCAGCTAGCTGATGAGATAGCTGCTGTTTGAGTGTAGCATGGGAAGCCCAGAATAGACAACTGTTGTCTTTTCACTGTAACTCTGCCAGATGAAATCACAAGTGTTACAAACTCTCCTTAGAGTACTGCACAATTTGTGATATTTCAAGTTTATTTAAAGCTCCAGCTCTTGGAGACAAGTGATTATATGAGAGTCTTGGTTTTCTTTTTTTTAAATAACCTCTCTCTTGTAGTTATGGATAAAAGATTGAAAATGTGACTGAAGTGTCCTTTAAAGTCAGAAAGCCAAGTAAAAACATATATTGTATTTGTAAATTGATGTAGTGATATATTATATATATAGGCCCTTATTTATGATTTCTGGATGTTTTAGAGTTGGTGACAATGAATCACAAAAATCTGCTAACAGCAAAGTTGTCAATCATGTAATTACACACCCTTGAAGAGAGTCTTGACAATATACCAGGACAAGCTTTATTTACAGCATAACCAAATGCATCCAACTTTTGATCAAATCAGAAGACCCTCAGGATGTGGATTATCAGAGGAAAGAGGAATAGACAGCATGGTTTTCCTTCTTGATCTTGCATATTGTTTATGCTAGTGATTTTACAGGCACAAAGTCTCTTTTCACCAAGGATTCCAGTGCTTCCTTTATGTATAAGTCCAATTGTGGTGAGGCAATGATTCACCGGCATGCCGTCTCCTGCTGGTAATCCAGGGAATTAGCTCTTTTCCAGCTCTGGAGCGCCCTCTACTGGCTGATGTCTCATCTGCCGCTGGCCCCGTGTCCTTCCCAGACCCCAGTGCCCTTCTACCTCAGGATTCTGCCCCCCACACCAATCCATAATCTGGGTCTCCCCACTCCGGGGAACCTCCAACCCTCTATCCACACCTGGCATCAGTGGCTACTGCCAGTCACTATCTAGACCCCTCTCACTGGGGCAGACTCCAATCTGTATTGGCCACTTATCGCCAAAGGGGGTTGGACCAACTGCCTCTGCCTATATCTGGGCTGCCCTTCTGCAGCCCTAGTACCCTTTTGTGGGCCCTTAGCTTGGCCTGCAGCCTGGGGCTTTGCTAGGCTGGAGCTCCCTCTTCCCATCCCCAGCACTGCTCCACCCTAGGTACCCTCCTCAGCTTCCTAGGCAGCCAGGTCCTTCTCTCTCATGCAGGTAGAGAGAATCTGTTTTCTAATCTCTGGCTTACTGGAGGGCCAACTGTGGCCTGATTGGAGTGTGGCCCCACCTGTGGATGCTTCCCCCAATCAGCCTGGCTTTTCCCCTGCTGCAGCCCTCTCCAGGGCTGCTTTATCCCCTTCAGGCAGGAGTGGGGTGACCACCCAACTGCACCAATATTTTATTGATCAGACAACCAGATAAAGATGGACTAGCCACAAAGAATTATAGACCAGTGCTGCTTATTTGACTAAAGAGTTCTGCCAAATGTTCATTGGTATTAACCAGATTAAAAAAAAATCCTTTCTAATAAATTTAAACTAGCTGGAATTTATCAAAATGTAGTTTGACAATAGCAGGGTGACACTCAACATGGTTTTCCAGTTGATAAATGTGGGGCTATCTCTGACAGCTGTCTCTGACAGAAATCTTGATGTAGAAGTGAATAAGCCAAAATGTCACAAGGTCACAAGATCTATTAATTAAAATACATCTGTTACATGTCTATTAGTTTCAGTGGTTACTAGTGATCTGTCCTTCTCTTTCTAAACTGAGATTGGTATGAGAATCCAAAAGGTCTACTCAGGGCCGGCTCCAGCTTTTTTGCCGCCCCAATCGGAGATTAAAAAAATAAAAAATAAAGAAAGAAAGTTGAGCTCCCTCTGAAGTGCCACCAAAGAAGAAGAAGAGATGGAGTGACAGACTCGCTGCCAAAGACCCGGACGTGCTGCCCCAATACCGGATGGAGTGCTGCCCCTTTCTATTGGCCGTCCCAGGCACCTGCTTCCTTTGCTGGTGCCTGGAGGCAGCCCTGGGTCTACTTTTCTGCTCCTTTTGCTTTTGGTGGTGGAGCAACTGGCTAAATAATAAGGCTATTTCTTAGGCTGCTATGACACCTAGGGAACACCACTGGTTTCACTGAGGTAGTGCTTGCATCAGTGAGTGCAGAATTTGGCTATTTTCTCCTGAAGAGCAGTGAAATACAGTAATATATTGTTACCTCTTCTCTGCTTAGACATTGCTATTGTACAGTATATCTAATCTCTCCCACCACTAAAGAGAGAGGCAATAGTTGTTTATCTTTACTATGAATCCTGAATATAATCTATATTTTCTGGTTACACTTCTGAAAGTATAATAGTATCTTAAAGAATAATTTTTCAAGTATGATAATCATTTGTTTTGTACAGAGTTTTTAGACAGTTTTCAAGCATCTGGATTAGCTTTTTGTTTTTTAGTGAACTGCTGTAGGTCCCAGTCCTGAAATGTGTTATGCACAGAGTTGTTTGCAGTTTCTTATGATTCAGGTACTGGTTCCAAATGAGATAGTAAACAATAATTCCACAAAGAATCAGTCTAATCTCTGATTTAGTCTTTCCATTACAGTATTAGTTTTATTTATTTACATGCAACCTCACTCCTCCAAGTCACTTAAAAAGCAAGAAATTAAATGTCAAGGTTGATAGACCTATTGCCTGTTGTTCACCTGCATATCTCTTATCTCTCAAATGCTGCTCACGACTAGGGTTGACAACTTTCTATTTGCAGAAAACTGAACACGCTTGTCCCACCCCTTCTCTGAGGCCACATCCTTCACTCACTCCATCCTTCCTCCTTCTGTCACTCACTTTCCCCCAGCCTTGTTCACTCACTCATTTTCACCAGCCTGGGACAGGGGGTTGGGGAGTGAGGGGGATGAGGGCTGCAGCTGCGGGCTCTGGGGTGGGGCTAGAGATGAGGGGTTTGTGGTGCAGGAGAGGGCTCCAGGCTGGGCAGGGATGTAGGATCCTGGCAGTGCTTACTTCAGACGGCTCCCAGGAAGCAATGACATCTCCCTCTGGCTCCTAGGAGGAGGCATGACCGAATGGCCAATGGAAGCTGCTGAATTGATGCTGGGGGTGGGAGCAGCGCACAGAACGCCCATGGCCATCCCTTCACCTAGCACCCAGAGGAAGATACCAGCAGCTTCCTGTGAGTTGTGCAGAGCCAGGTAGGAAGCCTGCCTGTGCTGCCAACTCGATTAACGGCCCAGTCAGAGGTGCTGACTGCAGCCACCAGGATCCTTTTTCAACCAGGTGTTCCAGTCGAAAACCGGACACCTGGCAACCCTACTCCTGACTCATCAACTGATGTTGATCAGATGGGGGTTGGAATGAAAGAATGTATGTCTGGCAATGTGGGAGCTCACCCTTCCTTCTCTCCACCTTTCTACTGGATGGGAGGATTAGGCTGACTGGCTGATGCTCATGCACACAACCCCATTTATCTTTATCTCAAAAGGGCATAATCTTGAATGCTTTTCACTTCTTGTTTCTCTTTGAACTCCTGGGTGTGACCAAATCCTACTACTTTTTCATTCATGTTGTCTCTTTTCCTCTGTCTCCATAACTGAATCACATGTTCACACCAAAATGTCTCCTGTTTTAAATACTGTAATCTTTTAAAGTCTACTATCACTGGCACCTCATCTTTCTCTTCATCAAGGTAAATTTGTTTGTCCTCATGGTGAGTCCTTCATCATTCAGCTATGCTGTATAAGTCAGAGCTGAACTTCTTTGTATATTCTCCCTTGATTCTCTACTCTGAGCACATAAAGCCTGGATTCTTTAAACTACTCAGTGATGGGAAATCCCTGAACCAGCATGGAGCAGATTGCAGGATTGGGGCCTAAAAGTTTATAAAATCAGCCCTTAAATTTTGAGGCCCACCATCATTGGGGTTACTCTCACTAATAAGCATTTTAAACAGCAATAAGAGGTTGTAGGATCAACCTTCAAGCTAAAGGTGATTGCTGATATCTTTTCTTTTATAATGTGTCTTTTCTTTATTCTCTTCCATAAAGAGTGGTGTTTTGTTTAATTTGCTTCATTTCTTTCTTATAAAACTGATAAGTATCTTAAACTGAGCTACTCGTGGTAGTATGCATTGTGCACAGTAGTAAAAGTTCTCAGTCATGGAATGAGATCACTGCCAATAATCTAAAAACTGGCTTCAGTTTCTTTCTCTTTTGTTTGTATCCAGTTCTTAAAAATAAGCAAAATATTAGCTTCTCAGGGAGTGATGACTCAAATACAGGACCATGAGTTGTTTGTGCTCATAGCCCGATTATGAAAATACTTAACTTTACTCATCTTAGCAAATGTCAGTGTGATTACATTCATGCTTAACTTTATGTACATGCATAGTATTTGTAGGACTAGGGCCATAGACACTTCCATACAGGAATATATCTTTCTACTTTACCTCCTACCCCTTTCTTGGGAGCCAAAACAGTTTTGGTGCAATTTTGTTGAGTGTATTCATATGTCATACTCAACCTAATTTAGCCAAAATGATAGTCTATTATACCACAGAAGAGAGAATGCTAGAAACTTAATATTTCACCCCTTTTTTCAAATAATAAAAAAAAACTTTAAATATTCTTTGTGTCCCTTGTTAACTTAAGTTATTGAAGTTAATTAAAAACATTTGGCAAAGTAGATAAGTCCACAATGTTTGGATTGCTGCTAATTTAGTGAGTTTTAAGAATATATTCAGTTATAAAAATTTAATTGTATGGTTTGTTACAGTAACTACATTACAGATATAAGAATATGGCAACTTAACGAAAATAAATTAGCTTTTATTTTCAGCTATTCAGTGCTTTAATGCCTATATAATGTGCTAAACCACTGTTACCTTCATTTTATTATCTTGTGGAAACATTGAATTGGAATGTCAAGTCATAATCATTTTTTATTCAAATTCATCACAGCTTTGTAATATGTGCTATGAAAGTAATCATATCATATAAGAGACAAAATTAGGTCACTTGAATAAAAGAGAAATTATCATAAAAGTAGAACACATTATTCATAGCTCTCCTTGCATAAAGCATATCAGGAAAAGTTGCTCATACAGTGATTTCACATTCACTTGAATGTTTTAGGTTTTAATGAATTATGAATGATATTATAGCTGCTATTTCCTTATGCAGCAGTTTGAAAAATGCCTATAATTATAGTGACCCATGTCAGTCCTCATTAGTTTGTCACTCTCGCTGTTCTCTTGAATTTAGAAGTCTGGCAGAGATCAAATTGTTAATTAAATATATATACATTAAGTCATTCACACCATGATTTATTTGTTGTCATTATGTAAAGTTGTCTTTTGCTGAAGTGAATAACTTAGTTCCAATGAAAAGGTGCAGGAGACACTCCTACTGGAAATGCAGTTTCTCAAACAATAGAATAGTTCAAACAATAGAATAGTCTCACCAAATAGTTTTTCATGCCTGAGAGACTTACCCACACCTCCACCTGGTTTGCATGAGTGGACTGGGCATGGGGTCAATGAAAGCTGAACAAGACATCCTCAAATGTATTAGATTTCCTCATCTGGGAGTTCCAGGGGCTGTTATAGATTGGGGTTCCTTTGGAGCTATGCTGTTTGGGACTCTCCCTGCCTTGGTCCCCTCTTTCCCAGTAAAGTGGGGCAACATCAACCTGACAGGGTTAATTGCAACTAAATTTACCAAGATATTTATAGACTAGACTAGCTGAAATGCTGCTGCTTGGAGGAGGAAGAGCTGTTCTCAACAACTAGGAGTGACAAAACAATATTTTGTACTTGCTGGCTTATTTTATGGTGTAAACCTTGATACTTAAGGAGCCCAAGCAATCATAACCTATCTGACTGCAAGGTGAAACTATGGTACACCAGTCTCCCCTAGATGTTTGTTAGCATCTCTCAAGCAAGCTCTCAAGCAAATGTTGCAGGTGATCCAAGCACTACGTTTCTAGGTCCTGGTGGGTTCCCATAAAAACACTCCCCCCCCAAGTGGGATTGCTTTGCTAGGACTGCCAGAATACAGTGGCTGTCATGTTACAGCAGGAGATCAAATGTCCATAACTAGAACTGATCGGGGTGGGGGGACGGTAATAACTTTTCAGACAGAAAACTGTTCCATTTGAAAATGCAGTTAGGTCAAAAACTTAACACTTCAATTTTGGTGAAGTGACATGAGTTCATGAATGTCTGTGAGAGTTTGTTTCCATTTTTTCCCTCACCATGTTGAAATGTCCTGTTTTCAGAATGAAATGTTTCTATTTCTTTCAATGACTTTTAAAATAGTTTTATATTCTACAACATAAGTCAAAGTCCAAACATTTTCTTTCACAGAACTTCAAAATATTTGGGTTTCATGATGAGTTGGAATGAAAGCGAATTTCAAAGTCTCTTAGTCCTGCATAAAATGAAATGTCTCTTCTCTGCCCAGTTCTGTCCCTAATTCAGCTCCTCACAACCAGGGGATAGAGTTGTAATCCTTCCCTACGGTCTTCTGACTGCAGGCTGCTGTTCTTCATCTTCCTGCTACTGCAAGGCCCCTGCCAGGAATGGGGGGGGTGTCTGACAGCTCTCTGTAGCTAATTCCCAAGTTGCTTCCCTTCCCTGCAGAGGGATGAATGCTAAGGGCAGGGGTGGCTCTAGGTATTTTGCCGCCCCAAGCACGGCAGGCAGGCTGCCTTCGGTGGCTTGCCTGCAGGAGGTCCCCAGTCCTGCGGATTTGGCAGCACACCTGCGGGACGTCCGCCGAAGCCATGGGACCAGCGGACCCTCCGCAGCCATGCCGCCAAAGGCACGCACTTGGCGTGTTGGTGCCTGAAGCCGCCCCTAGCTAAGGGAAGGGATTCAGACACAGAAATGTTGGGGGAAGGGAGATTTTCAGGTGAGGGCAAGTTTAGGGAAAGGGAACTTTAAGAGCTCATATTCTGGAGAGGAAGGGTAGCTGAATTTAGGCTTGGAAGTCTCATGCTTTGGAAGGAGGCTGACTGAGCCCTGTGGAAGTTGTACACAAGTGGAGACAGACGCTCTTGTCCCCAACTAGTTCTCATCTGCTCTTGCAGCCTCTGTAAAACCTTTTAGGAGAAACACCCTGAACCTTTTGAGATTAGCCAATGCCTTGTAATTATTGTGCACTTAGTATTAGTTATGCCTCAGTTAGCATATTACATTCAATCTAGGGCAACACTTAAGAAGCACAGAGGTCTGAAGAAGGTCAAGTGGAGGGCAAACATAATAAAAGGCTTAGGAAATAAGAGGAAGGTGGTAAGGCTGAGAGAGCTGGACATCAGTGAAAAGAAAAGAATGAGGATGGACAGTATTCAGATTGTAAAAGGATAAGGTGCACTGGTATCAATAATGGCTGCTAGTAAAATGTGTTTAAGCTGCAGAAAGGAACAATGTAAGCTAATGTACTAAGAGTTTTCCTACATGGCTACTTTGTGTGTGGCAAGCCAGGGTGTGAATCTACAGTACAAAAAATATACTATGTGGACACTATTAGAGTGCAGTAAATGTTGCTGTAGCAGTGTCAAAAGAGTTAGTGCACGACAAGCTGGTTTACTGTAGATTCACACCCTTGCTTGTTGTGTAGTAACTCACCATTTAGATAAGCCCTAAGAAACTTTATTATGAGAACAATAGTGCACTGGAACAAATTGCCAAAGGAAAGTAGATTTGCCCCTACTGAAGTTACTGCAAGGATAAACTTATCATCCACGCAGCAGGGATGGTTAGCTGTAAGGATTATAAAACAGGATTGACTTCATTTAAAATAGACATGGAAGTTTCCTTCCAATCCACATGATTATACTATGCTGTAGACCACTCCAGACAGCCTGATAGGCAAAATATAGTATTGTAGAATATATTTTGTCACTGTCAATATTCTGGGATTTCAAGGAAAACTCAATTTTTGGGGGGGGATTTTGTATTGAATAAATACCAAATACTTAATGGAAAGCAGGCTCCAATACTTTCAGCTTCCCTGGAAATATATGTTCTTATGAAAGCATGTTCAGTTCTGTCATCCAGATTAATAAAATACTGTGTATTACTTGAATTCTTGGCATCCCCAGAATGAAAATGTAATCTCCAAGGACCTTGGGGACAGTCAGTTTTAATGAGCCTTAGAGAAACTGAAATAAGACATTGCTTTTGACCTTCTGAGTGCTCCTGTTCAGCCCCATAATGTGATCTGTTGTAGAACCAACTGCAGTTAAAGGTGCAATTATGATCTGGAGGGACTGCTTCCTGAGAGGGGATTACATTACTGCCTCTGTATTCATTAGCATCTCTATTCTGTGATACAAATGGTATTCATATATTTTATTCATCAAACTGAGATAAAAACCACCACAACCATTATATTTAATTATAACCATGAATATTACTTCAGCTGCAATCTTGCAAGGAGACAGAAGAGAGAATTTGCCTATATGCAGCCTTGTCAGTGAGAGCATTTTGCAAAAGGCAGAGAGAAAACACAGCTCTGCTAAATGATGTACGCTGTGGTGAAAAAGTACACTGCAGTCCATGTTAAGGTAATCAGGACGGAGGTGAAGCTTTTGTTGTTTCTCTCATTTTCCCAGCTTGTGTGTAGAGAATGAAGATTTGATTAATGTGATGTACTTTGAATTTATTATGGCATAGTCCTACAACATAGTAAAAAAATAACCTGAGGCAACGAGACTCTCCTGAAAGGGCTTGGGGAAGGGAGAGGAGGAATACAGTTCTAAGTAACTGAAATCTTTCAAGAGATCTTTCAGTGTGAAGAATGGGATTTGCCCTTCATGAAACAGTGTTGTGTTTTTGTTTTTTTTGGTGGTGGGGTAGTGGGGTGGTGGTGGATAATCAACTCCCAGAAGGCACAATTTCTCCTGGGGGGGGGTACATAGAGGGTGTTGTGCTTTTACAGCAGCTTCAGAGTCCTCCCATTCCCTCTGTATATTGAGCTTGCAAAATTTCTAGCAAGTATTTGTAATTCAAGGGTGTAACACATTTAATTTGTTTTTGTTTTAGATTAATACTTTTTTAAAAAAAAATATAATGGAAAGACTCCACTGGCTTTAGTGTTGCTGTATTATACAGTGCATGCGTTACTGAGTGTAAAAATCAGGGAATATACACCGGCGTTAGATTCCCAGCTGTGTCCCGTATGTGCTGGATGCAGCTGAGGAAGGATGGGGAGAAGGAGATGTTTGCATCCTTCACTTTATAGTTTATTCTGTCCCAGCCTGATCTGTGGCATAGGTTAGAGCAGCCTCTGTTCTGCTCTATGCCATACTGGTGACCAATGGACCCTTCTATAGCCATTCTAGCAGCCAGAGAACGAGTCTCTACAGATTTCTCTCCCAGCTGTGCGCCAGGGGGTGAGAGTCAGGAATAGAATTGGTCTAGACCCTGCTATGTCAGGTCTAGGTCTCCTAATATTTTACCAGTCTTGAGGGAATCCTCCAGTAAGCCAGATGTATCTATCTTGTTCTGTTCTAAAGATGAGCATCTGGTCCTATTAAAAATGCAATATTGCAAAAACCATGTGGGACTTGATTTTCTTCTCAAAGGAGTGACTTCATTTAAGAAAGTTGAGTTACCAGGCAATTAGTATTTATAATATTTTCTCCCTTTCAATCTAGCATATATTTGTTTAATTTTCAGTGCAATTAAGGTTTCACCAAGAAGTTAATAGCAGTTTATAATTCATGATTGGAAGGGATACATGATATGATATATATACACCAAGGACTGTTAAAACAGAAAATATTCACAACTCGTTCAGAAGGATACCGCTAAAACTTTAGAGGGTGTGTGTTTTGGGCTCATTGTATGATAGGATAATAAAGTCAGGTTCATATAACTAATTTTTTAAACTTCAACTTTTCTCTTCCAGCAGGATTTCATTGTAACCTTATGCACATACAATTTCCAGAAATGCTCCATAACAGTTCTACTCAGACTTCAGTGGTTCAGGAGCCAAATTAGCATTCAACTTTACCCAAAAGAGCCACAGTCATGTGAATTCATTGTTTCCTTTACTATAGTACTATATATTCATATTTAAACAGCATAACAGGATATATTTAGGTTTTTTAAACATATAATTCTCATAGCAAAATGACTGACCAAGTTTTATTATTATTAACAGCTACAGTTAGTTAATAACGTAGAAAAAGCATCCTGACTGATTTATAATAAAATCACATAGTGTTCCAATATCCCATGCTGCAAAGAGCTCCAGGGGATGCATTAAAAAGCCACTTGTGACTCGTGAGCCTCAGAGTATGTTTATACTACCAAATTGGGTTGATTTTATAGAAGCTGATCTTTAGAAAGCAATTTTATACAGTCGACCATGCGTGTCCCCACTAAGTTCATTAGGTTGATGGAGTGTGTCTTCAATACCCGCATCCTCCACATCCCCCGGCACCCTAATCATCTGCTCCAGCTCTGAGCCCCCTTCTGCATCATGAACCCCTTATCCTCAGCCCCAACCCTCATCTCCCCACACCCTAATCCTCTGCCCCAGCTCTGAGCCCCCTGCATCATGAATCCTTCAGCCGCAGCCAGAGCCCTCATCCTCCTGCACCCTAATCCTCTGCCCCAGCTCTGATCCCCTGTCCTGATTTTTCACACTTACTGTCTGGTAACCCTAGAGATGAAGGCTGGGGATGAGGAGTTTGAGGCGTTGGAGAGGCTCAGGGCTAGGGGGTAAGGGTAGCCTGCCTGGCCATTAGGAGTTGGGAGGCATCAGTTGCTGCCGGGAGCCACTTGGCCACGGGAGAGGTGCACACTGCTTTTTTCCAGGCAGAGGTGTGGCAGGGCAGGGGGGAGACCCATGGGGGCTGGGGCCTGCTCTAGGCAGGGCCAGGGGAGAGACCCAGCTCCAAATATTGGTGGAGCAGACCCCCAGCCCTGAATATTTCTGGAGCTCAGGCACCACAAAAGAATATAACCGCCGCCTATGCCTGCGTGTTCTGATCACGCACGCTGAATGCTTTGCTGGTGTCTGCCACCGAATGCCTCCATGCATTCAGCTGTGCCATATCAGTGCGGAAGGACTGCATGAGCTTGGAAAACATGTCATTCCGAGTGCATTTTTTTTTGCCTTCTGATCTGTGATAACCTCAGGGACGGAGATGATATGGGGAGCATAGAAACATTTGCACCTGCAGGGGGGATAAAAAGGGAGAGTAAAATTTAAGAACAAATTTCTGAGAACAAAAAGGAGACTCCTTTATAGTGAATCAAGCAATTCACAGCAGACAGCACATGTGCTTTAGGTACAAGGTAGCATTTTGCCTTTCATATTGGGTGCCTGCCTGTATGGTGACACATCACACGTGGCTGGGTAACAGAATTTGATTTCCAGGCAGCCATGGTAAGCCTTTTGGTGCGGGGTTGGCTTCTTCTGCCTACAGAACATGTGGGAATTGTTTCAAACTGCAGCGCCCTCCTTTCCCATAGCAAGCAATGCAGGTTGCGTTTGCCATTTAAAAGGAGGGGGCTGCAATATTGGGTTGGATGTGCATCACACCCCTCCCCCCACCGCATGGCTCTTCTCTGGAATGATCCCTTTTAGCCAAGCACAAACAGCCCAGCATGAACAGGGTCCTTTTACTGTTCCCTTACAAAAATTCCCCTATTTCAACCAGGTGACTGTGAATTATATCACTCTCCTGAGGCTCACACAGAAAGATAAAGAGTGAATGTTACATGAATGCGACCAAAACCCAGGACCATTTGCTGCCATGCTTTATGCTGCAATGATTCCAGACTACTTGCTACTGGCTTGGCATGGTAAAGTGTCCTACCGTGGAGGATGAAATACAGCAGCCATCCCCAGAAACTTTCTGCAAAGGCTTTCAGAGTACCTCCAGGAGAGCTTCATGGAGATGTTCCTGGAGGATTCATGCTTCATCCCCAGACACATTAACAGACTTTCACAGTAGCTGTACTGGCTGTGATGCATCCCAATTCTTCAGGACAAATCAAACATTAAACAAAATTGCTTTTAACCCCTGTAGTATAGTTACAAATGTACACTCAACAGAGGTGACTTCTCCACCTTCAGGGTCCAGGAACCCACCTTGGGAGAGTATTGGCTCCAGGGTGACGAAAAGGTCTTGGCTGCTGGGGAGAACGGATTCTCCGCTTGTCTGCTGCACATTCTTCTCCTCCTTCTCCTCCTCCTCTGTTTCATCCACAAAATCTTCCTCCATGTTGCATGAGACTCCCCCCTTGCAGATGTCCACGGACAGTGGTGGGGTTCTGGTAGAGTCCCCCCTTAGAATGCCATGCAGCTGATCATAGAAGTGTCATGTATGGGGGTCTGACCCGGAGCAACCATTTGCTTCCTTTGTCTTGTGGTAGGCTTGCCTGAGCTCCTTAACTTTAACTGTTGTGTCTCCCTGGTGTGGCCTCTGCCCTGTGCGATTTTGGCATATATATTAGCATTTCTTCTTTTTCATGAGAGTTCTACCTGCACGGATTCTTCTCTCCATAGCAATCAGATACAGTGTCTCCCATTCGGTCTATGCTGGAGCTCATCTGCAATTCTGGGACTGCATGGTCACCTGTGCTGCCGAGCTCGATACGCTGACCAAACAGGAATTAAATTCAAAAGTTCCCAGGTCTTTTCCTGTGTACCTGGCTAGTGCATCGGACTTGAAAGTGCTGTCTGGAGCAGTCACATTGGAGCACTCTGGGATAGCTCCCGGAGGCCAATACCATTAAATTAAAAAACACTGCATCTGCACTATCCCAAATTCATCCCAAGCAGGTTGATTTTAGCACTCCTCACCGAGAAGGAGTACTGCAGTTGATTTTAAGAGCCCTTTAGACAGAACAGGGTTGGTTGTGTAGCCGCATTGCTTATAAAATTGACCTAACGCAGCTAAATTCAACCTAACCTCATAATGTAGATCAGGGCTCAGTCTGAGTTTCACTGCTCCAGAAGATACCTTTAAGCCTGCCAACGTCCAAATGTGGAATGCTGTGTGAGACTGACCCAAAAGAGGGATCCAGATTATTTGTACAGGAATCTAACAAAGCTATGGGGCTTGTTCTACTAGTGCAAATACTAGTGCAACCTCCAAGATTTGTTCTTTGATGGAAATAATATCCACTATTGAAAATGAAGAGACACTTTTTTTTAATGGAAAGCAGGTATCTGTGGAACTGGAGTGAGGTGGAACAGAGAATTGTGCACTGAATGGTGATTAAAGGCAAAGATTGCTTAACATAATATGTTTAAATGCAGGGATGGAAAAATCAGCAGGAATAATTTGGTATGTAATATAAGTACAGCTGGCTGTACTGCCAAATAGAGAATAACTATAATACGTGTAGAAGTGGTTTTAAAAAGCTGTATATTTGTATTTTAGAATCATCATCAACCCATGAAAAACTTAAAACTTCATAGGAACTTAGCTGGAAGTCTGATAGGTTTGATAGTTTAAAAATGCTTCATAAATATCTATGTGGTGTATTGAAAGATTCTGTTCAGCTTTTCCCTTGGAAATAATGCAGTATATACGTACTATTTTTTAAATAATTGGGAGTGCAGAAGAGTAGTGTTTTCTAATCCAGGATTTTTTTTTCCTCTCTCACTTTGTCTAAAATGAAGTTTTTGCTGGTATCATTGTAATCCCTTGATGCTTTTTATCTCCACGGTGTTATATGAGGTCAGGTATATTCTTTACTTCCTACTCTACATTTCTTTGAAGTGTTTTTGAACTATCTTAACTTAACTATAGTACCTTCCATTGGAAACTGAAGGATTAGCCATTCTAGACTGTTAGTTTATCACACCCTCTTTCTCAGAATGATCTTCATTCCAATGAAGCCACTCATATCCAGTGTGGTGAGAGTGACAAAAATATTTAAACCTTCACTATGAGTGGGATAAAAATAATTGTAGGGAGGAATGGTAGTAGAAATTTGGGATAAAGTTAGTGTTTTTGCTTTTTGAAATGCATCACTTATAGATAATCTATAAATTTCATTAGAGGAGTCAATAATGAAAATGCAAAAGAGACTAAAACTCTTAAGTTAAACTGGTGAAAATGTTCTGCCCATTTGGAAAACTGAAGAAACTTATTGAAGTTTTTCATGGAAATAATCTGTTGGATAAATTGAAAATTTGGCTGAGTAGTCTTTGAAAACAAAAAGTGTTCAGTTTATTTTTGAGCAAAATGTATGTTCTGTCCAAAGAAGATTAGTCAAAACCCAGCTTTCAGTTAGAACAGTTTTGATTATAAAATTTACCAGCCCTATTCTTAATTCCTCTTTCTGGATTACACAGCAATTTTAGAGTCGATCATCAGCTGTGAAAGATGGACAGACTCTTGGTCCTGAAATATTTTAGAGTTGCCACTAAACTGGTGCATGTAGGTAACTTGTCCTACTTTGCCCACTGGTTCTGTTTCACCACTCAAGAAGATTTCTAAGTCTTTTTGACTAGAGGCAGTCACTTTCACATAGCTCTGAACTGTTACAGAAAGAGGGAGGGACCTAAATTTCATTAAAGTCAATAGGCATCTCTCCATCCACTCCAATGGTCTTGAATGCAGGTGGAACACTTCGTATGGTAAATGTTTCTTGTCTCTGAAAGCCATTCTTTCCCTTTTAAAGTTGCATTCTTTCTGGCAAACACATCCCAGAATGCCTATTTCTTCAATTACTGAGATAATTATGGTGAAATAATGTGATGCTCTTCCCAGGTGACTTCCTTCCCAGAACTATTGAAAATAATTTTTTCTTGCTTTAAACCATCTGAACTCAAGTTTTTCAAGACACAACCAAGTGTCTGCTTATTTACTATGTATATATCTCTATATATAATTTCTGATTCAACATCTGCCTTAGACCAAGGAATTAACATAATGCCTGTGACGTTACAGCCTATATGATTTTATAAAAATATGCTAATGAGTGAATATAATGCAATTGGAATATGCTTCATGCAAAAGGTCTCTTGTAAGCTGTCATTACAAAGCTTATAGTCTACTAAGTATGATCATCCTATTTGTATAAATGTATCACTCTTGTATCCAAAACTAGAAATTTGAAATATAACTCTGAAAGCCCATTGTAATTATGCAAAGTGTGGGCCATTAATGGTGGTTTGGAATCTTGATGACTCCCATTAACCAGGACAATTATCTGCAGATGGGTATGTTTTACCTGTAAGTCTTCTTTTATATGTGTGTGCTGGCAACTGGGCAATGAAGTCTTGCAGTGAGATGTGATCATGTCACCTGAACTGGAATCCATCTTTAACCTGGTATCTTTCCATTGAGAAGGAGGGGGTGGGAACCCAGAGAGGGACAAAGAATTTCCGCCTTATGCAAAAGATATATAAAGGGGTGGAAGAGAACAAAGGAGGGAGAGAGCCATCATGAAGAACCCACTAGCTACCACCTGAGCTGGAACAAGAGCTGTACCAGGGGAAAGAATTGTGCCCAGGCCTGGAAGGTGTCCAGCCTGAGGAAAAAGCTTACTGAAGCATCTCTGAGGGTGAGAGTATCTGTATTCAGTTTGATTAGACATAGATTTGCATATTTTATTTTATTTTGCTTGGTAATTTACTTTGTTCTGTCTGTTACTATTTGGAACCACTTAAATCCTACTTTTCTGTATTTAATATAATCACTTTTTACCTATTAATTAACCCAGAGTATGTATTAATACCTGGGGGGACAAACAGCTGTGCATATCTCTCTATCACTGTTATAGAGGGCAAACAATTTGAGTTTACCCTGTACAAGGTTTATACAAGGGCAAAATGGATTTATTTGGGTTTAGACCCCAGTGGGAGTTGGGCATCTGAGCGTTAAAGACAAGCACGCTTCTGTGAGCTGCTTTCAGGTAAACCTGCAGCTTTGGGGCAAGTAATTCAGACCCTGGGTCTTTGTTGGAGCAGACAGGAGTGTCTGGCTCAGCAAGACAGGGTGCTGAAGTCCTGAGCTGGCAGGGAAAACAGGAGCAGAGGTAGTCTGGGCACATCAGGTGGCAGCACCCAAGGGGGGTTCTGTGATCCAACCCATCACAATGCCTATGTTTTATAACATCACTGAAGCCATTGCATATACTCAGAGAGCCTCATTCAGTGTTTTCCTTTGGAGATAGTGAGTTTCCTCTGCCATCGCTGACTTCAGCACCTTGAAAGATCAAACCCATCACTTCACAGACCTTCAACTCTAGAGGCATTTTTCAAATAACTCTCACTTTATCTTGCTATTTGGTCCATACCATCTTTTTTTCAATCACTTTTATAAAGAAGTTATATTCCTACTTAGTTGCCTTTTGATATCAACTGAAGATATTTGAGACTTAGTTGTAAATCCCAGTGATGATCACTTTAAACTATTTTTTAAATTTGTCACATTGTAATGCTTCACCCATTATAATGACATAGATGGTGGTGTCTTGCGGATAAGACATTAGATGAAACAATCAGACCTGGGGTCACAGCCTGTGACCTACTATGTGACTTTTTTACAGATTGATTATAACATGTGCACCGGATCTGTACCTGATGAAATATGGCATAATTCTATTATAGCCAGTGAGGGTATGCCAAATTACACCAGTTGAGGATTCTGTCCTTCAAACTTTACAGGAAATTCATCAGTGAAGAACTTGTTTTAAGAGTTTAAAAAGTTCCTATTTCATGTCAGAAATAAAGGTCATGGGTCAGTTTTCTGGGATCCTCACAGTGAAAAGAAATAACATGCAATCACTCAATATTAAAGCATCCCGTCAAGAGGTAGGTAGGCTAAAACTGTAGATACTCCAAAATTCTAAAAAAAATATAAACTGCTTGCTGTAGACTTTACCTATAATGAGAATATTTCCATCAGATAGTCCACGTCTGCTCAAAGACCTAGTCCTATGAGCATTATGATTTTAGAAGTAAGAGGATAATATAAAAGAGATTCATTAATATTCCCTTATTAACCCAGCCTATTGTTGTTGTTTCATATAAGCTGTTTCAGTATTATGTCCTATCAAAACAAGATGTTGGGTTGAGTATATACTTTAAGAATAAAAATAATAGGGACGAAAGGAATTACAGTGTATCAACAATTAAGAAAAGTTAGTTTGTGCCCTCACTAACTTCAGTCTGGCCTTGTAAGTACCCATGGAATAAGATACTTAAGAGGCAAATTGCAAATTGTACTATTTGCGCAGTAATACACTACTTGGATAGTCATTGAAACTTGTGTCTTCCCAATTAATGCACTAATAAGAATAGAAATCTGCATACATTCTACAGCTATTTTGAGCAAAACAAATTAAGTGATAGGCTAAGAGTTCAGAGCCATTGTTCAAATATCCATCTACTTTACACAAATCTGACTTTTCACCAGTCTTTAGTGTTTCAATAGGATCATCCAAAAGACTATTACATTTTCTTTACAAATGTCTACAGCTTTAAAACAAAACAAGTGTTAACTTAGTTTTTTTTACTTTTCTAACTGTACAAACTATAAGTACTGATGTAGAAAGGGCAAGCCACTAGCATATTATCCTAAGAGCTATCACTATTCCATTTGATCCCCTTGAAAGGTTTTGGGTCCCAAAGAATTTTCAGTTTCAAAAGGCATCATTTTCCCCATGTTAATACTAGTAAATAACAAAAGACTATGGCAGATAATAGCATCATCCAGGAATTAGGTTTTGGCCCACAAAGTATTATCTAGATAGAAATTCTTGTCTTTACGTACCTTATTTATTCTTTTGCATAGCTGATGGCTTCTCCATCACTACTGTATTCATTGATAAGAGTGACGAAAACAAATTAAATGGGGTAAATAGGAACTAGACTAGCTAAGTCCATAGGCCTCAATAGATGATTTCTCACCAAAGCTCAGTTTGAATGTCATTTGTAGCGGTGGTTTTTTCTATTTTAGGAATAAGCTCTTGTGGGATGGACACTTTTTATAGAACTGTTCCTATTACTTTGGGGGAGTTCTATGGCCTGTGATATAAGGGAGATCAGACTAGATGATCCTATTTTGGCCTCTGAATTTATAAAGCACAGCATCTGAGATATGGCAAAGTACTTTGAAAAAAATGTGTGAACTCCAAATACAGGGGTACCAACTTAGCTATGATTATGCACCCCTCAATATTATCAAAATACATGTACAGGAAATCAGCATCTCTCCCTGCTCCAGAGTCCAGGAATGTAGTAGGTTTGCTTCCCACTCTAGAATACTATTGGCAATCTTCTCTTTTGTTGGAAAGGAATCTCAGCCACCACCACTTTCTTTCCTCTGCATAATGAAGGTTTGATACTCAAATCAGTGAAATCACTGGAGGTTGTTTGTTTTTGGTTTTGTTTTTTTTTTACTTCAAATGGGTTTCATTTAGGCCGTATAAAATATAATCTATTGGGAGAAAAAACTCCTAGGGGAAGGTTTACATGGATGTGAAAGGAGACAGAACAACGTTTAGAGGGCAATAAAGGCAAAATACTAGCTTCTACCTTATCTCAGGCAGGAGACAAAGTGAATAGCCCTACTTGCAGTGTAGAACACTACCCCAGTGGTGTATAAAGGTGGCAGAATCCAGCTCTTACAGGTTAGAGTAGTTAGCACCTCTGGTAGGTGGGTACCTTGAGAGCTGAGGAGCAGCAGATGTACTCATCCTAGTGAAGACCTCTTGAATCTGCTGGACACTAGGACTAGACCCTCAGTTGCGTGGAAGGTGTTAGAACTACTGACTTAAATTCAGCCATCATTTATACACTTTGGGGATCTGCCAGGATTTGAAATGAAACTGAGCTGTAGCAGTTTTAGCCAGCTCTTCTCTGAACCATTTTTTAGAACTCATTTGCAACTTGACAAATGTTTTCCTACTCAATGGTGATTAAATTTATTTATTCACATGCTGTAAGGATCTCTCCATCACTGGCAACAGGCAATTCAGAGCTTTTGTAAATCCAAGAAGAAATCAGGAATTTGAAAAGCTTCATTGAAATCTAAACCTACAATTATAGATCTTGGTGTAATGGCACTCCTATCCGGCCTTAATCCTCATTACCAGCAATGGCATTCACACAATCTATCAGAGCTGCACACTTGGCTACAAATCACCTCCAGTGGCATATGCCTTTCAGTTTACCCAGTTTCACATTCAAAATTTCCACTCTTAAGATATTTTTTTTTCCTTCCTTCTTCTGTTTACAGAAGCACAGTAAGAATCATAAACGGCTGGATTTGTTTTCATATCCGATTTGCTATATCTTAGGGTATGTCTACACTACGAAATTAGGTCAAATTTATAGAAGTCAGTTTTTTAGAAATCAATTTTATACAGTCAATTGTTTGTGTCCCCGCTCCAAGACCATTAAGACCATTAACTCGGTGGAGTGCATCCACAGTACAGAGGCTAGCGTTGACTTCTGGAGCATTGCATTGTGGTAGCTATCCCACAGTTCCCGCGGTCTCCACTGCCAATTGGAATTCTGGGTTGAGCTCCCAATGCCTGATTGGTAAAAAACATTGTCGCAGGTGGTTCTGGGTACATGTTGTCGGTCCCCCTCACTCCATCCCTCCATGAAAGCAATGGCAGGCAATCTTTTTGAGCCTTATTTCCTGGGTTACCTCTGCAGACGCCATACCACGGCAAACATGGAGCCCGCTCAGCTCACTGTCACCGTACGTCTCCTGAGTGCTGGCAGACATGGCACTGAACTGCTACACTGCAGCAGCTCATTGCCTTTTGGCAGCAGATGGTGCATTACAACTGGTAGCCATTGTCATCGTTTCCTGGGTGCTCCTTTAGCCGACCTCGATGAGGTCTGTCAGGGGCACCTGGACATAAATGGAAGTGACTCCAGGTTATTCTCTTTTTAAGTTTTGTCTCACGGAGATTCAGTCCTGCCTTCAGTCGTACTGCACTGTCTTCTGGCGAGTACCAAAGAGACAACGATTGCTAGCAGTTGTACTGCACCATCTGCTGCCAGCCTAAGATGTATAAGAGAGATGGAGTGGATCAAAACAAGAAAGAGACCAGATTTGTTTTGTATTCATTTGTATTCATTTGCTCCTCCCTCGCTGCATAGTTGGTGGAGGGATAGCTCAATGGTTTGCGCATTGGTCTACTAAACCCAGGGTTTTGAGTTCAATTCTCAAGGAGGGCATTTGGTGTGATAGTTGTGTGTGTTTCTCCTTGATGCAACCTCACCCGCTTCTTGGTTTTAATTCCCTATAAGCCAAGTCGCCACTCCCTCCATCAGAGCAATGGCACACAATCATTTCACGCCTGTTTTCAGCACAGATGCCATAGCATGGCAAGCATGGAGCCTGCTCAGATCACCGCAGCAATTATGACCACTGTAAACACCACACGTATTATCCTGAAGTATATGCAGAACCAGAACGTGAAAAAGCAAAACCAAACAAGGAGGCAACAGCAGCACAGTGACGAGAGTGATGAGGACATGGACACAGACTTCTCTCAAAGTATGGGCCCGGGCAGTGTGGACATCATGGTGTTAATGGCGCAGGTTCATGCTGTGGAAAACCGATTCTGGGCTCAGGAAACAAGCACAGACTGGTAGGACCGCATAGTGTTGCATGTCTGGGATGATTCCCAGTGGCTGAAAAACTTTCGCATGCATAAGGGCATTTTCATGGAACTTTGTGACTTGCGTTCTCCTGCCCTGAAGCACAAGAATACCAAGATGAGATCAACCATTGCAGTTCACAAGCGAATGACGATAGCCCTGTGGAATCTTGCAATGCCAGACAGCTGCCAGTCAGTCGGTCATCAGTTTGGAGGGGGTAAATCTACTGTGGGGACTGCTGTGATCCAAGTAGCCAATGCAATCAAAGAGCTGCTGCTATCAAGGGTAATAACTCTGGGAAATGTGCAGATCATAGTGGATGGCTTTGCTGCAATGGGATTCCCTAACTGTGGTGGGGTGATAGACTGAACCCATATCCCTATCTTGGCACCAGAGCACCAAGGCAGTGAATACATAAACCAAAAGGGTACTTTTCAATGGTGCTGCAAGCACTGGTGGATCACAAGGGATATTTCACCAACATCAATGTGGGATGGCCAGGAAAGGTACATGATGCTTGCATCTTCAGGAACTCTGCTCTGTTTCAAAAGCTGCAGCAAGGGACTTTCTTCCCAGACCAGAAAATAACCATTGGGGATGTTGAAATGCCTATAGTTATCCTTGGGGACCAAGCCTACCCTTTAATGCCATGGCTCACGGCTCCTGGACAGTAGTCAGGAGCTGTTCAACTATAGGCTGAGCAAGTGCAGAATGGTGATAGAATGTGCATTTAGATGTTTAAAAGCTCTCTGTCACAGTTTACTGACTCAGCTAGACCTCTGCAAAACCAATATTCCTATTGTTTTTACTGCTTCCTGTGCACTCCACAATATCTATGAGAGTAAGGAGGAGATGTTTATGGAGGGGTGGGACGTTGAGGCGACTCGCCTGGCCCTGATTACTCACAGCCAGACACCAGGGCGGTTAGCAGAGTACTGGCCAGGCTACGGTGTGAAAGTTCTGTTTATTTCTCCTTGATGAACCCTCCCCTGCCTTGGTGCACTCTACTTCCCTATAAGCTAACCACTCTCCCCTCCCCCCTTTGAACACCACTTGCAGAGGCAATAAAGTCATTATTGCTTCACATTCATGCATTCTTTATTAATTCATCACACAAATAGGGGGATAATTGCCAAGGTAGCCCAGGAAGAGTGGGGGAGCAGGGAAGCACTGGGTGGGATGGGGGAGGAGGGAAGCACAAGGCCACACTGCACTTTAAAAAAGCTGACTTGTTGCTTGGGCAGTCCTCTGGGGTGGAGTGGTTGGGTGCCCAGAGGCCCCCCCCTCTGCATTCTTGGGCGTCTGGGTGAGAAGGCTATGGAACTTGGGGAGGAGGGCAGTTGGTTACACAGGGGCTGTAGCAGTGGTCTGCGCTCATGCTGCCTTTCTTGAACTTCAACCATACGCCGGATCATATCAGTTTGTTCCTCCAGTAGCCTCAGCATTGCCTCTTGCCTTCTGTCACCAAGCTGATGCCACCTATCATCTTCAGCCTGCCACTTATTATATTCAGCCTGCCACCTGTCCTCACATTCATACTGTGCTTTCCTGGACTCTGACATTGTCTGCCTCCACGCATTCTGCTGTGCTCTTTCAGTGTGGGAGGACTGCATGAGTTCAGAGAACATTTCATTGTGAGTGCATTTTTTTCACCTTCTAATCTTCACTAGCCTCTGGGAAGGAGAAGATAGTGTGAGCATTGAAACATTTGCAACTGGTGGAGGAAAAAAAAGGGAGAGTGGTAGTTAAAAAGACACATTTTAGAGAACAATGGGTAGACTGCGGTTTTAGGGTTAACATGGAGCACAAACCCAACTAACCCCCTCACACACACCCAATTTTCTGGGATGATCTCTTCACCCTTCCCCCCACTGCATGGCTAACAGCAGGGAACATTTCTGTTCAGCCACAGGCAAACAGCCCAGCAAGAACAGCCACCTCTGAATGTCCCCTTAATAAAATAATCCTCTTTCAAACAGGTGACCATGAATGATATCACTCTCCTAAGGATAACACAGAGAGATAAACACAGAGAGGATATTGTTTGAATGCCAGCAAACACCGGGACAATACACTATGTTATGTAATGATTCCAGACTATGTGCTACTGGCCTGGCACAGTAAAGTGTCCTACCATGGAGGACAGAATAAGGCTGCCCTCCCCATAAACCTTTTGCAAAGGCTTTGGGAGTACATCCAGGAGAGCTTTATTGAGATGTCCCTGGAGGATTTCTGCTCTATCCCCAGACACATTAACAGACATTTCCAGTAGCTGTACTGGCTGCGAATACCAGGGCAAATTAATCATTAAACAGACTTGCTTTTAAACCATGTATAATATTTACAAAGGTACACTCATCAGAGGTCCCTTCACCACCTGGCAAGTCCAGGAGGCAGCCTTTGGTGGATTAGGGGGGTATTGACTCCAGGTCCAGTGTGAGAAACAATTCCTGGCTGTCAAGGAAAATGGTTTCTCCACTTGCTTGCTGTGAGCTATCTTCAGCCTCCTCCTCCTCATCTTTCTCGTCCCCAAAACCCGCATCCCTGTTGTGTGAGAATCCATTGACGGAGCCAAAGCACAGGGCTGGGGTAGTTGTAGGGGCACCCCTTAGAATGGCATGCAGCTCATCATAGAAGCGGCATGCCTAGGGCTCTGACCTGGAGCAGCTGTTTGCCTCTCTGTTCTTTTGGTAGGCTTGCCTCAGCTCTTTAAATTTCGCATGGCACTGATGAGGGTCTTTGTTATAGCCTCTGTCTGTCCTTCATGCCCTTGGAGATCAAATGTTTGGGCATTTTGTCTTTTGTAACAGAATTCTGATAGCACAGATTCATCTTCCCATACAGCGATCAGATCCTGTACCTCCCGTTTGGTCCATGCTGGGGCTCTTTTGCGATTCTGGGACTCCATCATGGTCACCTTTCCTGATGAGATCTGCACTCACCTGCAGATCGCCACACTGGCCGAACAGGAAATGAGATTCAAAAGTTCTCGGGCCTTTTCCTGTCTACCTGGCCAGTGCATCTGAGCTGACAGCGCTGTTCAGAGAGGTCACAATGGAGCACTCTGGGATAGCTTCCTAGGCCAATACTGTTGAATTGCAACCACACTACCCCACACTACCCCAAATTCGACCCAGCAAGTTCGATTTCAGCACTAATCCCCTCATAGGGGAAGGAGTACAGAAATTGATTTTAAGAGCCCTTTAAGTAAAAAATAAAAATAAAAATGGCTGCGTCGTGTGGACGTGTTCAGGGTTAAATCAATGTAATACTGCTAAATTCGACCTAAACTTGTAGTGTAGACCAAAGATTAGTAATTTTGCTCCCTCTGAAGGCAGTGAAGTTTTGTTTAACACCTTTGAGCCCAGTTCTGCCACTCCTTCTCACATAAGTAACCTCATTGTACAAAAAGTACCACCTGGTCTCATGGGAGCAGGATCATATCTTGGGATAAGCTGTCATTACCTAGTGTGTGTTCTCTTTTTATTGTTTCAGCTTGTCCCATGTCCTTCCCTATCAGAAACACTTATTTGAAGCATTAAGGCTATTCAGTATATACCTAATTTCTGGAAAATGCATGGACTTCCTGAACTCTCAGCTCCCCGAACCTGGCTCAACTGCTGTAGCCATTAACCCCTTCCGCAGAGTGCGTATAACATGCTGCCACATTCTTATCTGGTACTATGTGACACCCACTTTGGATGCAATTCAACTGAACAGGGCATGGATAGATCATAGATCCCTCCCCTGCTTGCTCAACTTCTGCTCACAGTGGGATCAATGCACGTAGGTGGAATATGCTGGACCCCCAAAGGGGTGTCACACTGGCCTCACTCCCAGTATGAATCGTGTGTAACTTGTGTCAATTCAGTTTCATGGAGTGTGAATCTCTTTAATTGAGTCTTCATTCCAGAAATACATGGATTTGAGAGACAGAGGAATTGTGAGTGATTAACTCATTGGTCTCTCTTTATCTTGAGTCATTGCTGTATTCTTTCTCCCTCCTTTCTCTGTACTTTGCTCCGTCTGAAATGTTCAGGAGTAAACTAAGCTGTGAAACAGCCCATGAACATAAGTTATTTCACTTTATGAGGAAGGCAGAATCAACTTCCTTGTCTGAGATTAGATATCAAGTAGTCAGACCACTCCCTGACAGTTACAGCACTAGACTTTGGTTACTCCATCTGGGGCAGATTACATAATCATGGGTGGGGGCAATCACAGCTAACAGGTCCTGAAGCAATAAAGATACTATTGCTTCATAAAAAATGTGAAAAAGGTGGCCGCAGTTCAGAAGGGCAGATCAGTCAGATCAGAAGCCAGAGTATAGCCCCAGGAATAGTGGTCACTCTTGTGGATAGTTCTCAAGAACTTGAGGAACAATAATACCTTTTGTTCTATTTTGGTTATACATGTCTTGCACCTTAGATCAAACATGCATGAATCGTTTTGGGAGAAAACCTAGACCATCCAACTGACCACTGTCAGATGCTCCTCTGATTTTTGAAAATTAAGTTTGCCTGCTGCTAGTGTTAGCTAGATGTTAGTTAACAACTAAAAGGAACTTCTAAGGAGGAGTCTTCATTGAGTTGTAGAAACATAAACAGTCAATTCCCCTTCTGGTATTGTAGCATGTGACAATTTTTTTCTACCAAGTAAATGATTATTAAAGACAAACCTTCACTAGCAGGAGATCGTTCCATGGATCCTGCTCTGAAAAATAATGGTTCTATTTAGATCTATGCCCAAGAAGTAGTAAACTACATTCTATCTTTCTAAATGCCTCACTTAAAAAAAAAAAGAGATTTAGACACAATCAATACAGTGCAAGTATTTATCATTACTGCTATGTTTCAGAAATGTAATCTAATGTTTGATGCTCTGAGTATTAATACAATTGAAATTTTGAGACTTTTTTGGACAGTTCAACCTCTTTGCCATTTTTTTAATTTACCCATTTTCTTTCATTATGAGTTTCTTAATTTTTCTGTTATCCTCTCTCACTTTTCTTTGTTCCTTTTAATCTCATCAAGAAATCTGTATGTTCAGTTGTAGGGTGTTTTAACCACTTTTTTGTAATATGTTTGTGACAATCGAACACTCATATTCCCTACTCTTAGCTAACTTGGTTGTTTTTTTTCCCTTGGATCTTCTGATGAAGTATAAAATATTTTTATTAGATATATGTGCAAGCAAAATTTCTTATCTATGCCAGTGTCTGCTGATTGCAATGAAAAGGGGACAACAAACACCAGAAAATAAGTCTGGTTTTCCACCAACTTGGTGGTCAGTGTCATTTTACAGCAGTTTCGTGACTACTCTAAACTATGCAGGCTGGCTATGGTCCTCACAGGACTGGAGATAATTGTAGTGCATCATCATTTTGGCTATGCACTCAAACTAGCAAGAGGGTGAGAGAAGATGGTTATGTCAGTCATACGCCACCTGATAACTCCATCATGCTGGGGGAAATCCCTATCTGTGAAGACCTGACCCTTTATGTTCCCTTTGTACAGCTAATTGTGCAGAGAAGCTGTGAGGGTGAGAGAATCTGAATAGAGAATGAGTGTAAATCAGAATTTTACCCACTTTCTTGACATCTAAATACTGAAAACAGGGTAGCCCAACTATTAGCAGATGTCTTATGCATGTGTTATAGATTCTAGAAACCTCATGAAGAAAACCAAAATATGAAAACTTCACAAGAAGATACAATATAATGGCAATCATTAAAAAGACACATTTCTGACCTGGCAGGTATAGTCACTTGGTGACCTTGCATGACCCACGGTCTCTTAAACCTAAATATTTTGGACTTGTGGAAACTCTATGCCTCCTTACTACTCCCCAGGCCCTGTGAACATCATAGCAGCATGGCTCATTGAGGAGCTGTGCTACCAATACCTCCTTGGTAGGGCTGACCGAAAAAAAAAATCCATTTTAGGAACAATTTTGAAGTTTACTTTTATTCTGCATCAGAACCAAACTGAGACCTTTTGAATTTTTTATGAGATCTGTGCATCTATATAGCTCAGTAGTTAGGACATTTACCTGGAGTGTGGGTGACTGAAGTTTAAGTCCCTTTTCTGCCTGATTCAGGACAGGAATTTCAGTCTGGGTCTCACATTCTAAACAAGTGCCAAAACCACCTGGCTATATCATCGGTTTGTCTCTAATTTACATCCTGGATATGAGAAACTTGCCCAAGGAAAACTTCATCAAAACAAGTACATTTCCACATTACACTTCAGTTTCAATGGAACATTTTTCACTGGGAAAAAGTCTTCACAGAAAACTTTTCAACCAGCTTTTTTCCTGGTGTCCTGCTAGCCTCCCAACCTAGCTAGTGGGGTCAAATCCTATCCCCCTTGAAGTCAGAGAGAGCTTTACCACTGAAGTCCATAGTGCCAATCTTGACCATGTAGTAAAAGGACTAAAACAGACTGGAAGAGGAGAGGTAGGTCCCACCATGCCATTCAAACAATGAAGGGGAGTACAGATGACCCAAGACATGCAGAAAAGCTCCTTCTGCTTTTAGTAGAGGAGTGGGCAGCTGTACCTCCACAGTATTTTAAACTTTGGTTATGGGACAACACGTAAGATAATGCTGACCCAATCATCATTAGTTCTATACATGAGCTTGGGTGAAGAGGTGGGTTTGAATGCTGCAGAGGCCAACTGTAACTCCTCTTCCACTGTGCGGGTCTGCCCTCTGAGTCTAAAACTTGATTCATTGGGACCATTTGTGGTGGGGAGAAGCAGGACTGAGGGAAGCGTGAGCTAAACCTGTTACTTCACCAGTCAAATACACATCTGATTTTGTTCCCTCACAATTTTTGTAGAAATCTCCACCAGAATGTCAGTTGTGAAAGTTTATCCATGTTGTACCTGCTAATTGGTCTGTACTTTTTCCACAAGACTTTTTATGTTGATAAGTCTAATAAGCGATGGAATCTCTGTTCCGTGTTCGGGAATTATGGCAATTTCCACTCTACCAAAACAATCCAGCTGCTTGTACCTCAGTATTCACAGTGGAAGTGTTCTGTATAGAAAATGCATTCTACTCTGAGCTGATCACTGTTTTAAAAAATCACTCTAATGGCATTCCCAGAGGTAGCTTTAGTGTTTACTTGCAGTATATTTTTTGTTTATTCTGAAGCACGTGTTTTACAGTGGCCACTATAAATTCATCTCAACTCTCTACCATGGAGATGCATCCATTGCTTCAATTTTCCTTATGTATCTTTTTCCAGATAGATACCGTGATCTGACCCTTCAGCCATATCAGAAGTCTTTCCCTTCAAGAGCAAAGATAGGAGTCCAAGCAAGAGATCAGCAGCCTTCTTTGGCTTCATGTGTCCTTCTCTCAGGATCTGCCTTGCTTTTCCCATTCCATACAAGGGAGTGAACAAGGGCTTCCTCTCATCCTCTCTGGAATCCCTAGCCTAAATCCATAAGGCAAGGATAGGCATCAAAATCAAACCTTAAGATCTCTTCCTTCAATTAGTAAATTCATAGATTTCAAGGTCAGAAGGGACGATTGTGACCATCTAGGCTGACCTCTCATATAAGACAAGCCGTAGAACTTCCTAGAGCAGTTCTTTTAGAAAAAACATCCAATCTTGATTTAAAATTTGTCAGTGATGGAGAATTCACCATAACTCTTGGTAAGTCGTTTCAATAGTTAATTATCCTCACTATCAAAAATGTTCACCTGTCTAGCTTCAACTTCCAGCCACTGGATCATGTTCTACTTTTCTCTGATAGATTGAAAAGCCTATTATTAAATATCTGCTTCCCATGTCGATACTTAAACTGTAATCAAGCCCCTTTAACCTTCTCTTTGTTAAGCTAAATAGATTGACTCAAGGAGCTCGATCCCTATAAGACATGTTTTCTAATCCTTTAATCATTCACATGGCTCTTTGAACCCTCTCCAATTGATCAACATCCTTCTTCAATTGTGGACACCAGACCTGACTAAGTATTCCAGCATTAGCTGCATCGGTGCCAAATTCAGAGGTAAAATATCGTCTCTATTCCTACTCGAGATTCCCCAGTTTATGAATTCCAGGGTCACAGTCATTCTTTTGGCCACAGCATCATATTGGAAGTTCATGTTCATCTCATTATCCACCATGACCCCCCCAATTATTGTCAGCCCTGTATTGTTTGTTCCTTGGTGAATACATTTACATTTAGCCGTATTAAAACACACACTGTTTGCACCCAGTTTACCAAGCAATACAGGTTTTTCAAAATCAGTGACCTATTCTTTTCATTATTTAATGCTCCCCCCAATTTTTAAGTTATCGGCAAACTTCATTAGTGATTTTTCTTGTTTTTCCACTGATCAAAATGTTAAATAGTGTAGGGCCAAGAACTGATCCCTGCAGGACTACACTGAAACACACCCACTTGACTACTCCCCATTTACAATTACATTTTGAGACCTATGTGTTAGCCAATTTTTAATCCATTTAAATGTGTGCCAGGTTAACTTTGTCATTCTAGCTTTTTAATCAAAATGGCATGCCTTACCAAGTCAAACACCTCACAGAAGTCTATTAAGTCAACATGAAACAACCTAATACAGGGGTCTCAAACACGCAGCCTGCCAAGCTCCCTGAGCCTACCTCCAGGCTGGGATGAGCAAACTACAGCCCACGGGCTGAATCCGGCCCACAGGATTGCCCGCTGTGGTGCCGCGAGCCCTGCACCGCTCCCTTAAGCAGCTGGCAGCACATCCCTTCGGGCAGGAGGGGTGGGGGAGAGGCAGCAGAGGGCTCCTGCATTGCCTCACTTCAAGGTACCACCCCCCACAGCTCCCATTGGCCGGGAACAGGGAACCATGGCCAATGGGAGCTTCGTGGGAGGTACCTGGAGGAGCAGCAGCGGAGCCCTGTGCCCACCCCCTCTCCACCAGGAGCAGTGGTTCCAGCTGCTTCCTGGACTGGTACGGTGCTGTGTGGGGCCAGGAGCCTGCCCTGGCCCTGATGCATGCTGCTGCCACCCCGGAGCCACTCTACGTAAGTGGTGCCAGGTGGAGCTCGCACCCCGCACCTCTCCTGCACCCCAACTCCCTTCCCTGAGCCTCCTGCCACACCCCGCACCCCTCCTACCCCCCAATTCCCTACCCTGAGCCCCCTGCCACATTCCACACCCCTCCTGCACCCAACTCCCTGCCCTGATCCCCTGCCATACCCTGCACCCCTCCTGCACCCCCTGGTGACAGAGATGGGGTAGCGTTGGGGTGGGGACTTTGGGAAAGGGAGAGGAAAGGGGGCAGGGAAGGGGTGGGAAGAGGCTGGGCCTCATAGAAGGGGTGGAGTGGGGGCGGGGCCTGGGGCAGTGAGGGTGGGGATGTCAGTGATGTGGCCCTAGGGCCAATGCACTAGACCTCATGTGGCCCTTGTGATCATTTGAGTTTGAGAACCCTGACCTAATAGGACCTTCTTAGATCCTGCCTCTTCACAGTCCTTCAGGGCTCAGTGTTTTCCAAGTCTTGGTGGAGAATCCCATTTGAAAATTAATCTCTCCTCCCTCCATAGAGGAAAGGCTGCCCCTAGTAATTGCTTCTCAGCATGTTTTGCCACAGCCTAGGGCCACATAATCCTCTAGCATCTATAGTCTCCAGCATGATAGTCCATAATGGGACAGAACTTGGAGCATGGATGTGTTGGCTCAGGGCTGGCCTTAAAGGGATAATATACTGTGACTTTCAGAATTTGCTGGTTATTGTCCTGATAAAATGTACATGGCAACATTGTATAAGACTGCATTTTATGGTGGTGTTAACACATGTTTCAAACTGAAGTTGGCAAACAGGCCTGTCTCAAACAAAGGAATGTGTTTCTGCTTAATTTGCATTTAAGCAGTAAGTGGAGTCATCAAGCGGAGAGGGAAACAAAAGCAGCTCCAAAAAGTGAAGGGGGGGAAACCAGCAGGGAACATCCTTCCCCATAGATTCAGTCACCTGAATCTCAGCTGGAAATGTTTTTCAAGAAGGGAAATGATGCTACAACAAGGAGTAGGGTTTCCAACCCTCCAGGATTGTCCTGGAGTCTCCAGGAATTAAAGATTAATCTTTTAATTAAAGATTGTCATGTGATGAAACCTCCGGGAATACATCCAACCATAACTGGCAACCCTAAAAAGGAGGGATAAACGCCCCCAGGGGTGTGTTTGTTCTCTCTCTCTCCATTGATTTACTGTACCAGAAGGGACAAAGGAAGCAGTCATTAAACTGAAGAAAGCATTCTGATCTAAGAAGTTGGGTCAGTAAGGCTGTTGAGAGCATGTCCTGAGAAAACTTTGCTTTGAATTTAACAGCGCTAAGCTAGGCACCAATTGTGTTTCATCTTCATTTTTCTTTTAACCATTTCTGGCTTTTATGCTTCACTATTTGTACTCAAAATCAATCTCTTTGCAGTTAATAAACTTGTGGTGATGTTTTATTTAATCCACTGCGTTTTGAGTTGAAGTGTCTGGGAAACTCTATTTGGGGTAACAAGATGATCTTTCTTGATGACATGACAGAGTATATATAAACATGTATTGTCCAGGAGAAGGCTGGGCAGTATGGGCCATAGCATTTCTGGGGGGATGCCTAAGACTTAGAGTGTGTTGGGGTCACCTTGCAGTATAACCGAGGCTGGTAAGAGCCAAGGTATGGCTAGCTGGCTGCAGCACACATATAGATATAGCTGGGAATGACTTAAATGCTGGAGGTTATTTGCAAGCAGTCCAGACTGAAGACTACAGCAGCTAAGCATTGTAAAGGGCACCCCAGGTTAGAGGGCAGGGTGACACAGCTACTCATTAGTCTGGATTGTACCCTGGTATGTCACCGGCAACTAAATACCTTTTTGAGGCTTCATGGACTGGAATCGCTGCTGCCTGTGAAATTCTTGGATTGTTTTACTTAAGAGATTGTGAAGCATTTGGAAGGGAACTGTGGGGCTGTAGTCCTCTGGGCTTTGAGGAATCCAGGTGTCACTTGATGCCATACTTTAGAGACAAGATAGTTATCCCCATGAGAAGATGGGACGGCAGGGATGTATCTAAATACATCTTGCTCTCACTATTATGGAACAGTGACAGAGACAGAGTGGGGAAATCTGTGTGTGGGGAGACTCAGCTAAATTACCACAAGAAAGTAATTACCAAAAGGCAGCTCCACTATGATGTACACAGAATGTGAACTGCTTCTCCCACAGCCTCTCCAGAACTAAACTGAATAATCGCCTGTAAAAGTACAATAGACAATCAAATTATCTGATAAATAATTCTTGTCTCCTACAGCAAGTAGATGTATCCTGTCCATTTCATCAGATCCTATCCTAATTCTTCCCTCTGTCCCTCTTCTTCTTCCCAATTCCAGCATTAATCAGATTTTTAATTGACTGCAATCATGGGTTACTAAAGAAATCTAAGTACTCTTTTTAGAGAGTTTGGTCTGAATGGCTTTTTTGGGCTAGGGAAAACCATTCTGACAACAGAGGGGACAAAAATGTTTTTTCTGAAGATTATATAGCTTGATTGCATCTATTATATATTGTTTCCTGAACCTTCAGCTGGAGAGATGTTCCGTTTTGCTGCCCTGTTGCTGCCCCAATCTGGCCACAGTTTTCACACTTTAGGGCCCAGTGTGGGGCACATAAATTATAAGGCTGAAATTTTCAAAGCAGCATAGGGAATTTAGCGGCTTCCTTTTATTTCAGTGGACGATGGGCAGTTAAGTTCCTTGCACTACTCTGAAAAATCTCTGTCCTGTCATGGCTACAGGTGCTTAGAACAAAAGACTCTTTCAGTGAGCACAGTGGAGAAGGTAGAGAAAATCCCTCGAACAGCTCTACTAAACATGGATTTGAGTGCCTAAATCTAGATACCTATGTTTGAAGATTGTGAGTACTTGGGAGGAATTATTTGGCCCCTCACACCCAGCATGACAGAGCATGGCTGGGGCCAAATGTGGTGGAGGTAGTGTTGCTGCTGCTGTGTTGCTCCTGCATCAAGGGTACCCCCACGGGGACTTGCCTGGCTTTGCCTCACTTGTAGCAGCTCTTGGAGAATGACATGGCACCTGGATGGGCCAGGTTGGAAGGTAGGAACTGAGCATGGTGCACATTCAGCAAGGGAGACGCTGGGACCAGGGGCTGCAATGGGGACGGCTCCACTGAGGTTGACAGTGTGTACCATATGAAATATTTCTTAGTATGCCCCAGATTTCAATGAAAGTTTAGGAGCCTAAATACCTTGGAGGATCTGGACCTGAGTGATAGCTCCGTAAGCCTTATAATTCAACTTCTTTTGGGGAAAATTCAATTGTTTTTAAAAGAAGGGGTGAAGGGAAGTGGAATTCCAAAGCTCCTGGGTTGTGCCAATTAAGTTAATCTTGTATTATAGGCAATCAAAAGCTCACACAAAGAAACATTAACCAAAATATTGTAGTTACTTTTCACTCTGTTGTTCCCGCTAAGAGAATATTTGGGTTCTTAAGTCTTTGTTCAATAGACTGGTGTTAAAAATAAAAAATAATTAAAAAAACCATAAATCAAACTAAAAGTAAAAAAAATATTTTTTTTTACTGATATATCATAAAGCTAGTAAACAAAGACAGTCATGCCACTCAAACTACATAGATACTCTCCAATATTTGCTTTCGCTAGAGGTTACTTGAAACAATCCTTTGAAATGTTTTCTTTCTATATTCTACATTCTGCAGTAAATAGCACAGTTCCTGAACTTCAAATGCACAATTACATGACAGAAAGCAGTACAAAGCTCATCAAAGGAGATCAGCCTTAAAAATTCTTCTCCCCTTCTTTAAATGCACATTTGCTGAAATATCTAAGGTGCTATATGTTTATAAAGTTGATCCTTAACAGAGAGGTAAACTTTTTAAAAAATAGTTAATATACAAATGTGTATAGTAAATCTATTATCAACTGTTGCTTAGCCTACTGACTCAAATTATAATTATTACAAGATAATTAGCTTGAATAATGCATAATTTTATTAGCATTGCTGGTAAAAGACATTTACTGGTCACTTTTAAGGTTTACATTAAAAAAAACCACCCTACAGTATTTTAGCTTTTGCTTTTGCATTTGAATTTTTTGTTTGACAAAAGCATTCAAACTTCTTGGGATCTTGAATATAAACACAGTAGAGACAGATATCTCTTATTGCTTGCCTGAGCACAAAAAGTGTAGGAACAACCCTAGAGAGAAGAAGAATTAAAAATCCACTCCCTTGATGTGTACTTTAAAATCATTTTCATGCTTCCTTACTACAGCATGTAATCAGGTCATGCTAACAGAGCAATGTAATTAACCTTCTTTGTAAATTAATTCTAATATGTTCTGTAGCGCCCAGAATTTGGGTAGAATTCTTTCTACTTTGCTGTAGGGTTTCTAGCAGCTGCTTTGTGACTTGAGGATTTCAAATAGCTTTCACTCATCTTAAGCCAGCCACCTAGGATATGGGGCAAGGGAATGGCTAAATGTGAAGTTTAGTCATGTATTATTACGTATAGGATCAATATTTCAAAAGGCAAATTAAGATCTCCCAGAAAAGAAGGATTTGCCATATTTTCTGTGAACTACAAAGGTAGGATAGCTGGAAATAGTTTCTTTTTCTTGTCACTTGTGCAGGAAAGATTCTATATTGTCTAATGATGGCAATACAATCAATTATGCATGTAGCCAGCATTAAGTAGAAAAGCAAAGCTTGTTAATGAAATCTCTGCCTAATCCATAAAAGAGTAAAATCTATTGGTAATATTGCTGTGAAATTGCATTTTGTGTGTGTATAGATTGTTCCAGAACTTTGTGCATGTGCACTGGGACAGCCATCTTTTCTCTCACTTATGTACCTTCCTTAAGGGTTCCGGCCAAACGTAACCCATGCACTCTTCAGTGTGCAGGAATTGCTCCATCCACACAACTAGAGGAGGTGAGTCATTAGCCCTGTCTCACTATTTGTGGTGCTCAAGGCCCCATCATCACTGTCCAAACTCCTCAAAATCTTAAATATATGTATCTTCTTGCTACTCTTGAGGTAGCACAATACTACGTATGCCCATTTTACATATGGGAAACTGAGGTACAGAGGCCAAGTGATTTGCCCAGGGCCACACAATAAGCATGTAGCAGATCAGGGAATTGAATACAGCTCTTCCATGTCTAGGTTAGTGCCCTAACTTCTGTACCTGCTTTCTCTTCATCCTTTACCTCCCCACACTCTTGACCAACATGTAGAACTGTGTAGGCTCATTGATGAGTACAGATGCTAACAGCCTAAAGGATGGGGTAGGCGATATACTCCATTATATGGGCTGGAGAGCTGGGATAGGGTAGGGGAGAACAGAGGCACAAATCTTTCCAATTTCCCTATAGGGCAGCATGGCATTGCTGTTCCCTCAACCTACTACAGTGTGTGAAAGACACTAGTACAGATGCTGCTTCTATCACAATATGGATATCTTCTCCTCCCCCTCTCCCCCCAAGTATATAAACCATATGAAGATTCATGTTGAGTAGTCACGGGCAGGAAGTTAATACGTACGTAGAATAGTTTTGATGTTTGAACAGTTTTGAGGACCCTACCTCCCCATCTCCATGCCAAGCCAATGACAGCCTGCCTTGTTGAAATATTAGCTGCATAATACTGAACAGGGCTCAATGCAGGGGCATTTCACTAGAGCAAGGGAAAGGGAATCCTCAATTCCCAGCTCCACAGAATGGTAGTGAAGCAGCTGTATGGTTACTACCACAACCCTGAGGCTGCTGGCCCCCTTCTGCTGCTGCATCCCTGCTCCACAGAAGGCAAGGGCAGTGGATCTGTGTAGTGGTGGATTGTCCCTTGTCTATATCCCACAAACCCTGTTGCCTAAGGATGCAAAGGGAACCCTCCTGAGCTGGAGGCATTGATTCACAGTGCACAAACTCTTACTTGGTTTATTCAGGTCCTGCTAATCCCCTCTTCAGTGGATCTTTGGACAAACCCTGCTATAGCCCCAATGGAGGTGGACAGGATTTGGTGAAAAGTAGAATAGAGCAGCTAACTACTGTGGAAAGAAGGCAGAAAAGACTCCCAGAACACACTCCATCACCACAGCAGCAAAGAGTAATGTGGCACCTTATAGACTAACAGACATATTGGAGCATGAGCTTTCGTGGGTGAATACCCACTTCGTTGGATGCATGCATCCGACGAAGTGGGTATTCACCCACAAAACCTCATGCTCTAATACGTCTGTTAGTCTACAAGGTGCCAAAGGACTCTTCGCTGCTTTTACAGATCCAGACTAACATGGCTACCCCTCTGATACTTGACATCACCACAGCATGGCCATACAAAAACAGTGCCAATGAGCCTCTTGTTCAGTGACCTGTGCCACTTCCCCATTAATAATACCAAGCTTTTATATATCACTTTTAATCAGTAGCCTTTAAAGCTATCTCTCAAGGAAGAAAATTATCATTACCCCATTTTACAGTTGGGTTAACTGAGGCACAAGGAAGTTCAGTGATTTGTCCAAGGTCACCCAGCAGATCAGTGACAGAGCCAGGAATAACAATCAGGACTTCTGAGTCACCGTCTAATACTCTATCCAGTGGGCCACCTGCTTTAATGGCAGACTGAATTTTAAATTGTGGTTTATAATTTATAAATACATAAGATTTATCTGCATGAGATTTAGTCTTCCTCTCCATTACCTCTTGTAGCCAGAATTTCAAGCCCTTA
Organism: Gopherus flavomarginatus; assembly: GCF_025201925.1. Lineage (NCBI taxonomy): Eukaryota > Metazoa > Chordata > Testudines > Testudinidae > Gopherus > Gopherus flavomarginatus. The sequence continues at coordinate 69,759,877 of NC_066623.1, forward strand.
GCACCCATAATTTGGGATCTGATTTTCAAGAGTCCCATTTAAACACATTAAACAGATTTTCAAGAGAATTCACCACACACTGTGTACTAAAATTGTTGAGCTCTTCTGAAAATCGGACCACATGGGTACCTAAATGGGAGTTCTGCTCTTGAAAATCTGGCCCCCATTGTGGGGCTGGAGCTCTATTGAAAATCTGACCACAGCTGGTACCTATGTGTATTGAATAACATGACATTTCAACCAGGGTGGGGGAGGAGCCTCGGATTCAAAAACAAAGTTGCAGAAGTCATTGTGCAAACTGATCACTGACCACAAATGGGGGATGGATTTCATTGTGATTTAAAAATGAGGGAAGCTAAGAAGTACGTTACATGTTCCTTTTTCTATCACACTTGCCATATTCTGCTGAGGATGGTTGAATTTGGAATAACAGTAATCTACAGTAGAACTAGTCCATGCTAAAGGCTCCCCTCTGCTCCAGTTAATAAGTGCGGTGAGTGCTGTGCAGAAGGCCTTCAGGACTAACCCTTGGTGTAGTAGCCATATAATGCATCACCTGTTATTGTCTTGTTCCTAAAGGTACTGTCACAGACATCACCTAGCCATATAATCAGGATCCTAGGAGCAGGAGCTCAATAGGAGGGGGACCCAGGGCAGAAACCCCCCTCCCTTATTGTCTTCTTTGGCCCTGACTGGAGCTGGAATGACAGAGGTGGCCAGGCCAAATTTGAGTAGTGAGGTGACCACATGGTCCTGCTTGCCGCCTCCCCCACTTTTACAGTCCTCCTGGTGCCCATAGGTGCTGGGAACCTTTAACCCCTGGGGAGAGGTGGAGGAGGAGACACAACGAGTCTCCAGGTGGATGGAAGGATTGGATCTGAGATTTTGGTGCTTCCTGGGGATGTGGAGATGCAGAAGTAGAATGGAGTCTGGGGACTGTAGAAGGCCTGGGTCCTGGTGGGGATGGTGCTCTTCAGCCTGACCAGCTCTCTGGGTTAGAGCACAAGGTTGAGTGTGGGGCAATGTGAGGAAAAAGAACATGGATGTGGGGAGGCAGCAGGGGAGTGTGTGTGGAGCTTGGTGCCAGAGGACAGCGCAGGTCTGGATGCAGAGGTAGCACCAATGCTAAGACTGAGTGTGGCAGAGGGAGAAGGAGTATGTTGGGTTGGGAGCAGGGCAACAGGTGGCCAGCTCCCTCCCTTGGAAAATTCTGGTTGAGCCCTTGCCTAAGATCAACAATCTGCTAGAGATTAACTTTTAGAGGGGCCTCATGGCTCAAATATATTTCCCAGTCTGACTGTTCAGTTACATGGCTCATCCATGGAGAAACATAAGGCGCTTGTTGATTCAAAGATTCTCACTTGGCCTACAAAGAATACACAGTCAAGCAGGCAGGAATGAAGGAGTTCCTCCTTTCTGATGATGGGGGTTACCACCAGGACCGGTGCTAGGGGTTTGAGCGCCCTAGGCGCACGGCAATTTTGCCGCCCCGCGCGCTGGTCCCGTGGCTCCGGTGGAGCTGCCGCAGTGGTGCCTGCGGAGGGTCCAGTGCTCCACGGCTCCGGTGGAGCTGCCGCAGTCATGCCTGCGGGCGGTCCACTGGAGTTGTGCGAGGAGCCGACCGTCCGCAGGCACTACCGCCGCAGCTCCACCAGAGCCGCGGACCAGCAGACCCTCTGCAGGCACCACTGCGGCAGCTCCACCGCAGCTGCCTGCCGCCCCCTCCGGCAAAATGCCACCCACCAATTTTTCGGGCACCCTAGGCGATTGCCTAGGCTGCCTAAATGGTAGTGCCGGCCCTGGTTACCACCCAATACTAGCAATGGGCAACCCTGGTCAGAATGTGCCCCACCCCACACACACACACTGAATGAAGGATAGGAGAAATATTTGATCATTGCCGGCTTTGGAGTTGGAGCTTTATGTGGGTTGTTCTCCAGCCCTATGACTATAGTAACATCTGTGTCCAGTCCCCAGCAGCAGTGGGGAAAGAGGAACAACTTCATGGTACAGAGCATGTTCTCCCAGAGCATGTTCTCCCACAGGTAACCCTTTGGAGACAGGCATACCCTTCCTTATGCCCAAGGGGGGTACAAGATGAAATGTTTCTATAGCATCTTCCACCTTCTTGGAATTTCTGTGTATTTGGAATCCATGCAGGGAGATGAGGTGAGAAGTGTTGGGATCTAAGGTGGGAGAGGATTTGCCCAGGAGTTGTACAGACTATCCTTTCAACAGTCCCATGAAAATTACAGCATAGAGCTGAATTCCTTTTCCTGTTATTACCTTTGCTGCACAATCACTCTGCAGTGGGTAAAGCCTCCTTAAAGGGCCTGTAGTTTGGATAGAATATGGTGTCATGGCTGTGATGGAATTGTCCTTACAAGGAACTCTCTCGTTCAAAAAGAATTATTTTGGAGAAGTTCTCTGACCTGTCTTATACAGGAGGTTAGACTAAAGGGTCCCTTCTCGTCTCAGGATCAATGAATTTATGCAGTGTGGGGTTGGGGGTCCTTGGGTCTACTCAGTTCAAGGGTTGGCTGTGTCTAGAAGCAGTGGAAGGACTCATTCAAGGGAATGACAATAGGGAAATTCTGAAAAAAAACCTTGCACGGTTTTATTTTCTTGAGGTTCGTGCATCAGTATTTCCAGCTGAGAGGATGCTGTGGGAGTCAGGAGAAAGGATGAAAGTGCTTGGGAGACAAGGAACTCATTTGTATAATCTTCCCAAATCAGCTGCATAATGCTTGGGTGCATTGGATTTTTTGTTCTTTTTAATATTTGCCCAATCCAACAGGCTGACCAGCCTCGTGTATGGGTTCAATGTCTCCCTGTTGACAAAAATGAAGCAAAGAGGATAAAATCATTTGAGCAGTTTATAGAGATTTTGAAGATTTATTATAACTACAGCTGGAAGTACATTATATCCATAGATAATATGGCAACATAAATTATGAGTTGCAGGGGAACATTAATTAATAATTGCTAACTAAGCAGGAAATCATTATGGAGGATAATACGCAACTTCAGATGGCGGCATTTTGATTTTCATTTCTGTAAAAACTAATTTTTGAGCAACATTATTGGTTAATTAGTACTTGTAAGTAATGATTTAATATAGGGGAGAATTACTGTGTTTCTTGGGAAATTGTCTAAAAGAATTGTTTCATTAAATGTATTAAAAGAGAACTTATTCACTATATTTCAATCATGTTTAGTAGGATGAGAGCCCTTGATCTGATTTGCCATAAGAACACAAATAAAGTACATAATTAACAATATTTTTACACATAGTTTCTTATCACTGAACTTATTACTCGGGCAAAATATCCCCTTGTTCCCTGTCTAATATCAGTCTTTAAATTATCAGTTATTTTAAAACATATTTACTACATCAAGTATTTTGAGATGAGAAAATGTGGCCTAAATTTTCAGAAGTATCCACTTATTTGGGTGCCACATCTTTTGTTGGCCAGTTGAGACAACTAGGGCCAGAATTTCAAAAGTATTTAGGTGCCTAAAGGTACAGATAGGTGCCTAGTGGGATTTTGAAAATCCCACTGAAGTATCTATCTCATCTTATACCTTTGAAAATACCTTTTAAAATCTGGACCTTCATGCCTGCTTTCTAGAAGTGCTTGTTGTTCCACAGCTTCCTTTAACTTCAGTTGGAGTTCTGGATGCTTTCCTAATCAAGTCTGGTCACTGTTTTGGGACTGAGAAATTTAAGGGCCACAAAATAGTGGGCACTCTTGAACATTTAGACCAGTATGTCTGTCTGTTGTGAATTACAGTATTTTAAATCTCACCTAAGTTAGTGGTTTGGACATTGTGATAAATGAAGTGAGGAGGGTGTAGTTCCCTTTTATGGACACCCAGTCAGCCAGTCAATAGCTATAAAATCCCACTTAGTAGCTGTTCTCTAAAAGGTCTTACTGCTATGCATAGGTAAAAAGAAGTGAGTGGGCACCCGGCCAAAAGAGCCAATGGGAAGGCTAGAACTTTTTAAAATTGAAACAAGACTCCTCTTTTGTCTGTTTGTGGTTGTTCTCCTGGGGAGAGGTGAACAGGGCAGAATTATGCTGTGAGAAGCTTGGGCCAGGTATAAAAAAATCATCAGTATCATACCTAGAAATTACTCATTTAAAACCCCAGATATATAAGTAGATCAGAAAATGTCTAGGAAGATGTGATTAATTTTATCCCTTTTATTTCTTTATGGCTTGTGGATTCCTCTGTGCTAACCCCAGGTGCTTTTGTTTTGCTTGTCACCTTATTCTTGATGCTTAATCCTTGTAGTGGTTCTTTTAAAATCTAGCAGTAGCCTGAACTCCCAGATGTATTTTATTTCTTTTATTATTAATAAAATTTACCTTTTTTAAGAACAGAATTGGATTTTTGTGTCTTAAGAGTTTTGTGCACAAATTATTTAATTAGCTGGTGGCAACAACTGATTTCCCTTTTTTTTCTTTCTCAGCTCTTCCTCAGAGAGGGGGTGAAAGGGCTTAAGGGTACCCCACAGGAAGTGCACCTTCCTGGGCTCTCAAAGGGATTCTGCACTTGAGCGGTGGGAGCATCTACCAATCCAAGGTAAGAGAGAGAAGCTGTAACCTTGGGAGTTTAATACAAGCCTGGAGTGACCAGTATTAATTTTTAGAATATTTATGGGCTCCCACCTTCTGCACTTTAAGTGCCAGAGTGGGGAATCAGCCTTGACAGTCATCATCAGTCAGAACCTAACACAGAGTAAATGATTGCTTTTTGTAATGGTATGCAGTGTGGTCTAGTGACTAAAGCACTGGACTGGGAGTCAGGAGACAGGTTCTGTTCCAATCTTTGTCATTGACCAGCTCTGTGTCCTTATAACTTCACTGCTCTGTGCCTGTTTCCCTTTTCACTCCTTGCCTTCCCTGTCTATTTAGATTGTAAGTGCTTCAGGGCAGAGACCTCTTTTGTGTGTGTCTGTCTGTACAGACTCTAGCACAACAGGGCCCAGATGTCATTATTTACATTACAGTAATGTTTAGAACCTTCAGAGTGCAAGCAGAAAACAAGACTGATACTGCATCTTGTCCTACATTCTCCTTCTCTGCTTATGTTTTCTAGATCGAAGCCTGATCCAGTAGCAAAGAAATTATTTTTTTGTTTAAGGGGAGACAAATTTAATTTCTATTTAAGGTCTTTCTGGTTTTAGCTAGTGAGCTTGTTTTGATTGACTTGTTTATGCTTTCTGCTCTAGACAGCGCTGAGGGCTAGAGCTGGATGAAATTTTTTGAGCTGATGCTTTTTCTCAGATTTGGGTAGACTGAAAAATTTTGCAAATTTGTGTTGAATTAAGTAAGTTGTTTTGGTTGAGGAGGGGACCAACAAAACAAAAAAATCTGCAAAAAATCCTAGTGTTTTGTTTCAAAATTTCAAAATAAATTGTTTCAATAGTTTGGTTTTAAATCACTTTTTTGTTCAGAAATTTATTTATTTATTAGAAAATAATTTTTAAAAATTCCAAATCCAAGTAAAATAATATAAAATGTTATTTTCTGGTTAGCTGGAGGGAAAAAAAAGCATTTTAGGTTCACTCAAAATAATTTTATCTTTCAGTATTGCCAGCAATCCAAAACCTCAGGTATTCACACAACTCTCTGGGGGATATGGTGTCAGCAGGAGCCTAAACATCTGAAATGGTGACTCAGAAATGGCTGAGTTGTGTAGGTGACATCTGTAATCTATGACATCTATAATCAGCCACTGATTGTCTGACCTGCTTCCATGAGATATGCCAACTCCGCTAACTTGATTTGATGCAGACATACCAAAATATGTAGGTCCAAACATTAGTTTGTTTGCTTGGCAATATTCAGCTGGCTGATTTAGGCTGTTATTAGCAATACCTGGCAAATAAATTACTCGGTTCAGCCTCTTCTCTAGTACTCCTTTTGGGTTGTTTTGTTTTTCATTCTTGCTCTGTTATGTGTTTTAGGAGTCAAGTTGCCTTTTGCTAAACTTCTATTTGTGGCTGTATGTGGGCACAGAGACCTTCAAGTGAGAATTCTTAGTGATTTTTGGTGGCCATTTTGCAGACACATTAGAGTGTGATTTTCAGAGGGCAAGTACTAAGCACATGCTGAATATCAGGACCTATTAAGGTGTCTAAAGTTGGACGCCCTAAATCACTAGTCAATTTCATCCTCTAAGATTTAAAAGTCTCTCTCCTTTGTTAGTTCAATTTTCTTTCTTTTTTCCATGAGAGAATGTATCTCAACTGTTCTTTCAATTCCATCCTGTATTATTTGCTCTGCACATTAATGTTTCTGGTTCAGTACTTTTCTGATCTAATCTTGTGAATAGGCTATATTTTACAATTACCTGGGCCAAAGATTCTTGTATTATAATCCTGGTTCTTACAAATTCAGGAATAGTGGAGGAAACTGTAATATATACTCCTGGCCAAAACAGACCCATGGAATCTCAAACTGATCAATACTGATAAGAAGTTTGGGATTTTGCCTCCTCAAAGAATCCATGCCAGGGAACTCATTACTTTTTTATAAAGCCTTAGCTTTTATCTCATAGAGAGTTATTAAAATCAACTACAAACTATATCTAAAGAAGTAATGTTAAATTGGTTTAACATGTTTTTAACAGACTCCTGATGGTATGATATTCTGAATTGTTGTTTGCTATAGAAATGCCCCAGGAAGTTGTGTCTTTTTTTTTTTTAATGAAGCAATGAGATGGAAAGAAATAGAAATCTCCAACATTCTTATCCTTGTGAAATAGCAAATCAGTGCATTGGAACTAGACACAGTACGAAAACACGGAGTGAAATAGAATGGTCAGCCTAATGTATCCTCTATCACAAATATGTAGTCTTTGTGAGAGAGATGTGCTTGTACATCAGCTAATATGTTTTTCATGTATTTAATGGGTCTAGCAGAATAATATTTACAAGCCCATACTTGTTGTTTTTCTGTTTACAAAGCCATAAAAGAAGAGAGAGAGAGAATTGAGTTCTGATTGGAAGATCATTCTTCCCCATCTTTCCTAATGTGCCTAGGGAGAAGCTTTCCCCATACTGCATATATGGAAAAATGTTTATAGTCTAGGCTATAATGGTTCTTCCATTACAATTTGGAGTTGTTTGAAAATAAAGGTCATGTGATTGCTCCATATGTGGGCATACAAGTAGCCTCCTTCCTTTGCAGTGCGCAAGCAAAGATTGATCGCCACAGCAATCCAGGGATTGCTCACCTCCTCTTCTCCCCAGAAGGAGTAAACCATGCAGTAGTGTAAGCAAGAAAGACCATGTGAGGAATTTGTATTAGAGACTGAAGTAAATGGAAAAATGAGAGAGTCAAGCTCAGATGGTTTCACCATGCAAAGTGCAGTCCTGACAAATATGTGTGCAAGACAGTCCAACAGATCAAGACTGAAGGAAAAAGACAGAGAGGCCAAGCCAAGAAGAAGTAGTGGGATTACATAAAGGGAGACATGTTAGGAGATGGTCTGATAGAAGATGAGGCATTGATTAGAGCACTGTGGATGGAAAGGACTCATAAAGCAGACCCCGCTTGATGGGATTAACACAATGGAGAATAAAATATTATGATAGCATCTAGAGGTCTCAACAAATATCAGTCCTGTTGTGCTGAGCTCTGTACAAACACGCAGAGAGAGACATCCACCGCCCCAAAGACAGTACAGAGATGAACTGACTTGTTCAATACCCCAAAGCAGGTGTTACCAGAGCCAGTAATAGAAGCCAGATATCCTGAGTCCCAGTCCATTGCTAGACCCACTAGATAGTATTGCTTCTATTCCCATTAGAGACATTCTTCACAATTTGTCTCTGCTTTTTGACATGTGTGGAGGGTAGTTAGAAAAGGAGGGTGTGACATTAAAGACTGACTTTGGCAGGGTATTTTTTTCTTGGTTTGGGAAGAGGAAAATCCTTCATAATGGTAACAATCAGAAATGTACCAATGAGACTATTCTAATTGAAGGGGAGTGTGTCTGCAGCCATGCCACTTTGTGTTGTGATCCTATTACATTTTACAAGCTAACCAGGGGCCAGGATGTGTCAATGTTTGGTTGGGGGAACTCCTAGGTGATTACCTAATGTCTCAGCCTGGTGTCAGAGAGCACTGAGCTACTGCCAGAGATGTCTTTTGGATGAGCTGTAATTCCAATAGTGTATTACACATGTAAGCTGTAAAAGCTTCCATTACACCTTTTGTAAATTAGGGGCATTAACCCCAAAATGCTGCCCAAATAACAAATTTTAATAACGTTTGGCCAAGCCAAGTTCCTCCTGCAGTTTAATTCAGATATGCTATTCTTCACTGACTGTACTAAATTGTTGTGTAGTTTTGCTGTTTAATAGCTGAAGCAGCTGGAGGGGAGTATGTGAAAAAATGCAACAAACCAAACAGCCTACAATAGGCAGAATATTTAGCCCCAAAAGGGAGCATTACCAGAGTCAATGAAATCCACTGTGGATTTTGGTGTTGCTATGGATTTTAGGTGGAAGATGTTCAGATACAATGCTGAAGGGCAGCAGTAAAAAAATCTGAAGGCCACATCTAGCCTACAAAGTTAGGTCAATACAAGTTATGTTATTGTACAGCTGCCAAAGTCTGTATAGCACTTGGGCACATGCATACTTGTCTGCTTGCCTTGGCATTGAGCTTATTTCCCACGCGTGCTTGTGTTGTTATAAAGTGCATTGCACAATGGGTAGGATTCCAGTTTGTTATGTGCTGCCATAGGCACTGACTCTGTGGGTGCTCCAAGGCTGGAGCACCCACAGAAAAAAAATTAGCAGGTGCTTAGCATCCACTGGCAGCCAGTTCCCTCCCTCCCTCCCCTCAGCACTTCCCATCCACCAGAGGCCCTCCCAATCAACTCCTCTCCCTCTCTCTCCCAGCACCTACCTCTTGCTATGATCAGCTGTTTTGCATCATGCAGGAAGCTCTCGGAGGAAGGAGGAGGAGCAGGGGCGGGGAGTGCTTGGGAAAGAGGGTAGAGGTGGGTGTGAAGAGGTGGGGCAGGGTCTTGGGGGTAGAGGATGGGTGGAGGTGGGACCTGGGGTGGAGTGGAGTGTTGTGCACCCCTCGGGCCTGGAGGAAGACTGCACCTATCTGTGCTGCTCCTAAAGCAGCTGAAGGTGGTGGTGTGCTGCTTCTGGTGCTGAGAAACTAGCCCTGGCTGGTGGGCTAGGATCATAATGCAGGTTTGGACTGATGAGCAGTCACTTCAGAACTTTTGGATGTCAAAGACCACATTCCTGGATCTGTGAGATAAGCTCATCCTAATCCCCAGCACAGGGTCACCAGAATGAGACTTACATTGACAGTGGAGAAGCAAACGGTGATCACACTCTGGAAGCATGCAATGTCAGATTTCTCCTGGTCAGTGGGAAATCATTTGAGTTAAACTCCACAGTAGGTGGCTTTCAAGTGTGTAGGACCATTGTCTCCTTCTATACAGGACTGTTACTCTCAACAATGTGCAAAAAATAGTGGATGGATTTGCAGCAATGGGATTCCCCACCGGCAGCTGGGCAATAGATGGAACTCATATCCTATTTTGGTGCTAGCCCATCTTGCTACTGAATACATCAAAATAAAGGGCTAATTTTCTGTGGTTAAGCCAGTGCTTATGGATCACTGGGAGTCTTCCAAAAAGGTGCATGACACTCAGATCTTTAAGAACACAGGATTTTTCAGAAAGCTGTATGCAGGGACATTCTTTTCTGAATAGTGGATTGCCATTGGTAATGTGAAAATGCCAATAGTGATTTTCGGTGACCCAACCTACCCTTTATTCCCCTGGCTCATGAAACTGTACACTAACCATCCTGACAGCACCAAAGAAAGGTTCAACTGCCAGCTCAGCAGGTACAGAATGACTGTGGAATGTACTTTTGGTAGATTTAAGAGTCGCTGGTGGTATTTACTCACTAGATTAGATCTCAATGAGAAAAATATCCCAATGGTTGTAGCTGCATGTTGTGTACATTATAAAATTTGTGAGGCAAAGGGGGAATACTGTCACCATGTTGGAGGTGTTAAGTGGATCAGCCATTTGAATGGCCAGGCACAGGGCTATTACAAGACCTATGCATTTGGGGGAGGCTAAAGATTCCTTTTTTTCACAGTCAGCCATAGTAGTGTTCCGTTTGGCTGTCTTGGGACAAAGTCTCTTGTGTAATTTAACTTATGTGACTTTTGTTTATTGCTGCTGGTATCTATTCCATTGTGCTGAATGCAAATTATAAATACTGCTGGCCCTGGAGCTTTTCTTGCTGCTATGAATTATGTGGTGCTTGCCATACATTTATAAATATGGCTGGGTGTCTTCCTGAGGCTATGATACCATGGTATGTGATGTGCATAGATAAATATTTGATGTTTTGGCTACTGCTATGTATTCTGTAATATTTGTTAACAAATATGGCAACAAATGCTTTCTCAGATCATTTAGATTGTCAAAAGAACTCAACTCCTATTTAGGCACCAAAATTGGAAGCTCCTTTGAAAATCTAGCCTTAAATGTAACAAAGTGAGCTGCTGAGTGCTAAGCTCTTTGAAAATCTGGCTTTTTATGAAGGTGTCTAAATGGGAACTGAGCGCTATAGAAAATCAGATCCTAACATGGGTGCAGAGCTCTTGAAATTCTAGTGCCTTATATGCAGAACCTAAATCCTGAATCAACAAGAGTTTTGGCAGGGTACTCTAACAGGAACAGATTGAGGCTTAATTCATAACAAGTAATTCTAAAAATATTTCAGATTCAGAGTCTCCTTGGCAAGGAAGAGGTCTCAGTTGTATGATACCATTGGGGTGCTTTTTTTTTTCTTCTTGGATCTCTCTTCTACATCACCACTCTTTCTTCTTTTAGTATGTAGTAATCTACTTCTGCCACAACCTTCATGTAGCTTTCCAGCATACTTTGATAAATCATAATTCAGGAAAAAATTTACACATTTAATCGGAAGTATGCAAGTAGTCCCATTGGCTATTTGTTGTCTTAAAATTAATCATATGCTTAAATCCTTTGTTAGGAGGAGGCCATGGTCTCTGAATTAAATTCACCATATCTCTTCTCTCTCTCTGTCTTTCTCTCTCTCATTCTAGAACGCTCAACTTTTTTTTTCTCTGCTGTCAGGAGCCCTGTAACTATGCAAGATCTGGATTTACAGAAACTTTCAAAAGTACAGGGTGCCATCCATACATCCTGAACTCATGATCTCTAACTGGATAGAGAAGCTTTCTGGGTTTGTTAACTGGTAAAGTATGTCTTTGATCTTCCAAAGTAAGCTTTGAGAATTTCTCAATAAATCAGCTAAAGGATCTTTTCCCTTCCAAGAGCTTGTCCACATGTCATGGCTAATGCAGTAATGCATTCCTGCCTGAAGGATTAACAGGGATGGAGTGTTCATAATGCACAATTCTGTCCTCTTTTTGGATGATACATTTTTATTTTGTTTGTCTGAGTTTTTTCTTCACTAGGAATGTGACTGATGGTATTTTCTCAGACTTGATTTAACAGCCTCTCTTTTTGGTTCTTGTTAGTATTTGTTTAATGCAGACTGTATGAATTATTTAACTATAATGTGAAAATAGTATAATATTTGCATGTTTGATATTTGTTTATGCCTTATACCTGTACTTTTAGCAAACAAAAGGCAGATGCATTCCAGTTCATTGTATTACATCAGATTTAACTAGTACTTTTCCCCTTTACAGTTGTTCTTCATTATGTATTTTAATCTCTAAACTTCACAGTCCTGATTTGTCTCAAAAAGTAAAGTGACTTTTAAAATGCTGTCATGTTGTTAGTGCATGAGGTATTCAATAAATATTCATGAAATACATAAATGTTTGTTAAAGGAAATGTAATGTCCCAGTCTAAACAAATATGAAAGTCTGAAGAATTATAAAAATAGAACAGTAATATTTCCCACTATATTGTGTGGACAAATCAAGGGCCATTCAACAGTTTTCTAGCGCACACATACAGTTCCATTACTCTATTGTTAAAATTTGATACACAGAGGTATGGTATTTTTTGTCTTTTAAAATGTGGGAGATAATTCAGAAAATAATTAAAAGAAAGTTCTACCTAAATAAATCTAAAACAGTGAATAATAGTCTATTATCATTAAAACCTATATGAGTTGAACTATAAACTAATGAGAGTATCAGCTTAGTAAGCCTGGGACTGGGAATCAGAAATCTTGAGTGCTACTCTCATTTCAGGTCCTGAACTCTGATCTCAGTCAAGTTACTTAAATTCACCTCAGTTTATCCATTTGTAAAAATGGTATAATGATTTCATCAGAAGTACTGTAATGTTTAATTTTGGTAATGCTGTTTCAGGTTGTACAATGAAAGGCACTGTAACATCCCCAAACCAGGTGAAGGACAGAGACCAGGGTTTTGAAATGTGATTATTGATTTCGGGTGCCCAATTTGAGACAAAAGGACATAATTTTTTGAAAGAGTTGAGCAACAGTCCTGTGAAAACCAGTCCCCTTTAACATCTATCACTTAATCAATAGGAGGGTTTTTTTAAAGTGTTTATTTTGGGTCCAATATAATTTTATTGCAAAGCTTATGGACAAGACACAATAAGAATACATGTGCCTCTAAAACAACATAAACCAGTAACCAATTTAAAAGAAAGTGGATACAATAACCAATATAAAAGGAAAGATTCCAGTAGCAAGAATTACAAGTTGTATTTACATGGAGGTACACTAGGAGTCTCAAACAATCCAAAATCTTAATATATCATTAGATTTAAAGATCTATTGAGCAATTTGGGGAAAGCACATTTGTAGCACTAACTCTTATTGAAAAGAACTGTGTGTGGGTGTATATATATATATATATATATATATATATATATATATATATATATATATAAAAAATCTTCAGGTACTTTGAGGTACTTTTTTATTTTTGAGGTATCTTTGAGGGACACAGTTTCTACATAATTCTCTGGAAATAAGGGAGAGGATTTTTAACAGAATAACAAAGGAAAACTTGTTTTCCTTCAATGCTTTGAACAACTGGCAAACAAGATGGTTACACAGAGTACAAAGTTTGTAATTCATATTTATTTGTGGCTATAACTCTTCTGAATTACAATAATTTCAATTGTGAATAGAAAGGCAAATTGCTGAGGGGATTCCTTCTTTTCGGTTATTAATCAACTGTCCTGCAGGTTTATTTCAAAGCTTCAAGAACGTATATTATGCAAATAAAGAAATTAATGAAGAATGCATTTCCCCTTTACTCTTCTATTCTAGTTTTGTGCTTTTACTATAGCTTTCAAATCATTTGCATTCCATAATAGAGCCTAAAACAGACACAAAAATAGATTATTCTCTTCCCTTTAAATAAATAATACAAAAGTTCATATGTACGAATATAAATATCTGTGCTAATCAGAAAACACTTTGGTGGAGATTGTTATTCACAGAGGAGGGGAGTGACTGTTGGGAGCTCAGGTCTCTGTGTTTTGGTATAGAAGCCCTTTACATACCCTACCTACTTAATATGAAAATGTTGTCCTGTCCCTCTCCACAGCAGTATTTGTCATTTCACACTGGTTAAGTAAAGTATCAGTGATCTCCCAAGCAAGATTCAGCTGTAGCTACTTCAATCAAAACCAGACAAATAAAAGCGGCAATGCTAAAGTTTGGTTTAATTGTACAGATGATCATTTCTTTTCCTGCAATTACTCTCACTTATTCAGCTGACATTAGCAACTGCAAAAGTGGCTCAGGATGCATTGTATGTATCCTCCAGGGACATGGAAGGGGTAAAATGGCAAACAGGGTGAAAGAAAGAACAGAAGAAAAAGAAATCCAATGATGATAAATAGGTATCCGATGCACTAAGACACAATTGGCAGTAAGAAAAAGTTATTCATAGATTCAAAGGCCAAAAGGGGCCTCTGTGATCATCTAGTCTGACCTCCTGTAATAATATGCCATAGAACTTCTCCAAAAGAATCCTTAGAGCATAGCTTTCAGGAAAAAAAAATCCAATCTTGATTTCAAAATGATCAGACACAGAGAATCCACCACAACATTTGGCAAGTTGCTCTAAGGGTTAATTACTCTCATTGTCAAAAATGTGCATCTTATTTCCAGTCTGAATTTGTCTAGCTTCAACTTCTAGCCATTCAGTCATAGTCTACCTTTCTCTTTTAGATTGAAGAGCCCATTATTAAATATTTGTTTGTTATATGTGTGTACATAAATCACCCCTTAACCTTCTCTTTAAGCAAAATAGATTGAGCTCCTTGAGTCTATCAGTATGTTTTCTAACCCTTTAATCATCCATGTGGTTCTTCTCTGAACCCTCTCCAATTTATCAACATCCTTCTTAAATTGTGGCTATCAGAACTGAATACAGCATTCCAGCAGCGATCTCACCAGTGCCAAACATAAAGGAAAACAACCTTTCTACTTCCGCTCAAGATTCCCCTGTTTATGCATCCAAAGTTCACAATAGCTCTTTTGGCCACAGTATCGTACCAGGAGCTCATGTTCCATTGATTATCCACCATGACCACCAAATCTTTTTTTCAGACTCACTGCTTCCCAGGATAGAACCCCCGACCCTGTAAGTATGATGTGTGTTTATTGTTCCGAGATGTCTACATTTGCATTTAGTTATATTAAAACACTCACATCATTTACTTGCCCCCAGTTTACCAAGTGATCCAGCTGGCTCTGAATCAGTCACCTGTCCTCTTCGTTATTTACCACTCCACCAATTTTTGTCTCATCTCCAAACTTTATCATTGAAAGAAAGGTTAAATAGAGCAAGACCAAGAACCAGTTCCTGTGGGACCACACTGAAAACACATGCATTCAGTGGTTGCCTGTTTAGAATTACATATTGAGGCCTACCAGGTAGCTAATTTATTTAATTTAATGTGTGGCATTTTAATTTTATGTCACTCTAGGTTTTTAAACAAAACATCATGCAATACCCAAATCAAATGCTTTACAGTAGTCTAAGTATATTATGTCACCATTACCTTTATCAACTAAGCTTGAAATCTCATCAAAAATATCAAGTTAGCTAGACAGGGTCTATTTTCCATAAACCAACATTGATTTGTATTAACTGAGTCTGTATCAGCTGCTCCATTATATTCCCCAGGATTGATGTCCGACTGACAGGCCTATAGTTTACCTGCGTCATCCCGTTTATCCTTTTTAAAATATAGTACAACATTTCTGCTGGTCTTCTCGAAGACTTATTGAGAATCAACATTAATGGTCCTGCAGACTCTTCAGCCAGCTCTTATAAAGCTTTTGGATGCAGTGATTTTTAAAAAGGTCAACTATAGTAGTGTGTGTTTAACATCATCCAGAGATACTAGTGGAATGAAAAGAGTGTTATAACCACATGATGAGACAATCTCATCTGCTTTGTCCAAAAATACAGAATAGAAATATTTATTGAATACTTACTCTTGTTCTTCATTATTATTGCCAATGCTACCATTTTCATCTTGTAATAGGCTAATACCATTGTCAGGATTTGCTCGTTCCCAATATATTTAAATAGCTCCTTCTTATTGTCCTTAACTCTGCTGGCCAGAGATTTCTCCTTTGCTTCCTGGGGAAGGTAGCTTCTCTTGGATGATGTGAAGAAGTCTCAGAGCACAAATGTATTGAGCTCAGTAGCTCATTGTATCTCTTAGGCCAGATTTACCAATCTTTGTGAAAATTTCAGACCAATCTCTCTGCTAGATATAAACTACATAACTTTCACCAAGATAATTCTGAATAGACTAAACAAAGTCATTTTTAAAATTAATAATGGATGTGCATGTATGTTTTATATCTGTTAGACAGGGAAGAGATCATTTACATTTGCTGGGAATCTAAAAATACTCTGGGACCAATTACAGCCCTTGTACTGCCCTCATTAAAAAATTGTTTGTTTGGCAGGATAAAATTGGGCTGTTTTCACTTTGGACTCCGTTAAGAAAATGGTCAATGAATGTAGAAGAATCCTACAATAATAGTCACATATGTGGCCAAATTACTTTAACTGAACCAGTGTCCTGATCCAGCATGGTAATTCCTATGTTACATGTTGGAACCAGAAGAGATTGTCCTGTTTCATCACTATGAATTCTGCTGGCTGTAGAGTTTGGAGTATGCAAGGGATACAAGATCAAGTCCTTTGTTCTCTAATCCACAAGTTAATTTTTCATAAGAGACACTACTAGAAATGCAGAAGCACTCATTTATGCTCATTTGCTACAAGCTTTATGCTCTTAATATTTTGCTATCTTCTGATGGCTGGGGCTCTGAAGAGAAATTATCCATGAGTAAAACTGGCATTCTTTTCTGGTTCATTGGTATGAGTCTGATCCTACAAGGTGCTGAGCACCCACAGAAGTGATTATCCCCTTCAACACCCACTGAAACCCATGAAAATGGAGTGTACTGAACACTTTGCAAAAGAGGTTAAGGGCCTAACACAACTGGGTCTCTTACTCATAAGGGTAATTCTGTGAACAAGAACAATGGGTTATAATTGCAGAAGTGCTGTAGAATGCACTGACCATTTTCTCAAATGATTTATAGGATCTATCTAGCCCTCTGTATTTAAATAAGTGTCTCTCCCGATGTGAATATAGTTCTCTGTGCCAAAACAAAGGGCCAAATTCTCAGAAGATGTAAATCAGTACTGCTCCATTACTAATTTACACAAACTGAGATGCACACATGCGCACACGCACACATTTTGTTTCTCCATAGAGAATGTACACACATTTTGTCACTGTATATCATTCCCCAATACATATATATTACTCAGAGTGGCTCTCTATGCTGTATATGCCAACACAGACATTTGTAGATTTGGATGTGAAACTATTAGTTTTCTGTACTGAGTAGATTTTTGAACTGGCATATTTATGTGTTTCATTCTTTTTCACTGGGTAAAATTAGGTTATATAATTTCAATTTCATTGTAATTTTGTGTGTTTTTTAAATAAAAAAGTAGTAAAATCTTACATCGGTCCATGAAAATTCTTCTGCAGCTTCAAGAAAAGGACTATCTTATTATGCCATCTGAACATGAGTTATGCAGGCTACCTTTGTTTTCATTCCCTAACTTCTACAAGTTGCTTTTGGAAATGATGCTTATATTAAATATCTAATCCATCAGCAGTATAACTTGTGGCATAAACAATTTCCAAAAAGAAATGTTTTTTCTTAATAAGGCTGATGTAATATGTATAATCTCCCTTATAAGAGATCCTTTTACATCAAAATATTTCATACTCTTGCACCTCAGAAAAATAGTGGATTTTTTCCTGTATGCCGTCTAGTGGCTATCTTGTTTGTTTCATGTTCTCTAACAGTAAACACCAAGTGAAGCACAGAAGAACAGAAAATCTCCAATGAATATCAAACCTACCATTCTGTGCATCATGTATCATAATACAGTAGCATATATAACTGTTTTTATTTGACAAGAATGACATGGTATAATAATGATATCTGATCATCTGTAGGTATTATGACACCTATACAGACAAAAAGGGGTATAACTTGGGATTTTAGTAAAAAGGACATTGTTTTTTTAATTGGGAAATAGAAAACTTGCACCTTTTTTACTTTCACAATTGTTATATACCATTTATATGCCAAAGGATTTTGATACTTTCATAAATTGCCCAATGATCCTGAACCTTTCCTTGTTTCTATGGCAACCATGCTGCTGCATAGTGCTAGGCCGGTGATCCACTGAAGCTGTCAGTTATTTTATTAAACATTTTATTTTAAACACGCAGAGCCACATTGATTTATACCAACTGGGGCATTGTTTTTTAGCTTCAAATTTAAATACTCTACTTTGTGGTATTACTCAATTAAATATCAAAACTTTGAGGGGGAAAATGAAAAATAAACTACCTTAAGCTCATAATTTTTATGCTCATAAATAACATGGATATCAGTCTTATAATAACACTAAAGCTATAGATGAGATGTTAATAGAAGTGAAGTCTTTCCCACCGGTAAACTGCTCATCTAAAAGCTACAGCCACCTTTGACCCTCCAAATTTTATTAATTGATGGGATGCATAGCTTATTCAGTGAGGGATGGACAACTGGATAGGAAAAGTGGGAATAAGGGCTTTTGCCCTGATATGATGGCCTTACATTGACTTTCTTTTAAACTGAAATCACGGCTCAGTTGCTTGTGTTACTATGCAACATTGAATCTGCAGTCTGGATGGAGATGTAGACAAGAAACATTTGGAGGCAGTGCAGCTGCCAAGAAGTTCATGACGGCATGACTTATGTCAGTGTAGTAGCATGATTTTAGAAGACAGGACTGGCAGAAAACAGCAGAATGCTGTGCCCAGCAACACTGCAGCCAATCATTTGTATTTTATATGGCATGCTGTAGAATGGCAGAGGGGAGATCGGGACACAGGATTGATAGTGACATATGCTAAGTGCAGGAAACAAGTCTGTTCCAGAGATAGCAAGTAAAGGTCAGTCTTTGCCTTCCTGGAATGTTAAAAAGTCACAAATATGTTGGTTAATTTCACTGGATAGTTACTGTCCCTACAATCCTTCTTTAAAAAGGACTCTGACAGTAGCCATCTCTCAAACTTCTCCCCAAATGATGTCTTGTGGGTGTAACAGATTATTCTGGGAAAGTTTCCCTCTCCAATCTTTCCAGCTATCAAAGCATCAACAGCGGTGCCACTTAAGTTTCTTCCACTTTGTGGCATAGTATCAATTCTAGTGGCATATTCCATTATGACCGCAGAGGGGCAGATCATCAGCTGATGTAAAATCAGTATAACTTCATTGAAGTCACCACTGAGGATCTGACCCCAGGAGAGAGATTCTCTTTTAAAACAGTAAAGTTTTCCAGAACTGAATAAACATTCTGTAATCACTGTGATTGTTTCCTTAACAGGTAAGAAAGGTTTACCTTTGTTTTGTCTAGATTACCTCGGGTCAATTTACTCTCAGACTAGACCACTACATACTGAACTTCAAGTCAATAATCAATCTCTCTTGCAAACCACTGGAGATTTCTGCTGTCAGGTCAACACCTCTGACATTTCTGGTAATCAGAATTTACATTTGAGAAGAGAGATGAAATGCTTATTCCTAAAGGGATAGCCATACCACTTGTATATATGATAGATAATTAAAATGTAGTAATGTTTGCTGGAGCTTGGGAATATCACATGAAGCAAATAGGTTTATAATTTGTTTTGTAATAGTTCGATGGGCAATTTCAATATTCCCAGTTCATAAACAGCTAATTAGTTCTAAAAATGTGAAGTGTGTTGTAAGAGTAGAATTAAAGTGATCATTTTTACATAAAGCTGTGTGATCTGTATAAACTCATCTTTTAGCACAGCTATTGACACCATTTTGCGCTGACCTTATTTAAGCATGAATCAACAACTGCACATCTGGAAGCTCATAGACTTTAAGGTCAGAAGGTATCATTATGATCATCTAGTCTGACATCCTGCACAACACAGGCCACAGAATCTCACCCACCCACTCCTGTAACAACCCCTAACCTATGTCTGAGTTATTGAAGTCCTCAAATCGTGGTTTAAAGACCTCAAGGTACAGAGAATCCTCCAGCAAGTGACCCATACCCCATGCTGCAGAGAAAGGCGAAAAACTTCCAGGGCCTCTGCCAATCTGCCCTGGAGGAAAATTCCTTCCTGACCCCAAATATGGTGATCACTTAAACTCTGAGCATATGGGCAAGACTCATCATCCAGCACCCAGGAAAGAATTATCTGTAGTAACTCAGATCCCACCCCATCTAACATTCCACCACAGACCATTGGGTATATTTACCTGCTAATAATCAAAGATGAATTAATTGCCAGAATTAGGCTATCCCATCATGCCATCCCCTCCATAAACTTATCAAGCTTAATTTTGAAGCCAGATATATCTTTTGCCCCCACTACTCCCCTTGGAAGGCTGTTCCAGAACTTCATTCCTCTAAATGGTTAGAAACCTTTATCTAATTTCAAGTCTAAACTTCCTAGTGTCCAGTTTATATCCATTTGTTCTTATGTCCACATTAGTACAAAGCTTAAATAATTCCTCTCCCTCCCTGATATTTATCCCTCTGATATATTTATAAAGAGCAATCATCCCTCCTCAGCCTTCTTTTGGTTAGGCTAAACAAGCCAAGCTCTTTGAGTCTCCTTTCATAAGACAGGTTTTCCATTCCTTGGATCATCCTAGTAGCTCTTCTCTGTACCTGTTCCAGACTATATCTGGAAAGTTAAAGCCTCCCATGATCACACAATTCCCATTTGTATTTACTTCATTAAAAACATTAAAGAGGTCTCTATCCATATCTAAATCAGATCCTGGAGGTCTGTAGCACATCACAAGCACTATCTCAGGGGAGGTTCTAGTAGCTTTCTTTCCCAATGTGATTTTTGCCCAGACAGACTGTCTTATCCATTCAATCACTTCTTATTTCTTTATAGTCTACCTCATCACTGATATACAATGCTACTCCACCACCTTTGTCATTCTTTCCTAAAGAGCACATAGCCTTCAACACCTGTACTCCAGTTATGACTACTATTCCACCATGTTTCTGTTATCACTATAATATCTGGTTTCACTTCCTGCACCAGTAGCTCTAGTTCCTTCATTTTGTTACCTAGGCTCCTCACATTAGTGTACAAACATCTTAATTTTTGTCATTTGGCTTCACTGACATTCTTTACCTGATTAAACACAGACATTCTACCACCAGTATCACCTATTAGACTGGTATCTACACTACCCTTCCTATTTATGTCCATTCTCCTACCCACGGCTGTATCCTTTCTTACTTTGTTTTCTTCCCTCTCGATGTTAAATTCTGGTGTGAAGATTACCTGGACATCTCCCAACCATCTCCCCCAAATTTCTAGTTTAAAGCTCTTTTAATCAGTTGTGCAAGCCTCCATCCTAGACGTCTATTTCCCTCCTTACTCAGGTGAAGTCCATCCCGAGAGAACAGTCCTCTGTCCATGAATGCTTCCCAGTGGCCATACATCCCAAAGCCCTCCTTATAGCACCACTGCTGAGACATCTGTTGATTGCCATAATCTTGTTACACCTTTGTTCAGGGCCGGCACTTCCATTAGGCGCCCCTAGGTGGTCGCCTAGTGCGCCAGGATTCAGGGGGCGGCATTTTGTGCTCTCCCCACGGGGCACATGGGAGCTTCCGGTTCCGTTCCCGTCACGCCACCGAAGAAAGACCTTCCGCCGACGTGCTGCGGAAAACAGTGACAGGCAATTGAGCAGCTCAATGACTGCCGCTGTCTAGAGTGGCATTTTAGTGGAGGGTCCTTCTTTGGTGGCACGATGGGAGTGGAACCGGAAGCTCCCGCGCGCCCCATGGAGACTGCACAAAATGCCGTTCCCCGAATTCTGCCTAGGCTGCCAGAAACTCTGGTGCCACTCCTGCTTTTGTTGCCTGTCTCTAGGAACAAGCTGAATCCCACTGAAGATCACCTGAGCCTCGATTTCTTAAGCATCTTCCCCAGCCGGGCATAGTCTCCCTTGATATGTTCCAGCGAGAATCTAGCCGTGTCATTTTTTCCCACATGAAGGACAATCAGCAGATTCTTTCCCACTCCTGTTAGAATCCTTTTCAGCCTCAGGTCCACATCCCGTATCTTAGCACCCAGCAGACAGCACACCCTTCTGTTCTCTGGATCAGCTCTAGTTACAGGCCTGTCTATTCTTCTCAGTAAGGCGTCCCCAATCACGTAGACCTACCTTTTTCTGGTGATGGTGCAATTCTCTGGTCTATCCCATTCTCTCTGGCTGCAAGTCCTCTCGATTTCTATTGTCCCTTGCAATCCTCCGCAACCCATCCCATATCCTCCTGTGGCTCATATTTGGTGGTGTTATCTCCATTGACTTTTTCCTTCTTCCTATAGGGCTAGCTGCTCTTCTCTTCTTCCTTACCCTCTCAACTTCAGCGACCACCTGCTGTGCCCCTTCTTCATTTTCCAACTCTGCAAACCTGTTCCTGAGTTCTATTTCTCCTTTACTAGCCTGTTTTTTCCTCTGCCAGGTACTCTTAGTCACATGCTTCCACTGTCCACTTTCCTCACCCAGCAGTCTCCCCTCAGAATTCTTTGGACCTGCTTCCATCTGCAAGTCTGAGCTTTTCCTTTCAGCCTCCTCATGTCTTTGCTCCACCATCTGCTTGAACCCCCTTCTAAACTCAACCAGAGTTTCCACCTGCATCTCCAATCCTCAGATCTTTTCTTTCATCAGCTCTATCAGGGGGCACTTCATGCAGATGAAACTCTTTTCAGATACCCCCTTGTCATAAACAGATAGTTAAGAGTTAATGTCTCTTTCACTTGTAAAGGGTTAACAAACAGTTAACCTGCAACACCTGACCAGAGGACCAATCAAGAAACAAGATACTTTCAAATCTCAGTGGAGGGAAGCCTTTGTTTGTGCTTTTTGGGTTTTGCTTTGTTCCTGCTTCAGGGTTTTTTTGGAACTCATGGTTCCTGTTTTCTTGTGCTGGTTGCCCCCTGCTGCTCAGTACCTGAAATGCTGCAGCTCAGGGTTGCTTGGCAACAGACTTTCCAACACTTTTCAACTAGTCTTTTATGTTTAAGTTAGAACAAAAGAAAAACCTTTGATTTGCACGTGTGTTTTGCTGGAGTTCCTCTTGACTCACAGTTGGAGTCCCATTGTTTAACAAAAGACCCTTCTCTCCCTGCGGGCCCGGCATGCCTTGCAATCCAACAGGGCCGCTCAAGCCAGGGAATCCCTGTGCCCCCTTGTCTCCCTTCTGGCCAAACATCCCCTGCTGCCCGCGGCGGCCGGGCTCTCCATCCACTCCCGCGGAACCAGGGTGCGCGATGAGTCCCTGGATACCGGTCGGTCCTGGTGGGCCCGCCTCCCCCTTGTCCCCCTTGCTATCCGGGCCCCCCCAGCTCCCCCTTGTCGCCATCCTCGCCTGCGGGGCCCGGGGTTCGGGCTGGGCCTGGCAGGCCCCTGGGCCCCTGGATCCCATCACGCCCGGCAGGGCCCATCGGGCCCCTCTCGCCCGGGGTGCCCTTCTCCCCAGTGGGACCAGAGGGGCCCTGCTCCCCCCCATGTCCTGTCAGCCCGATGCCTCCAGCTGCCCCTGAGGGGCCTCACTCACCAGGGGAGCCTGTGGGGCCCGGAGGCCCGGGAGGCCCCTACCTGCCCTTCAGGTCAGCCGGGCCCGTCTCGCGCGCGGCCCTGGAGCCAGGAAAGCCAGGGATTCCCGGGGGGCCACTCTTCCCCGGCAGGCCAGCCGGGCCAGGGTTGCGCTTGGCCCCTTCCTGGCCGGCAGCCCCTGGCAGCCCCTGATCCCCAGGGGGCCCAAGGGGCCCGGATGACCCCGCTCTCCCATGGGGCCTGTCTCGCCTGAGCTACCCTGGGGTCCAACCACCCCCGTGGGGCCGGTCTTGCCATGATATCCCGGCTTCCCGCGCTGTTCTGTCCAGGCAGCCCGTCCTTTCCAGCCGGGCCAGGCGGCCCCTTCGGGACCTTTGAGGCCCTGTGGCCCCCGGGGGCCCTTCTCCCCCCCAGCTCCGGAGGCCCCGTCAAGGCTGGCATCGCCCTTTGGGCCCGGCTTCCCCGTCAGCCCCAAGTGGCCTCACTCCCCTGGCAGGCCCAGAAGTCCACGCTCTCCCATCTGCCCAGCCTGGCCAGCCTTGCCCCTGTTTCCTTTCTCCCCTTCGAGCCCCAGAGGGCCTGGGAAGCCAGCAGAGCCCTTGGGGCCCTGGCGGCCAGGGTAGCCCGGCAGGCCTGGCACACCCAACTTCCCCTTCTCCTCCGCTGGGCCGGAGGCGCCGGCCTCCCCCACGGGACCCTGCTGGCCCTTCAGCCCCTCAGGGCCATCCTGCCCCCATGACCCCAGCGGCCCTGCATCGCCCCTGTAGGAAAAGCTATGCCCATACGTTTGGGAATGGCGGTTCCAGCTACAAACCGACCATGCTGTGCTAAAGTGGCTTCATACTGCCAAGGGCAACAACAAAAAGCTGCTTCGATGGAGTTTAGCTCTCCAACATTTTGATTTTGAAATTCAACACATTTCAGGAGCTTCTAACAAAGTAGCTGATGCACTCTTTCGTGAAAGTTTCCCAGAATCCACTGGTTAAAAATTGTCCTTAAAATGTAGAAAGTCTGGTAGTTTGCATACTTAGTAGTATAGATAAAGATACATGTGTTGTATTAATCTGTTTATTCTAAAGTTCTAGGAAGAAATCACCGCCAGTGAGGTTCCCCACTGTCTGCGATTTGGAGGGCGTGTCATAAACAGATAGTTAAGGGTTAATGTTTTTTTCACTTGTAAAGGGTTAACAAACAGTGAACCTGCAACACCTGACCAGAGGACCAATCAGGAAACAAGATACTTTCAAATCTCGGTGGAGGGAAGCCTTTGTTTGTGTTTTTTGGGTTTTGCTTTGTTCTCTCTGGGTCCTGAAAGGGACTAGACATGCAGCCAAGTTTCTTGCCAATCTCCCTGCTACAGTCTCTTATATATTCAGAATAATAAGTATTAAGTAGAAAAGGTGGTTATAGTCTTTTGATTGTTTTCTGTATTTGCAAATGTGTATTTTGCTGGACGGATTTTGATTGGTATTTGTGCTGGGGGGAGACTTCTTTCTAATGTTTATAAGCTGAAAGACACTGTAATAGTCCATCTTGATTTTACAGAGATTTCTTACTTTTTTCTTTCTTTTATTAAAAGCTTTTCTTTTTAAAAGAATTTAATTTTTCCCCCTTGTTTAAGGCTCAAAGGAACTGAGTACTCACCAGGGAATTGGTGGGAGAAGGGAAGGAGGAGTTGTCATAAACAGATAGCTAAGGGTTAATGTCTCTTTCACCTGAAGCACCTGACCAGAGGACCAATCAGGAAACTGGATTTTTTCAACTCTGGGTGGAGGGAAGTTTGTGTCTGAGGTCTTTGTTTTCTGTCTGCCTGCTTTTCTCTGAGCTTTGGAGAAGTAGTTTCTACTTTCTACTCTTCTGTTTCTAAGTGTAAGGACAAAGAGATCAGATAGTAAGTTATATGGTTTCTTTTCTTTGGTATTTGCATGAATATAAGTGCTGGAGTGCTTTGATTTGTATTCTTTTTGAATAAGGCTGTTTATTCAATATTCTTTTAAGCAATTGACCCTGTATTTTGTTACCTTAATACAGAGAGACCATTTGTATGTATTTTTTCTTTCTTTTTTATATAAAGCTTTCTTTTAAGACCTGTTGGAGTTTTCTTTTCAGGGAAATTGAGTCTGTACTCACCAGGGAATTGGTGGGAGGAAGAAATCAGGGGGGAGATCTGTGTGTGTTGGATTTGCTAGCCTGATTTGGCATTCCCTCTGGGTGAAGAGGAAAGTACTTTTTGTTTCCAGGACTGGGAACAGAGAGGGGGAGTCACTCTGTGTAGTTTCACAGAGCTTGTGTCTGTGTATCTCTCCAGGAGCACCTGGAGGGGGGAAGGGAAAAAGGATTATTTCCCTTTGTTGTGAGACTCAAGGGATTTGGGTCTTGGGGTCCCCAGGGAAGGTTTTTCAGGGGGACCAGAGTGCCCCAAAACACTCTAATTTTTTGGGTGGTGGCAGCAAGTACCCGGTCCAAGCTGGTAACTAAGCTTGGAGGTTTTCATGCTAACCCCCATATTTTGGACGCTAAGGTCCAAATCTGGGACTAAGGTTATGATAGGAGTGGGGGAGGAAAAGTGAATTTCCTCTGTGTTTTAGATTCACGGAGCTTGAATCTGTCTATCTCTCCAGGATAGCTCAGGGAGGGAAAGCCTGGGAGGGGGAGAGAAGAGGGAGAAAAAACCTGATTTCTCTGTGTTATAATTCAAGGAGTTTGAATCACGGTGCTCTCCTAGTGTACCCAGGGCGGGAAAGATCTGGGAGGAAGAAAGGAGGGGGAGGGGAAATGGTTTATTTCCCTTTGTTGTGAGACTCAAGGAATTTGCGTCTTGGGTCCCCAGGGAAGGTTTTTGGGGGGACTAGAGTGCCCCAAAACACTATATTTTTGGGTGGTGGCAGCCTATCAGATCTAAGCTGGTAATTAAGCTTAGAGGAATTCATGCTGGTACCCCATCTTTTGGACTCTAAGGTTCAGATTGGGGAATTATATCATGACACCCCTCCAGGATCATGTACATGCCACAGCTTCCACATTCAGTCATCTTCATTGTGTCTTCCACTGCTGCCTCTGTATCAGTCATAGCCTTCCCACCTAAAACCTGTTAGTCCAGGAAACACAAACAAAATCACCACCACCCACAGCAAAACAAACCTCCAACAGGCACCAGAACACCACCCAGTCCCTTCACTAGCCTGTCTATTCCTCTGCCTAGCTCTCTTAGTCTCCCCACAAACTCCCCCTGTAAAGTCTCACTGAAACTCCCCTGTTTCCAGCTCTGTTTGCTGGCTCCTGTGCTACTGCAGCTGTCTATGCCGCTACCTGACTGGCTAGCTACCTTTATAGGACCCTTAAGCAGAGAAGACCACCCCCTAATCAGGGCTCAGCTTCTCTCCCAGCACACTGCCTCTACCAGCCTCCACATATATAACTACAAAATACAATACACAAAATACAAAAACCTTTCTCCTCCAACAGAACTCCCACTGTACATCTGGAAGCTGCTTGCCTTTGTGCCTGTGGAAAACATGTTTGTATGAGTGAAAACTTGCACATTCTTACTCACAGTTCATTGTGAAGGGTCTTGTCTGCGAGTTCGTGGGAGGCTGTCATTGTTAATGTGCTGTGAAAGCTTTACTGAATTCAACCTGTAGACTGCACTTAGATACAGGAATGAAGATGAATTAAATCAAAGTTCAATGAGATAATATTTAGATAATGGCAGAAGGAGAATGTTTAGAGCCCTGGCTTGGTCCCCAAAACAGAATCCTACTGTTAATATGTTGCTATAGCACTAATGAGTCTCCATGTTACCATCATTAGGAAAGGAAATCAAAAGGAAAATGGGATCAACTTCACCACCTAGCCAAAGAAGATTTTAAAACCTGTAAGAAAGAGTAACAGTAATATAAGATTGTTGACAGTGAAATAAACAAAAATTAAATGATGTGAGAGACAATCCATGGATTTGTAGATTTAGAACTATTTAAATTAACCAGGTGAGACCACATTGTCTTAAAATCCAATAATCCTTGAATGCAATCAGAACCCTCACCTTACACATAAGTGCTGGAGGAATCTACAAGATGCACCTGACAAGAACATTACTTTCATTTTCTGCTTTTCCTTTGATTTTTTTATGACTTTCTGCTTTCTGACTCTGACAGTAGGCTAAGACCAAACATTTAAATCGTGTGAGCACCACCTGGGAAAGAACAGTGCATATAGACATCCGACATATTTGTAAAATGAAAACTCAGAGAAATACTTTGGGTGAAATCCTACTCCAACAATGGAAATACACCCATTGACTTAAACAAAGTAATAATTGCACACTTTACATTTCTAAATCAAAATTGAACATACTTTTTGTATCCTAAAAAACAAACAGTGAACTTTCACTCTTGACTTTGTTTCCTGCAGAGACAAAGCTGTGGATTCTGCTACATTTAAAAAGTTTTACTTTTGTCCAAACAGAAGTGAAAGTTTTCAAGTAGCAAAAATTATCAATGAATGTCTCAGCACACAGCAGATGAAGTAAAAGGGTCACTTTTCAAGTTCTCTGCTTTTCTTCTTCTGAGGTCATAACCATGCTGAGATCACAGAAAATAAACTAGATTGAACTTATATAGCCACAGATGATAAACACAACTCCAACAGCCTCTGAATTGTAGTATAACTGTTGAATTCAGTTCTGTTTCATGCGATAAATACCGATATAGAGATACAGGACTGGACCTACACCGAGAAGGAATTTATACTGGCATAACTACTTTGCTCAGAGGTGTGAAAAATCCACACCCCTTGAATAACATAGGTATACCGACCTAATCTGTGGTGTAGACCATGCTAGGCTGATGGAAGAATTCCTCCATCGAGGAGGTGGATTACTTGCACCAGTGGGAGAACCCCTCTGGTTGGGGTAGATAGTGTCTACATTGAAGCACTGCAGCAGTGCACCTGTGCCACTTTAGTGGTTTAAGTGTAGACATACCTAAATGGTAATTTTAAATGGCTGAAAAGATGAAATATGGATAATTGAAGCTAAGAATAGATTTTCCTCAGCAAAACCTGACTTATTTCTGATTATTCAGCTGCCAATATAATATTTACTTCACAATATTTTACCCAAGTACAACAGTTTCATTGTAAAGGAATTTCAGGAGGAGTTGAAGCTGTCAAATCCGCAACTTTGGAGCCTGAAGAGCCCCTATTCATCAGGTCTTGCCTGCAATGGGCATCACCAGTCTTGCCTGCCAGTATGTCTCAGTCCTATTGTAGGCAGTACATATTGTAGGCAGTGCATAGTGTATTGTAGGCAGTGCACAGGCATGTATTCAGCAAAACACATGCTTTATTTATTTGTTCACTTCAATGGGACTTAAGAGTGTGCTTAAAGCTAAACACATATAAGTGCTTTGCTAAATAGAGGTGGATTTAACAATTTGTTGAAATGGGCACCAAGAGAAACCAAACCCATCTTGAGAAGGTGTTCAGTCTTCATGCCCACTCAACCCAGGCTCTTTAGCTGCTGAAACCACCAGCAGTCCATGCCAAGGTTGATGGTATTTTTTGTGCGATGTGAACATTTGTACTCTAAGCATTGGAATTGAGACTACAAAGTCATTTCAAACAGGATATCAACTGACTTTCAGATAATAATGACTTTCAATTATTACTTAACTACTGACCTGAACTGGATTTGTATCAGGGTCCTAAAGGTGAAAGATGCCTTAAATATCATGCACCATTGCGAAGAAAATCACTAGTGCTTACATGCAGTTGCATGAATCAGGCAATGTTAATTTGCTTTTGGATGTTTCAGATGATATCATAACCTTAAAATCAGATATAGGTGTACTTTTGTTTTTCTTTCTTTACTTACTTACTTACTGTTAGAAATAACCCCTAATACAACTGTGACTGAAAGAGTTCAGAGAAAAATATTAGTTTATGGGATGCATTTTAACAGCATTTTGTGTATAATCCATCTCTTCCTGTTTGTGGGTCTTTTACACCGTGGTTGAGACAGAAAAATATTTTAAAGAAACAAGAAAATGTCACTGTAAAACTACAGAAATTATTTGAGGAAATGATGGGCATTGATACCAGCTCAAAATACTTTAAAGTCTTCTTCCCCCCACCCCCTAAATTTATGCCATTTTCTTAAGTCACAATTAATAGTATAGTCTCCCAATGAAGAATGTAGGCTAGGACAAGAAATGATTGGCTTAGTTTTGCAGCAAAGAAGATTTAGGTAAGATAGTAGGGAAAAAATTCTAACTATATGGATAGTTAAGCACTGGAACAGGGTACCAAAAGAGGCCGCATAATCCCTCTCCACTGGAGGTTTTTGAGATCAGGTTAAACAAACACTTATCAAGGATTGTCTATGTATTCTTGGTCTATTCTCAGAACAAGTGGCTGGACTAGATGATCTCTTGAGATCTCTTCCAGACCCAGATTTCTATTATTCTATGTCAAAAAAGAATACAGGAAATGTGACTGAAGTGTAAGAGCTTTTCCATGAATCATTAGCTGCATCTGAGGTAAATTCATCCCTGGTGTAACTCTTGACTTTAATTGACTCAGTTTCATATGCCTTTAAGAGTACTCCTTAACATGTTTTAGTAGGACAAACTATTAAAAATTAAACATAACACAGGTGTGTATGTGCATCTTGGAATGAGTTTATTATTGATAATAGCATAGTACAAGTGGCTTGGACTTCCTGATGAGCCTGATGGTGCCCAATTCTCATTGAAATTCATCAGGGAAATCAATGAGAACTGGACACAACACTTCCTTTGTCTCCTTTGAAATTCCCAGCATATATGTTTATGTAGGTCACATACAGCATCACAAAACACAATAGGTGAAATCCTGGTTCTTCTGAAGCCCATTCAAAACTCTCATTGACTTCAAGAAGGGTAGGATTTTACCCATTGAAATGCAGAAAGAAAGAATGCTTTACAGAGTTAAGCCTCTGCCATGGGGCTCGCCTACGAAGTGGTCAAACAGGCTCTGCTAAGGAGAATGAGCTAACCCAGATCCCCTGGTGCTTAGTTAATTGTGTCAGTAGTTGGATGCCAGTTAATTAGGTAAGGAGCACCTGATGCTAATAAACACTTATGAGGGCTCAATCAGGAAGCCCCAGAATAAAGGAAGGAGAAAGGGTCCTCAGGGTAGCTGGGTAAAAGGCTACTTCTAGTGGTTTCTTCTTAGAGAATAGAGTCTCACAGAGAGGAACAGGCCTAGACTGAAAGTACTTCTAGATAAAGGACTGGAGTAGACTTAGAGAAGGAACTGAGCGTAGGACCTCCTGGAGAGCTACAAGGGTGATACACTGGTGACTATCCAGCAAAAACCTAAATTCCAGATAGGGAATTCAGCCTGACAGTGCTCTGGAGCTAGAGGGTGAAACTTAAGAGTGATTATCCTTGGGGATGTGAGTTTCTGGTTGACTTGCTG
This sequence comes from Gopherus flavomarginatus, assembly GCF_025201925.1. Classification (NCBI taxonomy): domain Eukaryota; kingdom Metazoa; phylum Chordata; order Testudines; family Testudinidae; genus Gopherus; species Gopherus flavomarginatus. The sequence goes on from NC_066623.1 coordinate 69,790,562, forward strand.
AGTAAAGCTTTTGTTTCTTTTGTGTTGTCCTTATCTGTTAAAGAAATGAGACCCTGTGAGGAGGGTGTTCTTTAGTATTGTAAAATCTGTTTGGACTTGTCTATATTCTAGATGAATGGAAACTGAGGTAGGGGCTCACTTACAGCACTGACTGACTGACTGTAGTGCATGTGCCAGCATGATTTTTATTTTGTGTTAGCCTTGTTTCAGTAAGCAGCTTTCCACATGTGGATCCCATCTTTGTGCAGAGCCCCAATGAATTCAATGGGGATACCATGTTGGTTTTTAGGCAGCATTTTCATGTCTGATTTTTATCGTTAAACCTATGACATTTAGAGTCTCTTTAAAAAGTCTCAATTTTAAAAGTTTCTTGCCCTGATGGCTGTGGAGGAAAAAATTGAAAATGTGACCAAGTTCCCCCTAAAGGGTCATAAACAAGAAAGCAAAGAGAATCCCAACATTATTATGGCTTTAAACATAGTTAAGCCAATGTCATGGTTTTTAGCAGCTTGATTCATGATTTTTGAACAGTTGGAGATGACAGTATAGGTAGGTCTATCCCAGTGGTACATGTTGTCTATTTAGGTACTTAAATCCAGCAGTTTCTATAGAAAAGGGCAAGTGACCAACATGAAGTAAAGTCAAAGAAGATAGGTGAAATCTACAAAGAGTAAAGATTCCAGGAAGCAATCTCACAGGACAGTTACACAAAAGAATAACTGTCATCATAGCCCCACCAATAACACTTCATTTTTAGTGTACCCTCCCCGCCCTCGTTTGGTGTTCCCCTGTGGCTTTTAATGCACTTGCAGTATGGGAAGTCAAAGCTTGCTTTGTAGTTTAATTTCTTCATGCAAGCCAATATTAGACTTTGTCCTTATATTTACATATCTCTTGTGAGCTTTTATAATTGTCTGTCTGTCTGAGGTTTTAAAATATCCCCTTTTCCCACCTTTCCATCCACCAAAAAAAACGGCCACAACAACAAAAAACTAGGGGAATCTGCAAAATAATTTACTGAGGCTGATGTGAGTAAATACAAAAAATTATTCCAAATCAACAGGCTCTCTAATGGGCACTCATTGGCTGTGGTTCAAAACCAAACAACTTGTGATTGAGATCACATGGGAAAGCAGTTGAGATAATAAAGTAAGCAGAGATGAGAAGCTGAAAAATACACAGAAAGAAAAACTGGACAGTAATCAAATGACAAGAGATTGTCTATCCCTCTCACGTACTATCCAAAGTACATGAGTACAAAACAGTCAAGGAATCGAAAATAAACACATTTGGAAGAAAGAACCCAGTTGGGATATTATAACGTAAAAGGGAATTAATGGACTGGTAGAAAGTGTAGGCCCTGATTTTTCAAACACTTACAAACGCACTTAACTTTAAGAAAACGAGTAGTCCCATTGATTTCAATGTCTGTTGAACTTATGTCTGGATCCAAAATTAGCTGAGAAGCCTTCCATTAACTTAATTTGGCTTTGCATCAGGCCACTAGGACCTGATCCAATTCCTAGTGAATTCACTGGGAGTCTTTCCTGTGTTGGATCAGGCCTTGAACTTTTCCGAATCTGTTTCTTAACCTATAAAACAAGAATAATAAATATTATGTATTTGCTTACATGCAATAGTCAACCTCTTAAATCCTATGTACAGTTTGTTTACGTATGGTAGATAGTGATGTTTCCTTTCACACTGAGAGATTGTTTTTAATTACTCTTTTGAGAGGGGGGAAGAGGCACTGAGATCTAATGGATTAGTTGTGTTCATAGTCAAGAAATTTAAATGCAACCTCTCTTTATGTATAAACAGAAATAATGTATAAACCATTTCAGTTTTCTATCATCTAGGCATTTATTTCAATCTGTATGTGAGCATTTCAATGCAGTGAGATTCTGGCATATGACCTTTGATTCTCCATAGAATTTTTTTTATATGCACAGTTGTCACTTTTAGTCTATCTGGTATTTTACACTGGGTCACATAATCTTTTAACATATGCTTTAAAATAAGTTATTGCTTTCGTATATACATTGCAAATAAACAGGTACTGTGTGTGTTTATATTTTTTATAAACATAAGCCAAATTAAAAACAAAAAAAACCCACCATTTTGTTAAAACTGCTAATGTCCTGAAATAGATTTAGAGGCACGCACATTACATGGCAAGAATACAATCCGTTAAGCAACCAAGACACAAAGTTAATCAAAATCAGTTATCACTAACAAAGAGATAATTGAGTCACACAGGTAAAATCAGAATCAATCAAGTTATCAGTCCAATAAGTCAAGACTCTTATCAAAATATAAACATGAATAGCTCAGTACAGGACATTCCCACTATCCCCTTCTTTCCAATGAAGCTACTGTACTAAAGACAAGGAAAAGAACATGGAACAAATCCAGAAGTCTAGTTGCCTTTTTGTTTGTTTGTTTGTTTTTAGTCTTTTACCCTATGCATAACTTACCTCTGAGACTCATTGCTACAAAACAAAACTGAGCCTGAGAGTTTGCCTGGAGGTCATGGATGAGATCTTCTACAGTTATGTTAGATAGTATAACAAATAAGACCTTCATGCTCTAGCATGTACACCAACCATTACTGCCGGAAGTTAGGAATAAACTTTCCTTGTGAGTTGGCTGTACCGTAAGTGACCATTAGGGAGGTTTTACATTTTATGAAGCAGCTGGTACTGTCTACTTTTAGGCACAGTATGTTAAACTACTAAATCTTTCTGATCTAAATGTGTATGGCACTTCTTACAGTCACTCATCAAAAACTCTATTTGAAGTCAGTGGCAATCTTACATAAGAGAGGGCTCACTTGAAGCCCTCTCGTTAGATCTGGATACAAATGTGGGATGAAATTTTGACTGACTCCACTGAAGTCAATAGAAATTCCCTCCTTCCCTCCCCCCACACACTTCAGTAGCACCAGCATTTCACCCCTGGACTTTCTGGTTTCACTCATAATAAAATGAGAGATCAACCACTTGCAGATCTCAAAGTATTTTACAAGATACAATACCACCACTGGTATGGGGATAGGTGGGGAACTGAGACATAAATTAGTGACTTGCCCAAGATCAAACAGCATTCCCATTGCAGAGCTTGTACAAGGAACATGGCCCTCCTAGCTCCCAGGCCAGTTGATCCAATTACATTGCTGATTTACCTGAGGTGGGAGGAGTCTGTGAGATCCAAGTAATAATTTAAGGATGGATGAGGAGAGAAATGTAGCTGTGGCTGCAAAAGAAGTTTTTGTATTTAAACAATCTTAAGAGGCTGAAACCCTAGACACCTTACTCATGAGACTGTGGTTTCTGACCCAGTAATTATGACACTTCTATAATCTGTCTCTTTTTGAAAGATAAGAAATAGAAACACTTAGGAGAAAGGGGGAACAATATAGATCATCCTTTGAACTGATTCAACACATAGTTTGCCAGACTTTGAAACAGTGTTAATTTTAAGCATAGCATAAGCTGCTGTAAAATGCAGCCTTCTAGAAAAATAGGTATTTAAATATAGTGGCATTATGAGGTGCTACTGAATGAACACATCATAATTATAAAAGCTGTGAACAAGCCTTACCTATGTGACAAGAAATATAACACTGCTCTCAGCATTCTAGCTGCCATAACTAAGCAGGACAAGTTCAACTTCTGCATTGTCAGTTGAAAGGTTATCATCTGCATGGTAGTTTGAGTTGTAGTGGTTTTGCATACTTTGCATTAATTATAGTAATTAATGCAATGTTGCTTGGCTAAGCATATCTATTATGTCAGGTAGCCAAAAACAGAGCTAGCTGCAAATCTTTGGAAGTATTAAGCAAGACAGATAATGTAAACGGAATTACATATGGATTATGTGCCCTTAAAATGATCAGTGATAAATTTTAATGGTGACATAATTAGGGTGGTTGTTGCAGCAAAAGTGGTTGTCAATACTTATACATTTGCTTCTGTATTCCACACTGAAAAAATTAATTTCTTCTGACCATTAAATATTCCTCTATCCAAGATCCACATGAGGGCTGAGCCTAGATGGGTGGAACCAAAACTGGAGAGAGGATTTTTCTCTTCAGAGAAACTTCCATTATCTTAGATGAGTGGATAATGCTGTTGTCTTGCCTGATATAAGTGGGGTTACTCCAATGTAGTGTTGCATGGGTATATCAGAAGGAAGGAGCTGAGATTGCATTAGCCATGTCTATGCTGTGCTTACATGTGCTGAGCCTGCTGTGACTCAGAGTAAGTGAACCTGTGGAAGTGGGGTGAGTTCACATGCAGTGGAGTGGATGATGGTTCTTAAATCCTGCTATTATTCTTAATGCAGCCAGAACACTCCTTGTGCAGCAGAGACTTTCTTCCTAGAACTGGCTACTATCAGCAGCATCCCCACTTCCCAAACTACTTTCACTTTCTATTGCCACTAGCTTATTTTAAACCACACCCATCTGCAATCCAGTGGTGGGGAAATAGGGCCCTATTGCAATTTACTGGTGTTGGGGAGGAAGGAGGCCTGAAATAGGGTACTGACTGAGGGCAAGAGGATTACTGGGACTGGGACCACCACTGCTGATCATAGCGAAGAAGCTGAGAATGGAGGGCAGGAGCAGTGAGGTGGAGAAGTGGTGAGGGAAGGTGTATATGTGCCGTGAATAGCAGCAGAAGCTGGATCTAATGATGGTTGAAGGAGAGAGATATAGGGATGTTTAAGTTGGTTGGAGGAGGATGAGGAGTCTAAGCATGGTTTTCAGGGAGGGGAAAAGAGAGAGGAAGAAATATGAGTTTACTTAAAGCGATCAAGAGACAGGTACAGTGAACTTGCTCCTCTGCTTCAGTCTCCTCTCCACTGTCTCCTCTGAACTCAGCAATGGGGAGTAGGGAGGGCTGGCTATGGCCACAAAGCGATGTAACATGACAGGAGATCAGGTAAGCTATAGTCTGTCTAATAAACAATGATTAAGTATCAGAAGGGTAGCCGTGTTAGTCTGTATCCACTAAAACAACGAGGAGTGCGGTAGTTCCTTAAAGACTAACAGATTTATTTGGGCATAAGCTTCCATGGGTGGAAAAAAAAACATTTCTTCAGATGCATGGAGTGAGAATTACAGATACAGGCATAAATATATTGGCACATGAAGAGAAGGGAGTTACCTTACAAGTGGAGAACCAGTGTTGACAAGGCTAATTCAGTCAGAAGTGCCATATACCCACACTCAGTCTCCCGCCTTCTAGTAAGAATGTCCTTAGTCCTTGAAAATAAAGAGTAATGGATGAAATAAAACTTTCTCTCTCCTTACCTCCTATTCTTGACAACTTTGGAAAGCAGAGATTAGTTCTTCAAAAACTGGATCCACTTTCATCTTCCATACTACTTGTTTAAGAAAACAGCCTACAATCTCTTATACCAGCTATCCCAGATGGAAGTTTGTTAATTAACATGGAAAAGATGCTTCCAAACTCAACTGTTCAGAAGTACGCTATTCAGAGTCTGACAGGTGTTCATCCCAGTAGGTTTCCTAGTGATATTTTTAAACTAGATTCTCTAAACTATTGCAAGCTTGCTTTTTCACAGCGTAATTTATCCTAGTTCACATAAGCCAATGCCAAAAGTAGATGTAATTTCATAGTCTCTTTTTCTCTTAAAAAATAAGGTTTTATGTTTTTATTCAAAGGCATTCTTCATAAATTTATGAGCTTTCCTCCCTCTTTTTCCCTAAGGGCCTGAACTCCAAGCCCTTTCAGTGGACTTCAGATCTGATTTCAAATGCTCTTTTTGTTTGGGGAAAAACAAACCTTTTTAGGTTCTAGTCTGCAGCTCACTGAATTTTTTTTTTATCTGATTATGATGCCAGGTTGACTTCAATGGGATTCTGGACAGGCACAGTGGTTCAGCCACACTGAGTCTGTTCCAGGGTCAGGGCCTTAAGAATAAGTTGAAGACAGACCTTTATGGTTAATATACAAAAACTAAAGGGTAAATTTTTAAAAATATTAAAATAGAATGGCAAGTTACTGTCATAGGAGCAAGTGTGTGTTTGTCTTTTTCTCTATGTCAGTAAGAGTTAATAATAACTTGGGCTGTGGACAGGCAATGAATAAGGGCTTATCTATACTGGGGATATTTGTACCCAGTGTCACTACAACACAGAAAACTCCAGCGTTTTGCAGTGGTGTGATGGAGGGCTTGCAGTTGTGCAGGGCGTCATCTCTACCTTAGAACTTGGCACAAGTACAGCTACATCACGTATCTGTAATGGTAGAAGTTTTGCTGATATAGACAGGCCATATGTGTAATAATCAAAATAAATAAAATATCACATGTTGCTACAGACACTTTATCCATACCTAAGAAGATGCTCACTGTATGTCAGTCAAACTCTCAATTCACAACTCTTTAGTTCAAGGTCCAATAACAAGGTTGGAGCTGGTTCAGGAAGCTTTCCCCAAGAATTATTTCACCTAAGCCATTAGTTAGAGTTCTACTGTAATGGAACTAGAATTGATACTCCAGAAGTTTCTATTAATGCAAATAAAAAAAAGCTGTTCCTAGCCAAATGTGACAAGCTCAAGAAAAAAATAAATAGTTTGCCTTCCCCTTAACTTAACTGACAGAGGCCCAGAAGCATATCGTCCTGCACCTGCTGAACTGGCTGCTCAAGAAGTTCAAGATAATATCATGTGAATATAAGCCGTGTACTGCCACTTATCTGGCACCTGCCTTTCCTGCTGGAAGAAAATGAAAAGTAAATTTGAAACCTCAAGAGACTTCTCTGAAGGCACAGTAGCAGCAAGCCTAGCTTTTAAAACTCTCTGCAGAGTTCAGTGGAATGTTTGAAAGGAAAGTACATTGTATGTGTTTGCAATGTCCCTTGATCTATGTTTCAAGGGAAGAACTGCCTAGCATCTGGTGTTTACATTCTGAGCAAATCTTCAGTGTGCTGGTGACATTGTGATAGGCAAAGACACTCTGTTTAGTGCTGAGTGCATGTTACTTCAAAAATAGTCTGGAAAACGGGAGGGGGTTGGACAAGAGAGGAAGAGGAGATATCTCTAGAGATTACATTAATTGGTTTAGCCCCAATATCTTCTTTGCTAACAAAAACCCCAACTGGCTGGCTAATGTAAGCTGAAATCTTAGCAGATTTGGACAGCTGTCCTCAGCCTTCCGTAGAACATACCACATCCCAGTTCAGGTGTTTATTCAGAGTGCTGGAAGCTAGATACAATACAGAAATCAATGCACTGAAACATAAAGATGACTTTTTTTTAGTTCTCCTGGTTTTATGGTCTCAGATTTCATATTTTCATCTCCCTCATTCTATCACAATGGTATGAAAATTAATACAGCACTTCTTACTGTTGTTCCAGAGGTGCTGATTTAGGGCTTACTTGCTCAGATTCCAACCACTGAACTAAATATTGGCACATTATTATAAAATATTGTTTAATCTTCATAATGGGTGCTCAAGCAGATATTTTATGCTGAGATTTTCAAAGGGGCCTATGGGAGCTAAGCATCCACCTCCTGCTGAAAAATCAAAGGGAAATGGATGCCTAAATCTCTTAAGCTTCTTGAAAATTCCACCTTAAAGCTTTCCTGATAGCGATAGATCCTTTTCTATCACTTTTTACTGGCCTAAAGATTTATTGATAGCTCTAAAATCTTCAATATTTGTAATAAACTTAAATGACTTCTTTCTGAGTTACTGGCTCAAAACTTGGAAAAGGAAGAATGTCATATTGCCCACAGTCAGCTTGTGGTTTTTACTGTTGTATTACAGGCCACAGTGACTATTGCATCTGGCTTTTTTTTTAAATTAATATCAATCATTAGTACCATCTTTAATTCTGCAAGTTAAAATAAAGGTAGAGTGATCGAACCCTATGTCCCAGGGTATGATCCAATTGCCAGTGCAAATCAGGTAATTCTGCCCTCCTCCATGTATAATACTTCATAACTGCTTGGGATTATATGGGCTATCCCTCCCCTTCCCTTAAACTTCAGGTATTGGCCATTGCTAGAGGAAACAAAAACAAACAAATGCTCTGATTCTACATAATCACTCCATTGCCGCTAGTCATTACAGGAAGGTAAAATGTAAATGCTGCTTTCTAGCAAATGGGGAATTTTGAGGACATTCAAGGCCTTCTGTTTAGGAAAATGAGATGCTGAGCTGCCATTTCTAACAGGATTCTCTTGCAAAATAAAATAGCAAGATCAATTCCTATCATTGTAATAAATAAAAGTAGTAATTATAAAATTGAGGAAGCTTTCTATTTTGGGGAAGTATGCTAACTATTTGAATTTTTTAATGAGCTGCCTTAAAAGAAAGCCTGTAATTAACCTTCCTTTTTCTCTGATGCTCCTGGGTCACTTTTTCCTATTCATTTAGGCACTAATGGGCAGTTAGTCCTAGTCATTCTCTCTGGGAGTTGAAGCACCAAGACCTTGCCTCATATCCTAGTTGGTCTCCTAATCAGACTTCTTTTGGACACTGTTTGAGACCTGTGTAAGCAATCTGTATTCAGTCCTTGTCCTAAATCTCAGGAACTCTTATTTCTAAGTCAGAGTTGTCAAAAAGGCTCTAGGATTTTGGATTGAACAAAGAGCCCAATCCTGCCAGTTCTCTGCGTGCTGAACTCACAGCAGGCCAGAAGAACAGCTCACACAAATTTCAAGGGTTGCCTCATGAAGTTCCATGTAAAGCATTGCCACAAGAGGGTGTGAATTAAAAAGGAATTAAAAGGGAATTTAGTTTGTAAAGGAGAAGACCTAAAATTTTAAGGATCCAAAAGGAAGTGCCCCTGCATCCTACTAGATCCATGGAAACCAAAATGGGTTTATATGGAAGGTGCCATCTTTCCAGCTCCATTAGAATTCCTTGGCCCTGACAGCAATTATCCTGGTGGCGGCAGCAGCAGTGCTGCCATTTGCTGTTTTCCCTTCCAGCTGACCAAAAGATCATTCATTCCTGGATTTTATGCAGAAAGCTGGGGATTCTGCATGGGAGACTGCCATAAAGAGTGAGCCGTCCACTTCCCTCTCCCTTTCAACCCCATCCCCAAACCCAGCAGGGCCCTATCCATGCAGAGCCTCATTGGAAATTCTTCTACAAAGGGAAAGGGTAGCAATGTGGACATCTCAGTCCTTCCTTATTCTTGGACTGGAGCACCAGAATTTACCTTGTAGGCCATGGAAGTTGTGCATAGAGCAGGCTTGAAAGATAATGCCACAAATGAGGTAGCCCAAACAGTTCATTAGAGGCTCTGCCTTAAAGCTGGCTGAAGTAATTCTTCTAAAAGTTTAAAGTGGTGCTGGTGATAATTTTTCCTTTAAAGAAATATCTACAGAAAAAAGATGAGAGGAAAAAGAGCTCTATAACAAAACTAGTGGCCAGACTGAATCCTGGGGAATCTTCAGACATAGATCTTCCTCCCTCCACATGGAAAGGAGAATAAGTAATTTCTTCACAACATCCCCTCTTTCCCAGGTTCTCCAGAAGACAATTTTTTCATAATCTCAGTGATCTGAATGTGGGAAATGGATGGGTCAGACGGAGAGTTTAAATCATCTTCCCTACTCTTTAGTAAGTGGAACAACCCTGCCCCATCTGTGCTGAGCAAGCCAAGTCCTAGAGGTGGATACTAGCTGTGAGGTCCCTTACAGTATAGCTTCTGTGTACTTGTGCTGTTTTGGAGGTGGGAGGGGGAGGCAAAATTGCAGAGGGGTCCATATTCAATGTTAAACTCTGGATGTAAGGGCCAAACTCCTTGATTCTTTCACAAGCAATGGGGAGTGAGAGGCAAAGCCTGCCCACAGAAAAATTCAGGGGAAAATCAACAAGGGGAATTTAATGGCGTTTCCTAGCTCCTACTCTTTTGTATTTGTGCTTCAGGGGCATGATCTAACTTTAGTAATTGGCTAGGATCTAGCATGACATTATCTTCTAAGCATGTGTGGTTATTAATTAGTTTTGTACTAAGATTCCTAGAATACAGGAAGTTGCAAGAGCAATCAAAAATGCAGCAAAAAGTCAGATTCAGCCCATTAAACTCTCAGTGAGTAGAAAAAGCTTGTTAGGGGTTCACAGCAATTTTTCCCTGCTCCCTGCAGGCTTTCTAATAATTGAAATTCTCATTTAAAAACTTTTATTCAGAATTCATTCTCTTTAGTTTAAAGCTTAAGTCCATGTTTTCCCTTCATATTACTTGTTAATTATGCATGGTTAAATATACTTAATGAAATAGGAAACTGAATTATAGAGGCATTGGTCATGACTCATAGATAAGATTAGGACTTTCTTTCTAAGCTCAGTTTCCATCACAAAGCAATAACAATTCCTCCTGGATGTTTTTGTGATCAATCCTTCCCCCCAGTAAAAGGTATAATTTCAACCACATAGAAGAAATACTTCTCAGGTTATAAGAAGTTAAATGTGAAGCCCTTTAAAATGAATTTTTGCAGCCCCATCTCACTGAGGAATGCAATTCTTTAAATGTTCATTGCCTGAAAGAAGAGATCCTAATAGCTAAAGCCAGAATCTGGTGCTGGAACGTGAGAATCATATGGGACACTTTAACTACTTGACTCAGTTTCAGAAGTGATTCAGTTAATTATTACTAAATCTTGGAATGAGTGAAATGAGATGGACTGGGTATGGAAGAATCCATTCAGATGGTATCAAGTACTATATTCAGGAAGGCAAGATGATACTCTGAGAACTCCTTAATAAAAAGGCAATACAATATCTAATGGAGTGGGAACCAGTTAACTCAAGAATTATAAGAGCACATTTTGTTACAAATCATGGTAAAGTAATTCTCATCCAGTTTTCCACTCCCAGTGACCATAATGAACAAGTAAAAGATGCATTCTGCAGTGAGTTTCAAGATATATGTAAATATGATATACATACTTTTTTTTTGTAATATAGTCTGGGAGAAAAAATTTCTGCCTGGAAGAGAGGAAGAAAGGTTTGATCTGCAAACTACCAAAGAAAGGGAACCAAATGGTGAAGAATAATACCATTTTTAGTATCTGGAAAAGTGTTCAGAGGGGACTATTGAATAGACTCAAACTCATCACTGATGAAAAAAACTGCATACTGAGCAATCAGGTTCTAGACTGAAAAGATTGATTTAGAAAGCAGTTTCTCAGTCAAAGTCTTGCTTACCAGAAAAGAGTTACTCTTGAACTTTATAGATTTCTCCAAAGCATTTTGACTGCATTAATAGAGTCACTATGGAAGATCTTGCAACAATATGGACTTCCTAGGAAGATCATGTTACTGGTTAAGAAGTTATATGAACTTATATGAAGTTCCAAAATGCTGTGTAAGGACAAAGTAGGGAGATTGACTGGTGTAATATTATCACTGGAATGTGACAGGGATGCATTTGATCACCTCTTCTCTTCTACATTGTGATTACATGATGTGAAAAGCAACATCAAAGGCAGACTACAGGCATTCAGTGGAATTGAGAACACCTTCAAGATCTCAGTTTTTCAGATGATGATTTTTGTTTTAGACACAGCTGCTGTTGCTATATGAAGAACTTCTACCAAATATCAATGTGAATTATGAATCAAAGTAGAATTAGGAATCAGCTAAAAGAGAATAGAAGTCATGGTTGTTGGAATGAGCAATGATTGTGCATATGTGATGGATAATGAAGAATACAGCATGGGTTAATGAGTTTATATGCCATGGAAATACAGTTAGTAGTGATAGCCAGCTCCATAAAGAGATGAAAGCAAGAATCAGGAAGGCAAGTGGAACCTTTTCGAAGCTGGCAAATGTCTGGAAAAATAAGGAGATTCACACAAAAACCAAGACAATTATACAATGCCATTTTGATACCAATATTGTTGTATGCTTCCCAAAGGTTTCAAATGCTAGAAATCCACAATAGAAACCTGAGTCACTCCATCAAAAATGCTTGCAAAAAATACATAGTGTCCGCTGATGGGATAAAGTAGACAACACTGATGTATCACATAGGACTGGCCACCAGACTGTAGAGACAATCATTTGAGAAAGAAGGCTGAAGTGGTTTGGATTATGTTGTACAGATATCATAACTATTACTAGGCATACACTTGACTGGGTACCATGTGGTGGAAGATGAAAAAAAGGAGGACAACAGATGACGTATGAACCATTGTGAATATTTCACTGTCATGGAAACAGACTACAACAGAGCAAGAAATATAACATTGGACAGATGGAGGTGGAAAGACTAGGTTGCCTTTCATGAAAGGCATGAAAGCATCTTATAAAGAATAAAATCAGCACTCATGCATAGCACTTAAGAAGGAAACCAGGCTTGACAAGAAAGTTACTAACAATCATGTTACTGACTGGATCTTTGTGAGCAAAGCTGCTTTTGTCAAGATTCACATCACACAGCAGCAACAGGCAATGAAAGCCATTGGGCACTAGAAAGCAAACAGACTCTTCAGATTACATGGAACTAGTAGTGCCTGACCTTACTGAACTGACTCAGGTTTTATGTACTATTGACAGCAGAAGGGAAACTGATCAGATTGATAGAGCCAATAGTAAAAAGTAGTATTCCCTGAATTTCTCATGGTTTATTGTCACCTGTGTGAATGTATTTTTAACCCTAGTATATCATTTTAATTTGGCAATGTCTGTGTTCAATGCAATAACAGCTACAGATGTCAAATTTATGAGAGGTATTACAAAGTTACTTCATGAGTAATAAAGAATGCATATCATTCTCAACAGCTCTTCTTTCAGCATGAGGTATAATAAATACTAAATACCAATTTGCAACTGTGTAACAGAAATGATTAAATTTTGAATTTTGGTTCCTATGGCACTTAAGACATGGGCTCAAATTTTTATTGCAATCTGGCCTCTCTCCTACACTCCACTGCCCTACAGAAAATCTAAAGCAGGGGTCAGCAACCTTTCAGAAGTGGTGTGCCGAGTCTTCATTTATTCACTCTAATTTAAGGTTTTGCGTGCCAGTAATACATTTTAACATTTCTAGAAGGTCTTTCTCTAAGTCTATAATATATAACTAAACTATTGTTGTATGCAAAGTAAGTAAGTTTTTTAAAATGTTTAAGAAGCTTCATTTCAAATTAAATTAAAATGCAGAGCCCCCCGGATCGGTGGCCAGATCCTGGCAGCGTGAGTGCCACTGAAAATCAGCTCGCGTGCCGCATTCGGCACACATGCCATAGGTTGCCTACCCCGATCGAAAGCAAATGCCTCAACCCCTTGTGTACAAGGATCCCTGGTGGCAGACAGCCACTCTTTAGAGACCTATACCAATTATCCTCCCTCTAGCCAACATAGATGTGGCTAGGAGAATGAAGGCACGACTGGGTTTTTCTACTCCATACTACCCATATGAGCCCCTGGGGGTATTGGCAGCTGGCTTACTTTAGAATACAGCTGTTCCTGGATCAAGGCAGGGTGTCAAAGGTGGCTTAAACCACCTCTATATCTCCCCCTCCTAAGTTGCAGTGCACACTTATCTGCATTCAATGACTGAGGCCCTAATTTGGGGTCATTATATGGAAAATTGAATTTGGTGGAAATAATTACAGAATGAGCTTTTTAGTAAATATTAAAGAAAAAGTGCTGGAGCACACGGACCAGATACTAGTATTGGGAACACCTATGAAAGGATGTTTTAAGATGTTGGCTGCTTCTCCAAAGGAACAGGATGCTAACATGAATTCCAGATGAATAAAAACAAAATTAAAGGATTCTAAAGTATTGGTTAGATCTCTCAAGAGTCTTTCATGCAGTAATAGCCATGTGAGAAAAGCTATAATTGCTCCTGGTAGCATAAAAAACAGATTCAACCAACATGTTACTTGGACTCAAAGATTTAAATTATGAAGAGAAAGTTTGAGCTTCTTAGATGGAGGGCAGGGAAGGCGAGAGATGGAACTCGGTAACCTAACTGAAGTGTTTAAACTCAGCAGGAGTTCAATAATATTGCTCCAGGTAATTCTGTTTACAAAGGACAAACAAACAAGATCCAAAAATTGGAAACTGCACACATTTTATCACAGTCTTTTCACCATGTAACAATGCTGCCTCTGGTGGGACACAACTGAGAGTATCAGTTCAGGACAAATTGCTTAGAGCAGGGAAGTCACAGCCCAAGGCTGGGTTTTCTTGCTACTAAGGCACACCAAACCAGCCAAAGAGAAGGGACTTTTGTTTTACCCCACTGGCTAACCATAGGGTCACACAAGCAATTCCCTTAGACACTCCAGTTTCCCAGTATCATCACCAGCAGCCACTTCTTATGGGAATGAATGGTTATGAAAACCAACACCTCAGCAAAAGAAAAGAAGGTTCTCACGATCCCAAAGGACCAAGCTCCAGACCCAGGTCAATATACAAGTCAGATCTTATCCACAAATCACACTTTGCCAATCCTTTAGAAGCTAAAATCTAAAGATTTATTCATAAAAAGAATGAAATATAGATGAGCGCTAGACTTGTTTAAATGGAATCAATTACATACAGTAATAGCAAAGTTCTTGTTTCAGGCTTGTAGCAGTGATGGAATAAACTGCAGGCTCAAATCAAATCTCTGGAGTACATCCACAGCTTGAATGGGTCATTCAGTCCTTTGTTCAAACCTTCAGTTTGTAGCAAAGTTTCTCCAGAGATAAGAAGCAAGATTGGAGACAAAATGGAGGGGTTTCCAGGGCCTTTTATAGTCTTTTTCTTGTGGGTGGAAACACCTTTGTTCTCCTGTGCAAAACCACAGCAACAAGATGGAGTTTGTAGCCACCTGGGCAAGCGTCCATGCGTGTCCATGCGTGACTCAGTTTGTAGATGGCAGCCATTGTACATATGCTATCTTGAACGTCCCAGGAAGACTTCTCATATGTAGATTGGAGTCTCCTAAGGTCCACTGTCAGTTAAGTGTTTCTTGATTGGGCACTTAATCTGTAAATCCCTTTCTCAAGGAGCTGACCAAATACTTCACTAATGCTACTTAGAATCAAACACATTGAGATACAAGTGCAGAGCCAATATTCATAATTTCAACTACAAAAAAGGTACACGCATACATATAGCATAATCATAACCAGCAAATCATAACCTTTTTATAGACACCTCACATGAAAACCTTTGAACAATATTTTCTGCAAATATATAACAGTGATTGCGACAATGATTTATACTGTCACAGTTTGTCAATAACATCACACACCGGTATTGTAAACAAAAGTAGTGTGAGGACAAATCATTTTTTTAATAAATCAAAAAGTTACACTCTGTGAGTATGTCTACACTGCAATTGGATACCCGGGGCTGGCCCATGCCAGCTGTCTCAAGGTGGGAGATTTCCAGAACTTGGGCTGCAGAAGCCCAGAAGTCTGCATTCCAATTAAACAGTGCCACAAGCTTGCATCAGCTGGCTTGGGCCAAACATCGGTGTCTCATTGCAGTGTAGACATATGCTATGTGCTTAAGTTTCAGAAGAGCTTAGTGCCTACAATTCAGGGCAGAGTTTTGAATGATCTGCATTCCCTTTTAGACACTATAATAAACAGAATTGTGAAAATCTGCACAATATTTTAGAGAAAGGGTTGAGACTTTCAAAAAGTCTAAATGATTTAGGAGCCCAAATGCCATCAACTTCCAATGTGACTTGTGTCCCTAAATCACGTAGGTGCTTTTGAAAATCCTACCTAAAATGCCTTTGATGTCTTTATTAGGTGGTACAGTATTTCACAGTTTAGGATGTAAAAGGTGGGAGAACATGAGCATCTATTGATGGATTCACATGAGTTTTTTATTTTATTTCACAGCAAAGGGTCATATGATCCCATTTCAGCCAATTGCAGGACTCAGTAGTGATACTGTAGCAGTGTTAATTGCTAATACATGTTTTCCTCAAAATTCATAATTTTGGTCCCTCACTGTCACTTAAAAAATCACTTTTAACACAAGCATTCCCATGCTCTGAGGAAATTAATGAGAAGCTTGATTCTTGTGACCACAGCTGGTCTGCTGTCAGTTCCTTATAGCACAGCAGTTCTCAGAACATGTTTGCCAAAATGCTCTCAGAGGTAATTGGGTTCTCCTAGATTCAACACCTGAGTGTCTCTTTTTCACACTGCTCCATAAACTGCTTTGATAAAATAGTTGCTCCAAGTGATACTTGCACTTACTGAGAGCAGCTCAAAATCTGCTAGCCCGCATATGGGAGTTAATCAGGCCCCACAGTGTTTGAGTAGTTACAGACAGTTTAGGGGGTAATAGCAATTGAAAAGCTCCATAGCAGCTGTCCCGAATAAGCAGCATGTGTCCCGTCATAGAAGTATAGACTGTTTCATGCTGAACATATATCAACATCAGCTCTTCTGTATTCTTGTTATTTTATATGTATCTCCTTCG
The DNA here is from genome assembly GCF_025201925.1 of Gopherus flavomarginatus. NCBI lineage: Eukaryota > Metazoa > Chordata > Testudines > Testudinidae > Gopherus > Gopherus flavomarginatus. Next base: position 69,806,991 of record NC_066623.1, read on the forward strand.
CCCTGAAGGTATAATCTTGCAGACCATAGGCAAATATCAACCCTGATGGAACCGACCTCCGCCCATGGAAGCTGTTGGGGTTCATCTGTGGAGGAGGGCTGTGGTTTTAGCAGGAGATGCCCTAAGAAAGAACAGTATAACCTTTAGGGCTCTAAAGAAGCCCCAGCAGCGGACGTTGCCTGTGCAATGTGCTGAATCGGGGCATCTATAATCAATTCCATTCAAGTTTCAGGCTACAGTGGATGGCTGCTGGTCACCTGGTGGAGAAAGGTTGTGAGTAGGACTTGTCAAGAAATGGTTTTCCCATCTTGAATATATTTCAAGATGCCCTTTTTCTTGTTCCACATGGGGATGAAATCAAGCCCTTCCTTCCCCCCCCCCCCGCAAAACTAAACGAGAATGAGACTTTCCCCATCTCAGAATAGCCAATAGCCTCATTATGAGAGTTTTCACCTGGGATGTGAGAGATGTCCAGTCTTATTCACTAGACTAATGGCTATTCTATGGTAGCAGCGGTGGTGGGGACAAGTCTAACTCTTGTTGGTCCAGCATGGAATTTCAGGACCCTCAAAACTTACCCTTTCCCATAATAAGCGTCAATCCTGAAGAATTTTTCTGATCAAAATAAACTTAGTCAAATTCCTCATCAATTCTAGTTGTCCATTTGTTGAAATGTTGCAACTTGTCATTCCTGTCACCTTCTGGAGTATCTGAATCTCCATTTTTTATGGCAGAAGACAGTGTTACTTAGGGCTGAATGTGTTGTTTTACAATGCAGACAAAGCTCATATTGAAGTCAATGGGACGTTTGGCTGTATGGGGACCACAGTAGCAAGCTCTAAGTGTACAACAGCTGTGCAAGTACCAGTTAGCCACCAGTTATATAAAGAGAGACATGACATATCTAGTGCTACTCTAGCTCTTGGTTCTGAAGCTACAATGACTGATCTACATCATGGCATAATTAACATTTTACAATGGATGCTACATTTTCATTTACATATACCAATAAAATATGTGAGCATAGCAATTTCTATTTAAAACAATTTGGGAGATGGCACTTCTTGGTGTCTGGGGTAAATGTTTTTATTTACTTTTTGCATGATTTTATTCTGAATCTTATTTCCAAATACATGTCTGACAACTCTAAGAAGGAGTGTGTTGGTTGTTACTAGATTCAAGTCTCCACTTGATACACTTGTAGGCATTCTTTAATCTAAATGGAAGGTACATACATGCATCAGTGCAAAAACGAGCATTGAGGAATGGTTTTAGTTGACTCAGAGAATCTTTTTGTTAACAAATGTTCAACAACTTCTTCATATGTTGAGCCTACTGGGTTTTTTTGTTTTTGTTTTTTTGTTTTAAAGAAAACAGTTGCATTTATCTCAACCAATAGTTCAAAATGTATTGACCATCTAGGAACAATAATAAGTAATTCTAGACCACATGAGCAAATCTCATTCAAATAAATTATACTGACCTATCCATGGGGATAACAAATATAAGGTAACTTTAAATATCATTAATGGCTAGAGTTGGCTGAATATTTTATGGCAAGCAATATTCATTATAAATTTAGTCCTCTTTCGATTTGCAAATAATTCCCATGAGTCTTGATCTCCTAATATATTGATAAGAATCTGGTGAATGGTTTTAGACAAATAGCCTTCACTCTAGGGATTGTTTGCAAACTCTTGCTTTGACTAGTCACTAGTCATATTGCATAGTTGGCTACCTGTCATATAATATTGTCATTGACAGATGACAAACATTTTAAACAGGATAAAAATAACTGGGGAATGATCAGCTCCTGAGGAAACATTTGAGATGAATAGTCATTGATGTCAAAAATCATGAAAATGTTGGAATTTCTGCTTCTTTTTCTTTTAATGCCCAATGTTTGGAGAAACACCTGTAAATAATTAAGAGGATCTCATCAACAGTTTCAAAATGAACTCTGCTTGAGTTCACAGACAAGATTTACACTACTTAGCCGATTCTGCTACTGTTTTACAGATCATTTACTTAGTACCTTGCTTAATCAAAGTTAACTTGAAACAAAAACCATAGGAAGATAAAAGCCTTCATTACCATTGACCTTTTGAATTTCACTTTACCATGACTTGTGTGCAATTAATAGTAAAGGGAGATAAAGGGCAATCTGTTTCCTGCCAATAACCTGGGGTCAACATTTTAAGGCAAATTGGATAATGAACAAAGATAAAAACCTGAAATGCCCATAAACAGATCCACAGTGGAATGAAACATAAGAACTAATAAAATGCATTCATAAAAATATGCACAGGAACTGCAGGTGCTGAAAAAATGCCAGTCTTTCAGACAAAGGCACTGATTACCATTTGTCTTCTAATGTACAATGTAAGGTCAGTTTCACAGGAACACAGCCTGTAGTCGGAAAGTCCTTGATTGTAACTTTCAGATTCATTCTAACTTAAAATGTTACCCATGTAGAGACTTAACCTTTTCAGATTAGATTTTAGAAAACCACAATCAAAAAGTAAAAAGACTCACTGTGACAAATCAGAGAGAACAGTCTTTTGAGACAAATCACATTTAATGTGGTTGCCTGTAAAATCAATATTTTTAGTGTTCTCATCAGGGTCTATGATGAATTTATTATACGGCAGCTGCAAACCTGATGTGTTGAGATTTTTTGCTTAGCCAGAGTGTCTAGGAGGATGTGCTGAATAACCACAACTTCTACCCAAGCAGTTCCTATGGAACCATGACCTACATTTAATGACTGTCTCCTCTGGTGGGAGATCTTACAGAGGGCAGTAGTGCAAACACCACTTGCTTTCTCTAGGGATGTGCCTCAGGAGTACAACTGCTTTTGCTGTCTCAGATTTTGGCAGTTAGCACAGCCCTATGCCAACCAGGATAAATCAAGCTCATGGAATCCATTACCAAATGTGGAAACAAAAGTAGGTCTTACAAATTAATAAACATGGCAAGGGATAAGAGGCAATAAGAGATTCCTGCACCTTTCCAGGTTAGAAAAAAATCATAAAGGAAGCTGTAAGAAGAATCTGTATATCTTAAGGGCCAGATCATGAGCAGGTAGAAATCGGCATAGTTCTACTGACTTATACCAGCTAAAGATCTGGTCCTATACTTTTACCTCTAGTACACACTAGCAGGTCCATATGGGGCAGTTAGTGCACAATATGCTAGAGTACATACCCCTCTGGTTTGGACTGTGTAGATAAGCTCAAAGAGTTTGTTCTGGCCCAGGCCTAATTTACACTTTCACAACATGAGCGAAAATTGACTAATTCATAGAGTGAGTATGGAAAACAGAGACAATTGAACTCTTTCAGGGATTAATTCTACAGCAGCTTGCAACTGTTTGTCACTGGATGAAAATGAATGTTCTGTTTACAGAAGTGTCCATTGACAGTGATTAGAGGAGGTTTAATAGAAATTGAATCTAGTTTCTTTGAACAATAATATGACATTTGGAATCATCAAAGTGAGAGGACCAAACCAGTGTCTGGTATAAATCTGAATAACTCCATTCCCTGATACCAGCTGAGGAACTGGTTTGTTATAAAATGATATGACACGAGAGCTTAAATAAACGTAACCCTCTATCACTATGGTGAGTATGATTTAAGTGGAGAGCATACTACTAGGCATAGCAGAGAGGAAGGGGCAGCACAAAGCCTCTCAGAATTGGGAGGATGAAATCTTCATTCAACTACCTGACATATGGGAGTTTGCCCTCTGGTACTTCCCTTTACTGAGTGCTAAATGTTCCCTGGTATGCCAGTACAGCGCCAGGGGAGTGAAAAATAAGGTAATGGCCCAGGCTGCTGCAACTGGGTGCTGGCTGACTCTAGAAAAAGAGGAAGAGGGACAGTATCTATGCTGTCCTGAGGTTGAGGCTGCAATTCTGCTTGGCCTTTATGCCTTCCTGGCAATGGAGATGGAAGGCTGCATGCACCTACATCCAGCCCTAGCAATTTCATGTATTACCTGAGCTCAGTGCTAAGCATCATAGAAATTAGCATAGCCACTGAGTTTAACAAACAGTCAAAGAGAGAGATACAAAAAATGGGCAAAGCAATTACCTTGTAATTTACTTTAGAATGCATTGTAAATAAATAAAAGCCATATTGGCTAATTTAAATCTAAATAATTTAATACCATTGAAAACCCATATTGTACACCTTTTGAAACATTCATTACAACCAATTGTTTAGGCTAAGTAATAATTGATCATTGTATAGAAATACTAGTTTCCCTGTTCCTCAGAGAAATTAGACAATGATTAGAACTGACGACTTTGGATGTAATATTGAAATGAGACTTTTTTTAAAATTTCATTTGTATTGCTGTAAAATTATATAAATTAGGATCAATGAATTACAAAATATGATATACAATATAAACAGTTTCTCTCAGTAAATTAAACTCACAAAGTCAAGCACAGTAATTTGCTATAATATCTGGTTTTCTGGATCAGAAACTGGTAAAAATTCTTCTTCCATTTTTCTTTTCATTCAAACATTGATGCTGAGCAATAGCAAAAAAGTGCCCTCCAGGTAACACTAGGAAAAAATAGGATCTCTTTAAAGGGGAGAATGAGCAAAAATGCTTTTTCTGTTAAGGTCCTAGGCTGGCAGATGTGTGTTCAATTCCTGGCTGTGCTGTGGATTTCCTGTGTGACCACAGCCCTTAATTTCTCTTGTCTCAGTTGCCAGCTGTAAAATTGGCAGAAGAATCATTTTACTCATCTTGTCTATTCAGAATATATGCTATGTGGGGAAGGGAATATCTCTTATTCTGTATTTGAGCGACATTGTGCAAGGGGCTCAATCTAACCCGGGCTACCCCATTACAAAAATATACACATTCTCTAAATTTTATATCCAAATTAGAATGGAAATTGGTTTCTAAAGGGGCTTGGAAATGAGCACAGAATAATACATAATCTGTATCTCCTACACTGAAGCGTCATTTGAATAACATTTTTCAAAGGTGCTTAACTTATGTAGAAGGCTAAGTAGGGTAACTATACATCCCATTTTGGCTGGGACAATCCCCTTTGTAAGCCCTGTCCAAGGCATCCTCTCTTTCTTTAACAAAAATGGGCATATCCTGTTTGCTATTGCAACTGATTATCATCAAAATGCCCAGTTTTGCCAAAGGGACATTTAGGGCAAGTGGCAACATGAGCCGCAGGGCAGCATCGGGCTCTGGCATTGTCCTGTTTTTAATTTGGGAAATATGGCCACCCTACGGCTATGTCTCATTGACTTCCAATATGTTAGGCTTGTAAGTCATTTAGTTTCTTTTAAATGTTACCCATTATGTGTAGTTCTGTATTAATAATGCATACAAAGAAATATGTGCCGCTTTCTGACATTTGATAGCACAGCTTGAGTTGTCTTTTCACAATAGCCTGCTGAACTCCATTGTGCACAAGTAAATGCTGCATTCTCTTTGGAGAGTAACCATAATTTATGTTTGATCTAGGTCTTCTCTTTGTATATTATTAACATAGCGAAGTGCATAACATATCCACTGTCCTGAAATCTTAAAAGAAGGTTGGAATCTCTCGAAGACACAGCTTTTAGTGACCCCATTGTGCTAGTTACTGTGACAACACACAAGTAGCATAGGTGAAAGGATGTATTATTGCCCCCCTCTTACAGATGAGGAATGAAGTAACAGGAAAACCAAGTGATTTGCCCAAAGTGGCACAGGATGCCTCTGAAAGGGATAGGAGTTGATGAATGTAGATTTCCTGAGTTCCATTCCAGTGCCTTCAGTCTCTGTTCCTCATGCCTTTAAAACCTGATTGGACTAAAACATACATTGTGCAAATGGAGATGAAACCTGTGCAATAAAACCTAGAATTCTCTTCCAAAGTGTGAATACAAGTGGTCTATGGCATATTATTTTCACATTTAGAAGTATCTCAGGGAAGGCCAGTCTCAGGCTGAACTGTAGACTGCAATCAAGTCATAGAAAACAATTTAAAAAAACAAGTATTTCCCAGAGCAGTTTGAATGCTGAAGTTAGAATATAAACAGTTGTCTTTCCAAAAGGACTACTAGCATTTTAATCAACTCCCAGAACTCTGCCATAATGTAAGATCAAAATAAGAATTGCAGAAATGCAACTGTGTAGGTAAACTGGATGTTACCACTAAGAGTCAGGTGGTTTTGTGTTTTTGGTTAAAACAAAATGGCATTTAGAGCTCTTTTTATTTGTCTTCTGGCTCTTGTGTCTTTTAAGGGTAACATTTTCAAGCCTACATCTGAATGAATGAGTACTAGAAAATTACTATTTTTAAAAAAGAGAGAAAAGATGAGATTCTAGTGCATTCAGATGACTGCAGGGTCTTTGGATTTTTTTAAATACACTAGATATCATGAGACTTGCAATAAAATCATGAATTGGTAACACTACCAGCAGGAAGAAGGGGAGTTGCAGCAGCCAGTTGCAGCCCCCTGGACTTTAGGGCTACAACTGTTTTTTTTGTCAGACTTAAAGTTCCAGACCACACCGCTTTTCAAAGGCAGGCTAGGGGGGAAAAATCATATAAAAGTGCAATTATATGTTGAGGAGTGTTAGTTGAAAGAAGGCAGTCAATCACTTCTGAAGGTGTAGTTGCTCCTTTTTCTGGCAATATAGTGTTGTGCCCTCCCCCGCCCACACTTTTCCATAACATAACTTACTCCTATCAAGTTGACACAAATGAGCCATGTTTGTTTGGATGCTAAAAAAAATTCTCTATTCACACACCTAAGAGCTGACATGAAAGTAAGAAGATATAATGGTTTAGTGAGACTAGAATTTAGGACGGCAGGGGTGCTGGATAATTTTTATAGTGGCGGTGCTGGTAATGGAAGACATGTATTTGGTGGGTTGTTACTACTTCAAGCTAGAGGGTGCAGCAGTATCCCTAGTTCCAGCATCATTGCAAGACGATCTATTTTTTTCTGTCAGCTATTGTGATGACAAAAAAAACACATGCTGGAAGGGTTCCACTCCTACTTATTCAATTGCCTTCTAAGCCTTTGGTTGCTGATGCTTATTACCTAACAAAAGATTAACATTGCTTCTGGTATATTCAGCATTATTAAGTTAATTGTTGGTAAGTGTTGATGGTAAAGCTGAAAAGTATGAGTAAATTTTCATAGTCTAAGCTGACCATATGTTAAGAGAAACAAAGAATTATTTTAATGGCAAAGTCAGCAGATATGACATTGCAGTTAAGGAGTAAAGGTATTTATGCACTATCAAGCTGTCATTTTGACAAAGTGAATTTTTCTACCAGAGAGACACTTAAATGTCATGGCAAGGAAATACATGAAACACCCATAATGTACCGTAAGTTATTTTGCACGATGGCATTTTCAAACAAAGACACCTAAAAGACCAATCAGAATTTACAGGGACACTGAGTTCTTTGTATGAGTCTGGAGGATGGCAGGGAAAAAATGTTATAATTCAGATGAAGGATATTTAAACCTGGAGGACAGCCTTTATTATCCAAGTTTGGGTTTGTAGTACTCTGGTGGGGTGTGTGTGTGTGTGTGTGTGTGTGTGTGTGTTTTAACTGATGACTCAGATATTTTCAGCCCCCGGTAATAGGACTCATTTATATTTTATGTGTAAGACTCTATTAGTTGCCTTTAAAGAATAACGACAAATAGCTTATTTTACATAAAACCTCTCTGTAAAAAGCATAGCAATGTTTTGATATTTATGATGGAAATACAATTCATATACAGTAGTAACACGATTCCTATTTCCTTTATTATTTAGCTATTAATTCTTTAAATCCCTGTAAAGAACAAAATTGTTCATGAACACGTGCACACAAATCCAATACTGCTATAGATCATAGTCAAACTTTTTTTTTAATTAAAAGCAAGGATACAGAACACATCTGGTAGGAAACAGTGGCCAAAGGCAAGAAACAAAAGAAAAATGGCCTAGACAGTAAAAGCTACCACCTGCTTATGACTTCTGCCTTATTCTTGAAAAATAACCATAGTAGGTGCCAATCTGTCTAAAATGTGCCAGGTGCTTTTGATAACTGGAGGCAATAGAAACAGTTAATCATAGCAGCCACAGTTTTAATGTAAGTATTTTTTTTATTTGCACATATGAAAATGTTAGGTGCATAAGGAGTGGTGGCCTAAGGGCAGGGTGGGAGTGGTGAGAAGGTATAGATATCTCTGAAAGGGCACTCACTGCATAAGTTTCCTACTGTGAAGATTCTTCTTAAAAGAAAAGGGACCTCTGAAAATATTTTAGCCTTCAAATTTGCATAAACTTTCATTTATTTGCATAAATTCAAGGCATAAACCATTAGAAACAATTCTTCTGTAAAAGTCTATGCGGGAAATGGCATATGTTAATGGGGCAGCGACAGAGGGTGTGTGATTTATTATTATTTATTATTATTATTATTATTTCTATATTTATTATTTGTATTGTAGTAACATCTAGGAGCCCCAGTCATGGGCCATGGCCCAATTGTGCTAGGAAATATATAAAGACCAAAAAGACAGTCCCTGACCCAAAGAATTTTCAATCAAGCATTGCACCCAGACCCAACTGGCTGGATTGTTCTGCAGACTGCAAACAAATGGCAAGAGATAATCCCAGGCCCTAAGAGTTTGCCGTCCAAACAGACAATGGGTAGGAGAGGAAACAGAATGGAAGTGACTTGCCCAAGGTCACACAGCAGGTCAGTGACAGAGCTAGGAATGATCTCCTGCTCCAGTACCCTATCCACCAGCTCATGCTATCTTATAGGACAAATATTGCTTATGTTCTTTTCATTATAACACATTCTAAGAAGATGTGGGCACAGGACAGGGATGCCTGTTAATAACATCCCTGTGAAATTATTTTCATGCTACAGTGTGATCATTTTGGCTGAGAAACACTGCCTCAAGCTGTACAATACACAACTACCACTGTTCTTGCCCTGAATTTCATAGTCGGAGACCATTATGTCCTACTCTTTCTTCCTGCATAATACTGGCTATTGAATTTCACCCAATGATTCCTGCAACTAGCCTAGCAGCATGTAATTGAAATATAATATGTTTTAGAAATGGGACATCTATCCTAGATGGGGCTAGAACCCACTATTCTTGGTGTAAGATGCTTCTAGCTTAGACCTATGGGACAGTAGCATTAGACCTATGGGACAGTGCAAGAGTTAACCAAACTTCTTACAGCCTGAAGAAATGAATCTCCACGCTTTTGGATGTTGCACAGATATAAATTTGTTTGAGCTGAATGTGGACTTCATTTGTGTTATGGGACACACACAAAGTGGTGTAAAATAGAACATATGGCACTTGCTTATTCATTAAAGCATCTACGAGTTCCTTCAGTGTCTTGCTTATTTTTGTCCATGAAAGGCAATTTCATCCTGAAAATGAGTTTGATAAAATAAAATCTCCTCAAGCACAAATAATGTTAAACTAAATCTGAGTGCAATTTGATTAACACTTGTCAGATGGGGAAATGGAAAAGAGGAAAAAAAACCTGTTCATTTGGGGGAAATACTAAACATATGAACAATAAGACAATTCCAGTAAATTACTGGCCTGGTTAATTCATAGGGAAGAGGTCTCTTGGGTAATTGTTCAAATTGAAAATGTTGACAGCTTATTACCGAAGTCTCCAAAGGATGCTAATGCAGACTTGAGGAATTTTAGCTTGAGCTGAATGACTCTCTAGAGTTGGGGAAGAATGCCAATGTTCATGCTACAAGATGTTCACTTTTGCAGAGAAACACTGCACCATTGAATTATAAGAATGCAGGGAAGAAGCCCTCTGGTAGGAGAGTTTAATTTAGAAAAAGTTATGTTAGTATTAGCCTGAGATCCAATAAGGCTTTAAGAGTAAGCAGCTGACTGCTAGAAATCTATAAAAGTTATTAAAAATGTTAGCCTGCTGAGGGTGTACTTATCTGACTCACTCCGTAAGGTATATTGCTAAGAACAGTGATATGTGGTTAATTTCCTAATATAGATTTATCTTAGGGTCATTCAGAAAGTGCACCCTCTGAATAGTAGCAGGTGGTGGGGCCTTACAGGTTGGCTTCCTGGTGGAAAAATCAGAAAGTCTGGGTCTATGCCTAGTGCAACTTGTTGATTTTATTACTATTATTATTTATATTGTATCAGCACAAACAAGCCCTAGTTTGGGCCAGGATCTCCTTGTATTAAACTCTGTGTATAAAAACAGAAAGACAGTCCCCTCACCAAAGAGTTCACAGTCTAATTATAAAAGTAGAAAACAGGTACAGAGATGGAGCACAAAGAAACAATGAGATAATATTGGTCAGTATGATAAAGCAGCAGCCTAAACTTTGTCAAGTTTGTAGATGACGGATATAGTAACTGCATGCAATTTCTGTGGGATCATTTTGCATTAAGAGTATGAAAGTTTTATGTATCACTGTGAGCCAGGAATTGTATATAATTCAATATAGGGGGGGTTGACACAACTCCCACCAGGATTAAGGTTGAATTGCTTAGGTTATAAATACCTCCAGAGAAGTTCCATCCCTTGCGATGCTTGCATATTCTGGTTCATACTGGCTCTTCCAGAAACCAAAAATCAAACAGGGCTTTTGATTTTTTTTTAAACACTTGATTTAAACAGACTTGGGATGTTCTTTTTGATCCAGCAAATGGACAGGACTGGGGCCTGCACCCCTGAGCCTCCCCTCAAGCTCCTGTCCCAGCCCTGATCCCCCTCCCGCCCTCCAAACGCCTCGATCCCAGCCCAGAGCAACTAGAGAATATTTAAACTTTTTAAAGTTTATGATTAACATGGCCATTTAGGGAATTATTCTACAATCATTTTACATTCTACTTACCCATTTCCTTGTATCTCATTCATATTATTTTTCTTTGTAGTAGTTTTTATTGCTTTTCCTTTTCAAATTACTCACTGGAGGAAGAGGGGGAGAAATTTTTTAAATAAAGTTATTCCTAGTGCAGCAGTATTGGCCTTAACAAGAGGTCTTTGCAGTCAAAAGAACCCATTTAAGATTTTTAATCTGTGAATTCAGTAATCCTCAGAACAAAAAGTTACTAAATTAATATTTTTTTATATAAATAAATTTAGATATGACAACTAAATCCCTTCCATAATGGGGATGCAGTTGATCGTCAGAGATTTACATCTGTCTCTTGAGTTTTGTCTGGTCAGGAGAAAAAACAATTTAAATAAAAACACTTGCAAATAGCTTCAATTTCCTAGTCTTTTTACTCCTGCCAAACAGCTTTATTATCTAGGAAGATAATTAGTAGAAGGAAAAAATAGTTAATTGAAATATATCCTGCACTGAAGACCAGCATTTCTTATGTACTTGAGTTACAGATTGACCAGATTTCAGGGACTCTTAGAAACAGATAAAGATTTACTGTTATTTTTTTTCCTTTCTAAAGTTATTCAGTCCACTGGAAAGTAATCTCCCAAAAAGATCAATATTCTCCTTCATTGCTGATTGAGCCTTCTAAACACAAACAGGAGGATATAAAAAACACACACAGATAGCAAATCTAATCAAGCTATAAACGATCCAGCATGTCCATTAAGATGTATTGAATTTCCATCTATTTACATTTATGGGTAAGTACTTGTTGGAAACTGGAAATTCTTATACAATGGTGACACTTCTTAATATACTCTATGCAGCCATAAGATAATGCAGTCAGTCTTTCATGCTACTGCATGAGGTCTTAAATCCAGATGGCATTGTTCATTGTGAAAATACAATTGTATGACATATGGTGTTGACCAATGTGGTTGTTCGTGGGTTAAGTGTTAAACAACAAGTAAGTAAAAGGCATACATGAGATCTGAGTTGCCAGGGGAAAAAGTGTATTGTCTAACAGTCATGTAATAGTTATATATGTATGTCTCTCCCCACATACATTTATGTGAGTAGTCATACTAGCAAAGAGGCTTTTAAATGAACTCTGAAAAGTTGTAGTGATGACTTTATGTATCTTTTCAGTTATTCTGTCCTTAATACCAATTTCATATCAAATAAAACTTCTGTCATGATTATGCATTCCATAGGTAGAGATGACTTCTCTTTTCCACCTCTGTTATCCCATAGCCTTAAAACCCAAATTCATCAAGAAATCTTTATTGTCATATGGTTAAAATTAGGCATGCATTTAAATTTCTTGCTAAATTGGGGAGAAAAGCATAATCTGTGCTCCTTTTTTGAAAATTGGGTTTTACCACGTGTTCTCATTGTACTCTTATAAGGAGCAGCATGGTAAACTGTAACCTTAATGTGCCAACAATCAATCATATATCGGCTGAAATCCTGATTCCAATGAAGTCAATGTAAGAATTTACATTGTATTCTGCTCTACTTTTATTCTATGAGATCCAGGTATTTACGCGTTATGTAGTAAAGAAATCTTTTAACAAGAATGATGGTACATCATTTTAGCTCAATTGCCTTCAATTTGTTCTTAAATTGTGTATTTTCATTTATCTTGGATTATTTATTACAGTAATTTTCAAATAGTATCTCCGATTACATCTTTCTTTAGTTTTTAACTAAATAAGTTTTCATATCTGCCATCTTGAGGTTGTGTCACTTTTCCACGAGATAATTCTATTGCTACATAAACTTAACAACTTTGAATTTAATATAGATTGTAGGTAGGTTACTAAGGGCAGGAAGCTAGATCCAGATTTTCAAGTGACTAGTCGTTTTTGGGTGCCCAGCCTGAAATGCCTTTAGGTGCATGATTTTCAGAAATGGCTATTTTCTGTAAAAACAAGTCCCTTTAGTGTCTCAGAAACGAAGCATCTCAAATCACTAGTCATTCTTGGAAATGTTGGCCTTTTGTCTTTTTAAAATATTTTTGTTATGCACCGTGTACACACATTGTACTATGTACATAAGAAAAGAAGAACTATTCATAAAATAACAATAGATTATCATGCCCTGTGGAGATCATGCATAGCTTGCTCTTGAAGTTGTAGGTCAAAAGGAAAACAAGAACAGAAACTGGGACTCCTTATTGGCTTCACTATGCAAGGTGACAAGCATTTTTTGGAGGCTCTGCTAATGGAAGAAAGCTTGGCTTAGCAAACACTGAACAGCTCTGGGAGAACTTTTTGAACTCAATGGGAATTGCAAGGTGCTCTGCCCCTTGCAGGATCAAGCCCTAGTGGATTAATACCTATGACTATTTGTGTTCCATAAACCTGCTGCAGAAGTGGTTGCAAGTGATAAGATACTTCCTATTTACATCATTTATAATGTTTTTCTACTGAGGCTGTGTCTGTTTGCCTAAACCTGGTTGCTATTCAAGGTCCAAAAATTCAGAATAGAGTCCTGTCAACTAACAACCCTATTGAGCAAATTACCACAGTATGTGATCAACTTCCCTAAGTCGCATTGTCTTTAAGCTTGTGCTTAGGTACTTTGCTGAATGGGGATCGGCTTACACCCATTCATTGCTGTATCAGTGCCTACATTAAGGAGAGGGAACATGTGGGTACTTATTTTAATTGACCTACTCACATGACTGAAGTAATTAGGGTTGTATTAGTACAAGTGGTAAGATAGCTTCATTATTAGGGAACATGTCATGTCCTGTGATTGTTAGGTGTTGAATGGAGTCTCTTTATGTTCCATCAGATAGTGGTTTGGTTCGACCCCTATAATGAATTAACCTGGCAATTTACAGGGGTTTCCCTTAAATATTTTATACTGGTTTGAGAGATATTACTAGTTAGGGCTGTTGTATTAAATAAGCTACAGATGTTTAATATAACCCACTCACTATACCACATTAAACAGTGTTAAATAAGGTCCTGGAATGGTTTATAGAGAAGTCAGCCTGCCTAGTACCATGGCAAACATACCATTAAAAATCTTAAACCTTTCATTAAAGATACAGAGAGGGGGAAAATGGCTAAAGCATTTGAAATGTAAACTATTAAATATGGCTTTAATTTTAACAAAATCCTTTTTTCCCCTTTCCCTTTAGCTGTAGACAGTATTTAATTATTTGTCCTCTTTTTGACAGTATTACATGGTAACTCTCCTTTTGGGAGAAAAAAAGGAGAAGTTAGTGAAGATAGGCAAGAGATGTTGCTGCTGCTGTTAAAGTCTAGTCTTAGAAGGAAAGCCACCTTGTTTGACAGTCTCTTACATGGTAACTGTCATAGCAAGGTGGTGGTTGGGATTCAGCTGGATCTGGTAGAGGTGGCAATGCTATCTGAGTCATTATCCCTCCCTGGCCCCTTTCTGGCCAGGACACCTCTCAGGATCAGGATGTTGAAAGTCCAGGGTCCTAAGTGGCAGCCATGCTGGTGAAGCTTGCTCCAGTAACCTCTGTCTATTCTTTCTGTCTGTTTTCTTTTGTTCTTTTGAGCTCTCCTACTTCTTTAGGGACCCCAAAAGAGAGTTATTCAGTCTCCCTTTCATACCTTTTCCATAATCATTTGTTATAGGCTATTTTAACATGTTATGAACTTCAACATAATGTTTACAGTTGAGCTCACAATTCAGGTTAATTTGTAGGCTCAATTGTCACAGCAGGGTGAAATCATCATTTTAAGGCTAGGGAATATTTCTTCCAATTTTGAGACTCTTTCAAAGCACAATACACTTTTCTAAATTCAATCCTGGGTCTTTAAAATTCTTCCTGCCTTATAGAGTGAATTTCCCCAAGTAACACTGAGTAAAAAAGACACTCCTTTCCTGAAGGACAAATAGGTTATCCAGTCCTTGGCATATAATCTTTAATGATCTGAAGTCCTATATTTCATTAGGTTTGAATAAGCTAAATTATCAAATATCCTCATATACATTGTGAATTCTGCTAGAAATGGAATTTCTACTGCCTGATTTCAATAAACTGGCATCCTAATGCCCTCTTGATGTAGATATAGCATTCAAAAAGAGAAAAGCAGTACAACTTAAATTGAGAGGCAATGTAATGTGCATTCCCCAGAAGAGAGTGGTAGGGTGTAAGAATGTCAGTCAGTGCTTGAATGGGGACACTAATGAGGCCCTAATTAGTTACATTTATGTTTGCTTGAGTTACTATAAATTTATCAACTAAATTTTAGCATTTTTCTTAGGATAAAATGTTCATGAATATCTATGGTTACTTTTTCTAATTTTAAAGTGTTGAATATTATTTGCCAATACTGATTTGATTTTCTTTACTATGCTTTATTTGTGAACATTTTGCATTATTCAACCAGCTCTCTTTATCTTTAATAGAAAGGGAGACAACAACCAACATTGTGCAAGAAGGGTTTGTGTTTGTGTGTGACAGACAGACCAGGTCCAGTTCCTCATCCTGCCATCCACGGTGTATTCTGGAATCTAATTGTTCCGCCTAGCTCCTTAGGACAGAGAAGATGAGAACTGCTTTCATTCATGTATATATGTCTTTTCTGTGCTCTCCGCTATAGCTGGAGATTTCTCCAATTATATCTCCCAGGGGTACACATTGATGCGCCCAATAAATAAAAGGCATTACAATATATCCACACCAGGAAAAGGTCATGGTTAGGTTGGGGTGTACTAACTAACATCACCTATCTGTAATCATATTTAGACAGCCCCAAAGCAGTAGAATTAATGACTTCATTTAAAGGTTCGATCCTTATTTTGAGCTGGAGCAGAATTGAGAGATTTAATACATAATACCTATAAGTACTCCACTGGCGCCAGAATTAAAAAGCACTTCTTTCAAACTTCTTTCTCCAATTCAGAATCACAGCACATTGAATATCACATTGCACAGGCTTGTGTGGCAATTATTGGTGAATAGTAACATCTGTTTATGTTCTAACCAAGTAGCTCTGCTTGGCAGAATGCTTAATAGATACATATCACTGAAACAGTGCTAATTGCCTTAGGGTATGTCTACACTAGGGATTATTCCAATTTTACATAAACCAGTTTTGTAAAACAGATTGTATAAAGTCGAGTGCACGCGGCCACACTAAGCACATTAATTCGGCGATGTGCGTCCATGTACCAAGGCTAGCATCGATTTCTGGAGCGTTGCACTGTGGGTAGCTATCCTGTAGCTATCCCATAGTTCCCGGAGTCTCCCCCGCCCATTGGAATTCTGGGTTGAGATCCCAATGCATGATGGTGCAAAAACAGTGTCGCGAGTGATTCTGGGTAAATGTTGTCACTCAATCCTTCCTCTGTGAAACCAACAGCAGACAATCATTTCTTGCCCTTTTTCCCTGGATTGCCCTGGCAGACGCTATAGCATGGCAACCATGGAGCCTGTTTTGCCTTTTGTCACTGTCACTGTATGTGTACTGGTTGCTGCTGACAGAGGTGGTACTGCAGTGCTACACAGCAGCATTCATTTGCCTTTGCAATGTAGCAGAGATGGTTATCATCCCTATTTCACCGTCTGCCATTGTAAATTGGCGATGAGATGATGGTTATCAATCATTTTGTACCATCTGCTGCTGTCATGGGTGCTCCTGGCTGGCCTCGCTGAGGTCAGCCGGGGGCGCATAGACAAAAATGGGAATAACTCCCTGGGTCATTCCCTTCTTTATGTTTTGTCTAAAAATAGTCAGTCCTGCCTAGAATATGGGACAAGTCTACTAGAGATCCAGAGAGCACAGCCGCTCCAGGTCAGAGCCCCAGAGATCCCGCAGAAATTATGAACTGCATGCCATTCTAGGGGGTGCCCCTGCAACAACCCCACCCTTTGCTTCCCTCCTCCCACACCCCTCCTGGGCTACCGTGGCTGTGTCCCTCCATTTGTGTGATGAAGTAATAAAGAATGCAGGAATAAGAAACATTGACTTTTTAGTGAGATAAAATGAGGGGGAGGCAGCTTCCAGCTGCTATGATAGTCCAGGGAGTACAGAATCTTTTCTTTAGACACGAAAGGGGGAGGGGGGTTGATGGAGCTCAGGCTCCAGCTGCTATGATGAGGACAGTTACCCAGCATTTTGCACCATCTGCCAGGAATGACAGGGAGTCATTCCCATTTTTACCCAGACGCCCCCGGCCGACCTCACCGAGGCCAGTCAGGAGCACTCAAGGGATGATGATGGTTTTCCACCATTTTATACCATCTGCCGTTAGGAAAGGAAGGGGAGGGGATTGCTGCTGTTCAGCGTCGCAGTACCGCATCTACCAGCAGCATGCAGTAGACATACGGTGACAAGAAACAATTTTTTTCCCCTTTTCTTTCACGAGAGGGTAGGGGTGGTAAATTGACGAGATATACCTTGAACCACCCGGGACAATGTTTTTGACCCTACAGGCATTGGGAACTCAGCCAAGAATGCAAATGCTTTTCGGAGACTGCAGGGACTGTGGGATAGCTGGAGTCCTCAGTCGCCCCTCCCTCCCTCCATGAGCGTCCATTTGATTCTTTGGCTTTCTGTTATGCTTGTCATGCAGCACTGTGCTGAGTCCCTGCTGTGGCCTCTGTCTATCATAGCCTGGAGATTTTTTCAAATGCTTTGTCATTTCGTCTTCTGTAATGGAGCTCTGATAGAACAGATTTGTCTCCCCATACAGCGATCAGATCCAGTATCTCCTGTACGGTCCATGCTGGAGCTCATTTTGGATTTGGGACTGCATCGCCACCCGTGCTGATCAGAGCCTCATGCTGGGCAAACAGGAAATGAAATTCAAAAGTTCGTGGGGCTTTTCCTGTCTAACTGGCCATTGCTTCCTAGTTCAGATTGCTTTCCAGAGCGGTCATAATGGTGCACTGTGGGATACCGCCCGGAGGCCAATACTGTCAATTTGCGGCCACACTAACCCTAATCCGACATGGCAATACTGATTTCAGCGCTACTTCTCTCGTTGGGGAGGAGTACACAAACCGGTTTAAAGAACCCTTTATATTGATATAAAGGGCCTCATTGTGTGGACAGGTGCAGGGTTAAACCAGTTTAACGCTGCTAAATTCAGTATAAACGCGTAGTGTAGACCAGGCCTTAGTTAACAGCACACAAAAAGAGGCATCTGAGCAACACAGATGAGGGCTAGATCTTAAGCTAATGAAAATGAGTATAAAATCTACAATCCATATAATTTCTGTTCACCAGAAACCTAGCCAAAGTTCTGCAAATTTCCTTTCCTCTCCATTCCAGTGCAATATATACATTCAAACTTTTGGTACAAAATAATTTGTTCTGGTGGAAATTTCCTTTCATCTCTGGTGAAATTAACAAACAGCACAGTGTGAAAGGTGAATTTGCTCAACTCTTTAGAAACCTGTCAAAAGGCAGTCTTGCTCTATTCATGATATTTGAACAGTTCTATATCCTTGTTTTGCAGCAAACTTCAAAGAATACTCATAATTTAAAAATAACCACCAACAACCCCTCAACATATTGCCAATGCAAAGCTTTGCTCCACAAAATGGAGATAGGTACAAGGTAGTTTGTTCACCTGATATTGAGTAACATTTCAAACAGTCCCTGGCATTTCATGGCAAACAATGATAAACATTCTAATTAGAGAGAATTGATTTTTTTTTTTTTAGTAATGTTGGAGTTATTTCAATTCCTCCCTCTCAGCCCTTATTTTTGAAAAAATATTAAGGATGTTATCCTCTACACAGGATTTTTGTTGGTTAGCAACTTATTTTTGCTGATTTCTTTCTTTAACTCAACCTTAGGAATGGGTAAGCCATTTCTTTATATCTTAAAGTGGAAGTGAATAGGTTTCTAACTCTATTGCCAATCCTTCTGAGAATCGCTATCAGAAGGTAGTCAGATAAATGAACATTTATTATTGTACTGTTGACTCTAAAGTTGAAGCATGTCACTTCTCAGATACAAGAGTTTGAGAAATGAGAGACTTTCGAAGTTCCTGAACTCTGGCCTCACAGACAAAACTACTCCTATCAAGAGTGCAAGCAATTGGAGCAAAGATGGTCTTTTTCTTTGTCAGTAAAGAGCCGAATACAATGGCACCTGGATCCATAACTAGGGCTTTTTGGAACTATGATAATACAATGAACTCAGTGATGATGATGAAAAGTGCTTCTGTCAAGCCACTAGACCAATTAATGCAGAATGGGTTTTGTTGTTGTTCACCTCACATCTTTCACAACAGGCAGAATTTCAAAGAGTCCTCAGCCCAGCATCTAATATTGTGCCCATAATTTTGCATGTTTGCTTACACAGTTATTTTGAACATACAAGTCTGAATGTACATATTTGCAAAAAGTTGGAAAAGAAAAACTAGCACAAGAGACTAGACTTAGACCCTGATCCAGCTAACTGTCTAAGCAGATGATAAACTTCTAGCGTGTGAATAGTTATATTAGCCAATGGGACTATTCACGGGAGTAAAGTTAAGCACATGCTGAAGTGTGTTGATGCATTGGAACTGTATTGCATTTCATGCATTAGTTCTAATCTGAATTCTTAACATATCCTTCACAGTTTCTCTCTAATACCACCTTCACTTTCTTTCCTTCTGAATATGCCAATGTTGCCATATTACTGTGTTCATTTACCTTTTTACTGCCTATTAATGTATAGTGAAATATCCTAGACTATAGGGCCTAACTCAAAACTCATTGAAGCCAGTAAGAGTCTTTCCATTGACTGTGATTGGCTTTAGATCAGGCTCATATAAAGTACAAGCCACTTCAGAGAATCACTTGCAAGATCTTAGTTCCTCCTGTGATTCTGACCCATTGAGCAGTGCAGTTGCTCCAGTGATTATAGCTGTTCACTAGTTGTGGTACATCTTCCCAGGTGGTGCCAGCACATGCAATATCCTCTGTCACTGTCTTCTGACAGTTCTTCTTTGGCCTTTCTTGCTTCCTCTTCCCTTTCTCAGGTACCCAAAGGCAATTCTTGCCAGCATGTTTCCCAACTTCCATACAGTGTACATGTCCCAGCCACCTGAGCCTTGCATCTTTGATGTTAGAAAATACCATTTCCTGCTCTGTCAGGTCCCTTACTACATGGTTGATAGTCACATTAGTGTTGATCTCCATTCAAGCTTGTGAAACTTCTTGGGTTGGAAAAGAATGCCTTCTTGCTTTACGGTGTTTGTGCCAGAAAGATTCAAAAGCTATTCACTATTATCAGTTCAGATGCCTTCTGCTGCTGTGCCCATGACTTTTCCCCAGCCAGCAGAGTTGTGGCCAATTTGTTGCCTATCATCTAGTCGATATTATGGTTAGGTCATCCAATACTTGCCTACAAGAACAAAAAAAATAGTCCTAATGGTATTGCAACCATATACTTTTCTATATAATCTGTTCAATTTTTGAACAGATACATCATCCTCTTGATCACGTAAATATTGCTAGCTTATGTATATTTATGCAAATAGATATATTGTCATATATTCATATGTGTTATTCTTTTTACTGTGTCCTTTAAATGCTAGTGTGGATGTGTGTAGATAGTGACACATACATACAAACTTATACTGTAAAGGACTTTGATAATCTAAATGATAAACAATGAGTTTCACCTAATCTTGCCATAACATTGTACTTAATATCTGCAATTTAAATCAACATACAATTTCTAGTGGTCCTACAGTAACTTCAGTTTATTGGTATAAAATAATTTTGTTAAATGCCTTCCAAGCTAGGACCATGAAAAAATTTCTTTCACTCAAGGGGAAAATATGACTGTTTCTATACATCTTTTTTTCTGTGGATGTTTTGACCAGCCCACTCTGAGTACAGCAACTCATGAATAGCATTCTTTCAGTCTAGTAAATATGGGGTTTTGTATTTTCAGCCAGCGAGAAATTAATCCACTAAAACTCCTCTAAGACAAAGTAATTGAGCCAGTATACTCATTCCCCTATTCTGCTGTTACTGTGTCTTCCATGTAATTGAATTAGGGAATTAATGTAGTACTTTGCCTACAATTAGGAGATAGGTAGAGTAGAAATCATTGACTATGTGCAAGACCCCAAATATTGCATAGCTACAGAATTTCCCATGGATTCACTGCCTCCTATGGAACTGTGCTCCAAAATCTCAACTTTGTCTTTTAAAATCATGTTTCTAGCTCCTATAGTTACAGAGATGCACTGAATTAACATTTTCAAGTTCTCTGTGTAGCCACTCTAAGTCAATGGGAGAGAGATCTCTCATCTGCTTAATTATTCCCTCCCACCCCCCGTCAGCAGTAGTAGCTATGTCAGCAGGAGAAGTGAAACATGTTCACCCCAAGTGATAAGGTGTTTTGTCTGTTAGCACTTTCCTTTGTGAATTCATTCAAGAGCATAGTGATTATCTGGTTTCACCCACATAGTTGTTGATGCACTGGATGAGATAAACCACACATTGTGTAGGAATGTGTAGAATACATGAATCTTGAAAGGTGTAAATCAGTGGCTCGCCAACTTTTTTACTGGTGACCCCTTTTATGTAGGTCTCTGAGTGCGACCCCCCTCAAATTAAAAACACTTTAACATCATTATCAATGCTGAAGGCAAAGTGTGGTTTGGGGTGGAGGTTGACAGCTCGCAACCCCCCAAGAAATAACCTGGTTACCCCCTGAGGGGTCCTGACCCCCAGTTTGAGAACCCCTGGTGTAGATCATTGTAGCAATGTAGATAAGGCTACAGGTTTTGCATCTGTTTGGCATGATCTGGTGCCACTTTGAATTGGTATGTCCTGTGTCATGGTCTGTGGGGAGCTTGCTACAGATAAGCTTGGAGGGGGTGGGGGGGCGTTTGAATGCCAGGAATGGAGGCTCAGGAATGATTTCTTTCAGGAGGAGGGTCTCCCTCAAGTTTGGGTTGTAGTCTGATGACAGCCCATATTGTTACCCGGGGTTCTGTCAATGCAAAGCTCTTAGTAACTTTTACTCTGTGCAAGGTGGTGTCAGGAAATAAATTAGGGGGGACATAGCCATCCAACCAATAGATGGCTGGCACAAACCAGACAACATGAGTGCTTTCACTTAAAGTTAAAGCTTTATTTAGTCTCAAACACTTACACACATCCGCAACCTGTTAGTAAAACACCCCCAGCCCTTCATAATTACCAAAGCTGAGTGTGGCTCTCGAGTGACACAGCGGCAAGCTTCTGGTGGCCAAATCTTCTGTCTGCTGGTGGTGGCCGCAAGATGTATCCTAAAGAGTCCAACTACCTCAAACTTTTCCTCCTTATTTATACATCAGTAATAGAATGACATGTCCCTTAAAGAAAACTTGTTAAGTAAGCAGTTTCAATGGTCAAGCAAGAGGTTCCTTCTGATTATTGATTAACCAGGTATTGGTTTTTCCAGAGTTTGCAGCTTGAGACCCCAGTAGACATTTCTGGGGCACATCCTGCTCTTCTAAAATGCATGTATCAGCAATTTCAACACAATTCTTATCAGGAAGGACACGGGGTCAAGCTGCCCTTTCTATGGCACCCAGCCCCCCCCCCTCCTGCCTTGGTCAAGCTGCATGGCCACTTTACAGCCTGCTGACTAGGCTGCTTTTAGCAGTAAGCAATAGTGGTTTCAAGCACTTTACTGGTTTGCCAAAATCTCCCCGGACAATATGGGTTCAGTGTAGGGTGGCAGTTGATAACTAGAGGGGTGTACTGTCGGAACTGAGGCCTAGTCTGTGTAACTGCTTTTCCTTTAGGGTTTCCAGCAAGGGGGAGGAGGAAGCAACACCCTTTCATTCTCATTCATCAATGGTAAAAGAATTGAGTCCTCAGAGAACAGAAACAATTGTTTAATACAGAAAAGGCAAAACAGTATGCTAAGCCCCTAACCTGAGGGATGAAAAATTGTGTGGTTTAGGGAGGCAAAAAAAACCCCAACCAAACAAAAACAAAAAAACCTTCCAAAAATAAAAAAGAACCCTTGTATTAAACTGCAAATATTCCCTTTTGCTTTGATTTTTATGTTGCCCTTGAAGGGAAAGACTTTTTGGCTGGAGGAACACATTACTCTACCACGCCGTGGAAGGGAATCTTTAGGAAACTGAGACATGGACCTCACATCAGAGAGGTAAGCTGCATTCTCACACATAGACAAAAGAAATTTTGGATCTGGTCTAGGATTCAAAACATAAGACACCAGCTTGAGAGAGCTATCTCTAATATGAATGGATTTGGAAAACCAACCAAAAGCCATGTGCATCTTGGGATGTGTCTGACACTAGCAGAGGGGATGTTTTGTCTACACCCCAGACTTTGGAAACTGATCGGGTGCTGGCATGTTAGTCCCAGAAATGTCACCCTTAATGTTGCATTGCCAAAAGTGTGAATTGACTATATGATGGCCTACTCAAGGGAGTGCCAACTTCTGGCATTGGTTCCTCCTGGGAGTTTTGTCCAATAGTGCCCTTTAGGCATAACCACCTGTTGGTATTTTGTTTAGTATACTGGCATTGACACCTTCCTTCAGTTTAGTCCAACTCTAACAAGAATAAACAAAAGTGTATGGCACAAGCCAAGAGGTTTTGTCAGAGGAACATTCTGCATCTCTGTGTAAATTCTTTTTAAGCAATGAACATTTTTTCTCCAAGACCTTTCATGGATTTTTGCACAGAAGTTGTCAGATATTACATATGCAAGTAAGTTTGTTGTTTTCACAGCAGTTATTTCAATCACAATTCATTTGGATATCTTCCTAAAATACACTTGTTAATTCTTGGGGATTTAAAAACACAAAAAAAAACCCACCAAACCTTTGAAGACAGATATGTTTCATTGAGTCTCCTAGCGGGAACAACACTTCCAAATTAATTGAAAATGAATTCCTGAAATCACTGTAACAGTTCTACCAATTAAAATATGTCCTGATTGGAAAGTTGGGTGCTATTGAATCATTTTTACAGTACTTTGCAAACTTATTAAATTAACTTTTAATTTAAGCCACTTAATATCAAACCACTTTATATCACAGACAAATGCAAATTTACTTCAAAGAGTTCATGCTGAATGTGAAAAGCATTAACATTTAAATAAAGAGATGCCATGTGGTTTGGCAGAAATTGGAATACTCTCAGACATAAGGCCCTACGCTTGCAGCTTCGGAATTTTAAAGTCTAGTACAGTCTGGAGGGAGAAAAGGACTTACAAATAAGGATTTACACTTTGACTGACTATTCAAGTTTCCCACCACACACTAAATGTTAAGAACGAGAGGGCAAGACATCTGAGTACTTTACACTGTATGCCACTAATTGTGTCTGTAAGGAGAATAGGAAACTATGGAAACTTGATTCATTTTTTATTTTCTTAGAGCCTCACTATGTTTCTTTTCCTGTATGTTTGGAAGGGAAGGGGAAAGGAGTAGTCAGGGTGGTGAAAGACTTGCTCTGAAAGATGTTCTGTCTATTGTGGAGAATTTCATGTCTTTTATTGATTACTTTTAAATTCTGGGATGTTCTCATATGGCATGACTATGACCGCAGACAAATAAAGATGGGTTCACATTGCAAAGGTCAAATTCAGACTTTGAACACCTTCCAAAATTCATGGCAGCCAGGAGGATCCAGGGTTTTGTTTGGGATTAAAAAATAAACAAATACTAATTTCAAACAGAGCAATGCAACATCCACTCTAGTGTCTCCTCAAATCCAAGTGAATTTTTATGTGAATGGAAAGTAGTGGTGTGGCTTCAGAGAATAGGAAAGTTCTAAATAAGGAGAGGAAAAATGATTAGTAAAATGCAGTCAAACACCTGCCAAATAATAACTTCTGGAAACCCAAATGCAGCAGAATCCACTTAAACCTAACAGATGCACCTGGTGTGAGAGATTGTTGAGAGATACTTGTGACCAGCTCTGTACCTTTTAAAAAGACTATTTTATTAATAAGATGGATATAAAAATGAGTCATCTTTTGTATATAGCAGAAATAGACTTCCACGGCATATTCTTCACTCAAAATACATCCTTTCAATTTGTTCAAGAAAATTTGGTAATGGATGAAAAGGAGAGATGCATTTCAGAATAAAGGACTCTCCTTTTAAAATGACTGACTATCAAGCCCCACATGTTTAAGTTTCAGGACTATTAAGTTGGCCCAGCTAGCCTCAATTAGTAAGTGCCCAAGTATGTTGAGCTTTCCAATGCAGTGTTGTCTCACTTTTTTTTTTTTAAATTGGCTCGAGGAAATGGTTTGGGTGGGAATGGGGAATTGCTGTTTTTTGGGGGTGTCATAAACAGATAAGTAAGAGTTAATAGAACAAAACTGCTTCATATCTCTTTTGCCTGGAAAGGGTTAACAAGAACAGTGAGCTTCGCTGTCACCTGACCAGAGGACCAATCAGAGGGAGAGAAGTTTTTGGGCTGTGCTGTTAGATTTTGGTGGTTGTTCACTCTGGGGGCTCAGAGGGATTAGATGTGCAACCAAGTTTCTCTCCAATCTCCCTGATACAGTTTCTTATAGATCCAGAATAGTGAGTACTAGGTAGATAAGGTGAGTTTGGATTATGATTGTTTTCTTTATTTGCAAATGGGTATTTGGTTGGAAGAAGTTCAAATGTGTATTTGGCTGAAAGGAGTTCAAATTGGTATTTTGCTGAAAAGATTTTAACTTGTACTTGTATACTTAGATTGGGAGGGTGTTCCCAGTGCCTGTAGCTAAAAAACCCTTTACCTATTCCATCTTAAATTTACAAAGATAATTTTTACTGTTTTTTCTTTCTCTAATTAAAAGCTTTTCTTGTTTAAGAACCTAATTGTTTTTTTTATTCTGGTGAGACCCCAGGGGACTGGGTCTGGATTCACCAGGGAATTGGTGGGGAGAAAGGAGGGAAGAGGGAGAGAGAGGCTGATTTCTCTCTGTGCCAGGATTACTTTCTCTCAGGAAGAGTCTGGGAGGGGGAAAGAGAAGGAGGGAGGAAGGTGAATTGTCCTCTCTGTTTTGTGATTCAAGGAGTTTGAATCACACAGTTATCTTCCAGGGTAACCCAGGGAGGGGAAGCCTGGGAGAGGCAACGGTGAGGGAAAGGGTTTACTTTCCTTGTGTTAAGATCCAGAGAGTCTGGGTCTTGGGGGTCCCCGGGCAAGGTTTTGTGGGGACCAGAGTGTACCAGGCACTAGAATTCCTGATTGGTGGCAGTGCTACAGGTTCTAAGCTGGTAATTGAGCTTAGAGGAATTCATGCTGGTACCCCATCTTTTGGACGCTAAGGTTCAGAGTGGGGAATTGTACCATCACAGGGGGAGCAAAACTGTTTTGTCTTGGAGGAGAAAAGCAAAAACTATGTTTTTGTTTAAATATTCAAATGTACCAAAAAAACATGTTAAGAAGCAGTAAATACATAAGTGTTGCTATCATTGGCTCTGGGCTGCATTGTTGGGTATATTAACCTGTCTCTCTGCCTTGGAGCTCTAAGGAATGCTAGGTACTTACCCTCAGGCCTGCTGACGGGGAGGAGGGCAAAGGTGGCAATTGCCTGGGGGGGCGGGTGATTTAAAAGGGGAGTCCCAAGCCCTTTTAAATCGCCCAGGCGTGGGCAGCACACGTTTCACCCGCTGCACAGCGCAACCACCCTCCGACTCAGCTGCACTGGAGTTGGCTGAGCAGAGGCCCAGGGGAGGGTCATTTCCCAGTCGCTGGCTCACTGGGCCCCACTGTGGCCTGCCCTAGCTTAAGCCTTGGGCATGCTGGAGAAAGGCACAGTGCTCCTGCCCATGTGTCCAAGATGGGGTGGCCAGTCCTAGGGCCTTGATGGCATGGCTGATGGGGAGCTGTCAGTCTCTGTGTTCTAAGAGCATAACTGTGCCACGTGCGCTCAGGAAGCTCTGGAGACAGAGTCAGTCAGGGGAGGTTGGTGCTGTGAGTGGTGGTGGCAGCAGCAGGAGATTGGTGGATGCAGGGAGCATGCAGACTGGCATCTCTTAATGCAGAGCGACAGAGCCATCCCAGACACCTGCCACTGGCAGCCCTGGGTTAGAGGGACAGCAGAGAGTCGGGGCGAGGAGAAAAGGAGGAAATACGAGGCAGCTGGGTGGGCATGTGGACGCTCTGGCCACGGCAGAAAAGTGTGCCCAGAAGTGTCGTTGGCAGCTCACTGGGCACCATCAGTGCAAGTGCAACACCACCCAAATGTGCGTGTGAGAACCAGCTGCTGCACGTGTCCCATCCTTTTCTAGGGGGCCCATTGACTGTTCTGCCTGGGGCCTGGAATTGCTGTCAGTGGGCCTGCTTACCCTGTTCTGCTCCCTCAGGAACAAATGTAGGAGTAGATGCCTCATGTTGTGCAACACAGTACATCTGCAGATGAGAGGTCAAAATGCTACCTTGGCACATGTGCAAAAACTGAAGATGGAATATTTGACATTCTTTTTGGTAACTAGCCGCTGGGAGGCTGCTGTTTCGTTGACAAAGTGCTATTTGACTTACATGTCAGAAACGTGTCTCTTGTGATACCTGCTAATTGCCTTAGCCTGTGGGATAACACTGACTTGTAAACACACAAACTAGTCCTATCTTAAATTATATTACATCTCAAGCTTTGTTTCATACTACTTATAATTATTTAAATTGCTGGATGATTTAGACAATAGAGTCTTAATTCTTAAGAAGATAGCCAATTCACTGGAGTTCTCTGTTAGTTTCTGACCTTTATCTACTAAATAAGCAGTTGTTAATAGAATATTAAAAATCTACTGCTCCACAGGAAGCTGTGTGATGGGATTATTCTGATTTTTTTTTCTACTTGTAGTAGTGCCCAAACAACAAAGGGGCTAACTGATAGTGTTTCATGTCATTCCATTAATGCTAGCCTGCCTGATCCATGCTGTGGTGACTTTCACCTCTTAGAAGACTTTCCTCTGCAATGTACTGTGAGACCCCAGAAGTGATCATTTATTATGACAGATCAAAAGCGTGGCAGTAGTAGAAGGACTTAAAATCCTCCAGTTCAGTGTACTCAAATGACATTTTTTCTAAAGGTTCCTCCCCCTCACCCCCAACTCTAGTGCAAAAGCCTTTTATTGAGCCTTTTTACTTTCCCTCAGATCTCTCTAGCAACCATGTATCCATCCATCCATAATTCAGAGCGGAAGATATCCTTCTACCCACAACTGTACTATGTAGCCCCTGAATGGGCTGACACAAACTAGATATTTAAATAACAGTTTTAATAAGAGGCTTTTGAATTAGCAGGGAGCCCTGTCCAGTTACTCCTAATATTATGCACTTTGGCTACTTGAATCACAGCAGCCCCCGCAGTAGATTTGCCCACTCCAAATTGATTCCTGCCTGACTGGTAGCTGTCTCATGTTGTAAGCTTCCAGAGGGCTATCACCACTTGCTTGTGAACTGTAAGGGCAGCTTTCATCTTGGTATTCTTGTGCTTCAGGGCAAGGGAAAGCAAGTCATAACATTCCATGAAAGTCCCCTTACGCATGCGAAAGTTTTGCAGCCACCGTGGATTATCCCACATCTGCAACACTATGTGGTCTCACCAGTCTGTGTTTGTTTCCCAGGCCCAGAATTGGCATTCCACAGCATGAACCTGACCCATTGTCACTAGGATGGACAAATTGCCACGGCCCGTGCTTTCAGAGAAGTCTGTGTCACTCTCGTGACCACCCTGCTGTCGCTTCTGTCACCTCCTCGCCTGCCTTTGCAGGTTCTGGTGTTGCATATACTGCAGGATATTGCGCGTGCTGTTTACAGTGCTCATAACTGCTGTGGTAATCTGAGTGGGCTCCATGCTTGCCGTGCTATGGCGTCTGCTCAGAAAAAAGGTATGAAATGATTCTCAGAAGTTGCTCTCAGTGAGCGAGGGGTGACTGACAACTGTAGTTATCTCTCAGTTCCTGCAGTCTCTGCAAACCATTTGAATTCTGGGTTGAGCTGCCAATGCCTAATGGGGCAAAAACTTTATTGCAGGTGGTTCTGCGTACATGTCGAAAGGCCCCGCTCGCTCCCTCCAAGAAAGCAACGGGAAAAAATCGTTTCTCGCCTTTTTTCGCTGTCACTGTATGTCTCCTGGGTGCTGCTGGCAGATGCGGTACTGCAGTGCTACACAGCAGCATCCCCTCAGCTTGCCTTGTGGATGGCAGATTGTACAGTATGACATAGCCATCATTTTCATCCCATGGGTGCTCCTGGCTGGCCTCAGTGAGGTTCGGTCGGGGGCACCTGGACATAAATGGGAGTGACTTCAGGTCATTCTCTCTTTAAGATTTGTGTAATGGAGATTCACTCCTGCCTGGAATATCATACCAGCTGGAGGCTTCTGCCTCAGGCTGCTTTCCCAGTCGGCAGCACCACGTGGTCACACTTACTCCAGCCTACCCCTTGCTCCCATGGCTCATGAAGCCTGGACAGTAGTAAGGAGCAGTCGAACTACAGGCTGAGCAAGTGCAGAATGGTGGTTCACTCTGCTTCCCTGTAAGCCAACCACGCTCCCCTCCCCGCTTTGATCTCTGCTTGCAGAGGCAATAAAGTCAGTGTTTCAAATTCATGCATTCTTTATTACTTCATCACACAAATGGCGGGATAACTGCCATGGTAGCCCGGGAGGGGTGGAGAAGGAGAGAAGCAATGGATGGGGTAGTTGTAGGGGAACCCCCAAGAATGGTATGCAGCTCATCATTTCTGTGAGATGTCTGGGGCTCTGACCCAGAGCAGCTGTTTGCACCTGTGGTTCTTTAGTAGGCTTGCCTGATATTCTAGGCAGGAATGAATCTCCATTAGACAAAACTTAAAGAGGAGAATGACCTGGGGAGTCATTCCCATTTTTGTCCAGGTGCACTGGACTGATCTCACCCAGGCCGCCCAGCAGCACCCATGACATCAGCAGATGGTACAGTATGACTGGTAACGATCTTTGCCAACTTGCAAAGGCAAGGAGCTGCTGCTGTGTAGCATTGCAATAACGTGTCTGTCAGCAGCACCCAGGAGACATAGGGTGACAGTGAGTTGAGCGTGCTCCATGCTTGCTGTGGTATGTTGTCTGCACAGGTAACCCAGGACAAAAAGAGAGAAACAATATTTTGCCATTGCTTTCATGGAGGGAGGGAGGAGGAGGGGCCTGACGACATATACCCAGAACCACCTGTGACAATGTTTTTGCCCCATCAGGCACTGGGAGCGCAACCCAGAATTCCAATGGGGGGTGGAGACTATGGGAACTGTGGGATAGCTACCACAGTGCAATGCTCTGAAAGTCGACGCTAGCCTCGGTACTGTGGACGCACGCCACCAACTTAATGAGCTTATTGGAGACACACACAAATGACAGTATCAAATTGATTTCTAAAAACTCAACTTCTATTAAATCGAACTAATTTCGTAGTGTAGACATACCCTTATTTCTTCTCTCAGCCCTGCTATTACTCACATTAAGACATAAAATAAGCACACAGAGTCCCCAGTCAGGATTTGGACCCCATATGAAGACACAATCCATTCTAAACATCAATGAGACTGTGCACAATATCTATGCTGTTCCCAGAAATTTAATAGAGGGCTCTTCAATCTAACATACATTTCAACTTCTAGACAGTGCTGGAGAAATTCAAATTAAAAATAGCTAATTCCCACAGTTTACTAAGGGTTGTGATAGATTCTCTAGAACTGGAATTTTTAAAAATCAAGGGGAAAAATCAACTTAAGAGACACTGTCTAGTTTAGTATCAGAGGGGTAGCCGTGTTAGTCTGGATCTGTAAAAGCAGCAAAGAGTCCTGTGGCACCTTACAGACTAACAGATGTTTTTGAGCATGAACTTTCGTGGATGAATACCCACTTCGTCGGATGCATGTGTAGTTTAAACAACATTAATTCAGGGAAGTCCTATGACCTGTTATACAGGAAATCAGGCTAGATGATCACAATGGTTCCTTCTGGTTTATAATCAGTACTCTGGATGGGTTTCCTGTATTAATAGTCATATGGATATGCAAATGCTTGGACTCTGGCTACGGTCCTAAGCAATCTCCCTCTGTAGGACAATCACAAACATGAACATCTTGGTCAGCTCCCCACCATCCTGTTACCTCACCATATCACAGCAGGTGGAAACTTTCTTCTAGTCACTTACAAAAAATGGCCTAGGGCCAAAGACTAATCTCTGTGGGTCCCCACTTGAAACACCTACTCAACGATGATTTCCCATTTATAATGACATTTTGAGGTCTATCCGTCAGTTTTTAATCCATTTAATGTCTCTTTAATTCTAGCTTCTTAATCAAAATGCTGTGCAGTACCAGCTCAGATGCCTTAAGAAGTCTATTACATCAATACTAGATCACTACATTTGTAATCTCATCAAAGATATCAAGTTAGTTTGATAGGATCTGTTTCCTATAAACCCATGCTAACTGGTATTAATAATATTACCCTTCTTTGAGTCCCATATGAGCCATTCCATTATTTTCCCTAAGACTGATGTTAGACTGATAGGCCTGTAATTACCAGTGGTGTCCTGTTTCTAAATATTGCCACATCATTTGCTTTCTTCTAGTCCTCTTAATTTCCCAGTTGTTCCAAGACTTCTTGGAAATGAACATTAAGGTTCAGAGAGCTCATCAACCAGTTCTTAAAAGAATCTTGGATGCAACTTATCTGGACATGTTCATTTAAAGATATCTGACTTCAGTAACTGCTGTTTAACATCCTCCTGGGTTCGAGTTGGAATGGAAAGTGTTTTGCAATGTGATTTAACTTCATTATTTGTTTTTTCTGAATATAGAACAGAAATATTTGAACACTCCTACCTCTTCTGCATAATTATTATTATTATTATTGAGAATTCTACCATTTTCCATTCAGTAATGAGCCAATACTGCTGTTAGGATTATTTTTGTTCCAAACATATTGAAACTTCTTTTTATTGTCCTTCACTCTGCAGGTGAGACACTGAGAAATGTAGCTTTAGCCTGAGCTGTTACAGTAACAAACAGCATCTCTGCTCTGTGTTTGTCAGATAGTATTCTGTGTTACTGTTTGTATGGACAGTATCTGATGGTATCTGAAATGGAAACTTAGATTTTAGGTTCTGTAAATGTAGTCCTAGACTTTCTTTTGATGCCTTTGCAAGAGGGTGTTCAATCTTCTAGGTCTTTATGCTGATAGGTGTATAAGAAAAGTGTTGGTTTGTTTTTTGTTTTGTTTTTAATTTTGTCTGAACTGCTCCATCTTGTTTAGTTCAGAGTACTGTGGCAGCGGCGTACTTCATTAGGGCTCCAATTCAGCAGTGTAAAAAGTACATTCCTAATTTTTAGCTACTGGTCTCAAATGTGAGCTTTGCTGAATGAGATTAATTGCAAACATTCCCTTCTGAGAAGTCCAGACAAAAAATGGTTTAGGCTCTAAATCAGTTTTTGCCAACCCCAAGTTTCTGAAGATCTTAAGTCAGGCTTAAAAATCAGGCAACCTTCATAAAATAACTTTTTGTTTTGTTTTTTTGGGGGGAGGGGGTGTTGGGAGGGGAGGCATGTTTTTTTGTTTCTGATGTCATACCCTTTAAGACTGAGATTTTTTTCAACCTTTTGTGAGAGCTGGAAGGGTTATTTGATGTAAACCTCAGATGCTCATGTAATCATTAATCTAGTCTGTCAGCAAGCATGGCAAGAGACCCCAGAAGTTAGTGTTGAGGCAGGATTTACTAGATGAAAATCTATGGCCTTTGTCATGCAGGTGGTTGGATGAGATTGTTAATTTGTACTATGGTAGTCCCTAGAAGCCCTAGTCGTGGACCAGATCCCCATTGTGCTAAGCACTTCAGAAACCAAGGTTCCCCGTCCCAAAAAGAGCTTACAACATAAGTATATAACAAGAGACCACAGATAAAAAGAG
Organism: Gopherus flavomarginatus; assembly: GCF_025201925.1. Classification (NCBI taxonomy): domain Eukaryota; kingdom Metazoa; phylum Chordata; order Testudines; family Testudinidae; genus Gopherus; species Gopherus flavomarginatus. The sequence goes on from NC_066623.1 coordinate 69,839,753, forward strand.
ACAGATGGGAGAGAAGTCTCAAGGAAACAATAAAACAATATTGTTCAGCATGATAGGCCGTCATCTCAGTATACTAACAGCCTAACCATTGCCAAGGAAAATCATCATAATGGTCCCTTCTGGTCTTAAAGTATGCATCTAACACTATTTTCCTTCACATATTATTTGCTGGTGTTTCTATCTTGAGATAGAGCTGAGGATATTTTCAAGTCTAATTGTATTTAAAATATTACAAGGTTTAAATACACAGTGTTTATTAAGTTAATAAAATTTTCATGAAATATTGGAAATAGGATGAAATCTGTTCAAGATTTATTAACTAATGGAGAAATGTAATTCAAACAAATAGACCCAGTCTGTTTAATATTTCATTGTTATTTAACATAGGAATTGTTAATTTTGTTGAACTTGCAAAATGTAACCAGCGTTATATCAATTATTAAGACTTCTGTTTATTAAGTCCATATGTGATTTGTTAGTCCTTTCCCAAAGCTTGTTAAATTTAAGTGCTCCACTAAATCTGGACAGCTCTTGATTATTTCCTCTGTACAAAATAAATAACGTATGGTACCCTGTGGCTACAAATTCCATGCAACAGCAAGCACTATGTATAAAGAGCAGCTGGGTACAAAACCTTCTCTAATGAGGGGATCCAGCTATAGAATGATGACTCAGAAGTTAGGGAAATCCAGAGCCTGAGTTGTCAGAAAATGCTGCAAAAGCTTTTCTACCATAGCACGAATGACACCCATGGCAGTGATCTTCCCACCTCCCTTCTCCAAATAAAGAGAGATTTTTACCAAAATAAGGAACAATGTCACTTTTTTAACTTAGAAAGAGACAGTGACTCCCTAAAGTCCACTTCACATTTAACTACTGTCTAGGGATTTTTTTGAGGCAAATTGTGGCATTAAATTCATTTTTTTTCTTCCTCTGGAATGAGACAACTTGAATTTGGTATTGTCAAAGGGATTCTCAAATTCCCCTCCCCCTTTTAAATGTGTTCTTGCTCAGTGTAGAATACCACAGTAAGATGAATTGCTATAGTCTTCACCTTATTTCCATTTCTAGTAACAGTCAGGGCTTCAGCAATTCAACTCACTTTTCTCCAAAACTTCATCTCATGTGTAAATTAATAAAACACACACAAATCTTGAATACTATTCCTATCATATTATTTAAAGGGATTTATTTTATTAACAAAAGTAAAATGTTTATTGCACTAAATCATATGAAAAAACAAACATCATTTTACTCATCAGTTATATCGGGGGTGAATACATACAAGCACATACATGAAAAATAACACTGTCTTTGCCACTTTCAGGTTCCTCTCTTTTTCTCTCACAACTCTGCCATCAAAACACCACCAAATGTTTATTCCCAGAGGCAGGGGCAGCTCCAGGCCCCAGCACGCCAAGCGCTTGGGGCGGCATGCCACGGGGGATGCTCTGCTGGTCACCGGGAGGGCGGCAGGCAGGCCACCTTCTGCGGCATGCCTGTGGAGGGTCTGCTGGTTCCGCGGCTCCACTGAAGCCACGGGACCAGCAGACCCTCCGCAGGTACGCCTGCGGGAGGTCTACCAGATCTGCGGGACCGGCGACTGGCAGAGCGCCCCCCGCAGCATGCCACCGTGCTTGGGGCAGCGAAATGTCTAGAGCCGCCCCTGCCCAGAGGTCAACTGATCCATGAGAGAATGACATGATTATCAACCCCTCCCCCCCAGTAAAAGAAAGGGGCATCGTGAAGTCGACTTCTACCAACCCTTTATCTTATCTAACTTCATAAGTGCTCCATCTGCAGATGAATAATTATGTAAAGTGTCAAACATATGTTGCTATCTTCTGTGGCCCACCGACCGTATTTCACTGCCTGATTTAAATTCCTTTAAGCTGTTTATTTAAGCACTTGTTTCCATTCACTGCCACCAGTAATAGGTCTACAGAAAAATAGACTGAATGTAGCTTTGAAATCCTTTAAATGAATGGCAGTGACAAAGTGCATGAGCATATAAGGTCAGTAGCCACTTAATAATAAACTGGTCTTGCTATACTCTTCCTCCAAAGCAAGCACAGATGTTGTACATTATTTAACAAGATACTTTGGCCTGATCCATTACCAAAACAAAACTCTCTTCTTTATCCTCCTTTCAAACACCTTCTGCAAACTATATAGGATACAGCCACTGTGGCTGCATTGTACTGACAAACTTAACACTTTCCCAGTTAATAGCCTAAGACTGTGAGCTCAACTGGAGGCAATCTTATTCCAAAAAGCAGTAGTCTTCTAGTTTATAATATTCCCTCTTTTGCTGAAAAATATCAGGGCTTCATAAAAAGATCAGAATATGCCACTGCTAAGGCATCATTAAAAGCCTGGGGAAAAACCTTACAGAGGGAAGCTATGAACTCTTGCTAAAATTCAGCTGTTAACTAATATGCACCAAGGGAAGCTCCTTTCTTCATTGTTAAAATGTGTTTCAACTTTCTTCTTTTCTACGGGTGATGTTAGATCTTTCTGTCAATTCTGGGTGTGGGGGGAACCCTGCACTGCGACTAAACTGATTCTGTGTGCAAGGGATGATCTGTCTGTGAAAGGTCTCTGTACAATCTTCCCTTAACTATTTGGATTATAACCCTGGGATCCTGCAGACCGTCCCTATACCATTAGTCTTATAACTCTGTCATATCTTCCTGCATTATCTTTTTTTTATATTCTACAAACATAGCATGAGAGACTGCCCATCACTTGCTGACTCCAACTGTATCGTCTGGTGTTAAATTGTCCCCTTCTCAAAAACTCTGTGTCATAGAGTTTAAACCCAGCAGGGACCATAAGATAATTCATTCTGACCTTCTGAATTTCACAGGCTACCAATACCAACCACACACTAAACCCAGCAACCGAAGTTAGACTCACCATATGTCCAATCGCTTCCCAGAGGTCAATCTGCTGTGAAGATCCTTCAACTCATTGTTTTGCCACAAAGGTATCAGGTGATTACCAGGCTCCATTGGGTCAATTACCACACCTGGGATATGGAATATGCCTGGACTGTTTCCTGTTACCAAACCCCTTGCTTTTTCCTGTTACTAACTCAGTAGGACACAAACAAGCATTCTTCAATTTCCAATGACCCTGTCAAAAAAACATTGCCCCATTAAGGTAAACTTGAAACAAGTGCTAGGCTGCATTGCACGAGGTCCAGTCAACACTGTAACATTTCACCATTCTTCAGAATGATAACAGGAAAGGAGGGAGATTATGTAATGAGAAGATGCCCAAAACATGTAATAGCCTTTCAAATTGTTCTTAAATACATTTCATCTCACACTAATCCTTTGGCTATGTTCCCCTGTGTCTCATTGCATCTAAATAACTGAAACTAGCCATTTTTAAATTATCTAACCATAAAAGGAGCTATTTCTGTAAATGTTCTGGTGCGACACAACATCTTGTGACCTAAATCATGCAAATAACCTGCTTCTTGGCCAAAATTCTAATGCACTCAGTTCTAGAGCTAGTCAAAGGGGAAAACATTTTTCACACACATCAAAATGTTCAAGTAATCTTCCTTGCATGGGCTTCAAAAAGGAAACATTTTCCATGTACTTGAACATTTTCACAATTTTAAAATTTTTGTTCTTCATTTTATACTTAATTTCCCCTTCACTCCTTTTCTTCCTTCATCCATTTTTTTCATGCCAAAATAGGAAGAGAGATGAGACGAGAAGGAAAAATGAACTGTGAAATCAAAAAGGACTTATGTTCCAGTATTTTGTTGGGAGGTGAGAAAGAGAGGAAATAATGAAAAAGGATGGAATATATTTGTTTTCTATCAATTTCAGCCAATGCTCATCAGTGCTGATACTGTATAACTAGAAAACCAATATCCATGCTCCATCTTAAGTATCTGGCATTATGGATCAGTAAGGTGGATTCCCTCCTCCAATCTCATGAAGTTATCAAAATATGCTGCTTGGAACATCAACCTACCCGTACTCGGTAGTAAAAATGTCACTGTAACTTTAGTATTCTTTTCTCACCGTCTATGGAAAAATATAGTAAATGTATAACTTAATAAATTCAAATAAATTTTAAAATGGAGCCTGCAATGTTATGTATGGAAGGCAAGCTGGGGTGAGAAAATTCTGTGTTAAAAGTTTTCAGCTAAAGGTAGCTTACAATTGAAGTTACTGTCAGGAAACGATACATATTCTGGCTACTAAACTGTAGAATGCAGGGCCAGCTTCAGGCCCCAGCACGCCAAGCGCGTGCTTGGGGCAGCATGCCGCGGGGGCGCTCTGCTGGTTGCTGGGAGGGCGGCAGGTGGCTCCGGTGGACCTCCCGCAGGCGTCCCTGCGGAGGGTCTGCTGGTTCCGCGGCTCCGGTGGAGCATCTGCAGGCATGCCTGCGGGAGGTCCACCAGAGCTGCGGGACCGGCGAGCAGCAGAGTGCCCCCTGTGGCGTGCCGCCGTGCTTGGGGCGGCGAAATGGCTAAAGCCGGCCCTGGTAGAATGTCAATCTTTCAGTGTCAATACTAAATCTTTCTACAGTACAGTAGCAGACAGCAGCAGTAGTAACCCTGTGGGTGTCCGCAGCAAAAAGCTTAGCAGCCTCATTGCTTGAAAAGTTAAATGGAAATAATAGTAACTGCACAAGTTGAAGCATGTCTCCATCCCAGAAAATGACAATGAACTGGGCTGTATCCAAGCATGGCTCCCCAAGTATGTGTGTTTGCAGGGAGGGACTGGGGGAAGACTGGGGCTGAGTGGGTAGAGACTGTTAGAGATGCTGTTATGCAGAACATGAGGAAGGAGGGAAATGTTCCCCCAGCTCATGACTCATTGCAGTGGGTGATATCACATGGTGTGCATGTCTCCTAGAAGGTATGCAGTTTTGCTTTTGCAGATAGAGCTATATAGACCCCAGTTCTATAACTAACAGCAAACATGCAAACTCCTGCTGCCATCCAGAGCCCCACTGACTTCAGTGGGGCTTGTAGTGATGCAGCAACTTGCCTGCATGCTGTTAGTTGCAGGATTAGTATTAGTTTAAAAACAAGATGCAATAGGCGGGTGAAAAAACTGGAAGGAGTGGAATGGGAGTGTTTGTGGAAGCGGTAGGAGCACGTAACAGTAACATGAACAAGTTTTTTCTGCAGTTGCTTGTTTTTCCTACAATATCTGTAGCACAACCTCCTGTATGTTTCAGGATCTCTCTGTTGCTTAGATTATCCTTCAGGTGAATGTTTATGAGTAGCAAATATTAATCTTCTATATTGTGGTGCATAGTTTTTAAAACTCTCTTAACTATAAAACTTATAAGGTGTGGCTAATTCTGTTCAAAAATTCCATTTCATTAAGAAAATGTTTTTGCCCAGTACTGTTCTACTTTCTGCTGCAAGTAATGAACTGGTTGCGAAGATGTCAATTTCCTGCCACATTCTTGGGAAAACTTCTTGAATTAAGTTTTAAGTATCTTTGGGGTCAATTGTATAAATGAACAGTTAATATATTATTGTGGGTCAGGATTGTATGTAATCTCTTGAGGGGGAGATATGAACAGTCTGAGCACTGGAAGTTCAAAGGACTATATATTGAACCCTGGGCCAAGCAAAAATGGACTTTTAGAATGAGAAGTGTTGAGTGACTTTCCTAGACAATATCTAGGGAGAGGTGAATGCAAATTTCCCACTTCTGGTTATGCAATAACCCAGCCTTTAGAAGCTATCCCCTGAGCAGTGGGCCTTTGTTTGCTGATTACTGGTTATGTAAAGTCAATATGAAAGGCCCAAGCTGTGAAGGAAAGACTGAACTATTCATTGTTGTTCTAGTTCTGAATCTGAGACAGTTAGGGACTTAACAACCACATAAAAGGAAAAAAAAACAGTTGTGGGTTTTGAAGGACTGATACTTACCAGACCCTGGGCTGGAGTTAGGGTGATCTCCAGTAAGCCTCTTAGCATGTGTGTAGATTCTTGTATTGCTTGTAATATTTTTTTTATGCTTTCACCTCAAGAGTAAATGTGGTTGCCTAGAAAGAGCTGTGTGGTAACTTATAACTGCAGGAAATTGTGCCCATAACCTCTGGAGAGAAAGCAAAAGAATAGATGCTGACCTTTTTAGGCAGTCTGTCTTGTTGGGGAATAACGCAGTATAGGCAGGGAACTGCAGCCTGGAAAATGCTTGGTCAGGAGAGAGAGACGGGGTCTCTGCCTAAGAAAGGTAATTCTGGGAGACAGAAGCCTAACGGTGGGTGCCTTTGGTGGACCACAGAAGGAGAATACAGGTGTGCAGCTGCCCTGAGTTGTGACAATAGGGTCTATCACTTTAATATAATACAATGAAGATTATACATTTCTAGATTGTTGAATAAGCTACAAAGTCACTAACAAATACTCTAGCATCATATTTTGTCCAGTACAAGTTGTGTTATCTAGACAGTATAATCATGTTAGGGCTAGTTAGGCTGTAGAAAATACAAAGCTGTGTGTCTTTTCATCTTCCAGAGTGTAGTAAGCAGTTGACCTTTACTACATCAAAAGACAAACTCTATTGTCTGTACTAAATCATGGCTCCTAGTGGCTAACATATTCTAGCTTCATACCAAGAACAAGCTACACCATTCTACAGTTCTATTCCAAAGCAGTCAGACTTTTCAGTAAAGGAATGTCTCTAGATACGTCCTGACAGCAGTAATGAAAATGTCATACCATATTTAATGCAGTATTTTTCTTGTTTTTTGTAGTGGCTATTGAAAATTAGAATTAATTATATCTAATTAGAAACACAAAGTTCTGAAATGGAAATCAAGAAGCCATTAAACATTAATATCAAAATTATTACACATTATCTCAAAACTGTTAAATGTCACACCATCAATATTACTATTTAGATCTAGCCTTTTTGCCCTTTTTTTCTAATGATCAAGGTCATGGAGCTCAGCAGTTCCTGTTTTATAGGACCTTGGGGCCATTTTGAACTATTATTACTTTACAAATGTTGATTATGATTGAATGCTGGAACAAAAGCACATCACATGCATTGCAGAGCAAGACTACATTGGAATACATAGGCAGCCTGGTACAGCATTCAGAGCAGAGTAGCAAAAACCCAATATCTAATGATTATTTTTTAAAATCACTTAGCTTTTTTATTCCTTCACTAAACAATAAATGATGAGAAACAAACTGTAAAACATTGCCTAAGATTGTGACTAAAGAATATTGCATATTTCTATATTGCTCATATTTGTTTCTCTGAACAGTGTGTTAATTTTAATATACAACTGGCAAAATAGCTGATATTACAATGGGATTGTCCTAGAGAGAAGCCTATTTTGAGCAGATATTTGCCATAGTCAGTAATAATAATATAGGTATGTTTTGAACATTACAGTACAGAGACACTTTTTACCAAAGCCCAGTGGAGTCAACGGAAGTCTTGCAACTGACAGCAATGGCCTTTGGATCATGCCTGTAGGAGATAAGTTACCTTGGTAACTGTCATTTGCTATCTGTGCTTTTTGAAAATAAGGTACGGGCGTATGTGTGTTTTAAATACTCATTAAAAATATCTCATTTATTATTCTGACTGAGTCAGATCTGGTAGTTTCATGTGACTCATGAGAATTCCAATACATATGGGTCACTTTTTACCTATTGGTAACAGATGCATTATTACATACCAGCCAAGTATGTGCTTTAAGAATGTCTAGTCTAGAAAATCTGAACCTCTATTTACACAGGAATTATAAATCATTTACACTTGTTTCTATGGCATTTTCACTTACATGTATAATCTAGGGACTCAATTAAGTGTATTTATGGATAGCTAGGGATTAGTCGGGTGTGCAGTGTTTCAGCTCTATAATGTGGTTGAAGTAACTTTTACTCCACTTCTGATAGCAGAGGAGTGATTGTCCGATTCCAGGGCCCTGCATTGTGAGAAACTCCACTCCATGGGTGCACAACGATGGCTTATTTATGGCCCTCTAGTTACTCTGTAATAAATATTCCACTTATTTCTTTCTCACCACATTTGTCTTGTGGCAATTAATCATAGCTACCAATGTGTTAATCATTCTGAATGACTCCTATTGGCTTCAGTGGACTCTGGATCAGGCCCAGAGTCCAAAACTGAGAAAGGAAGAAAGTCCAATGGAGGTGGGTCTTCGACAGACCTTTTATTTGATATGGTTCTTATTTCCTCCTTTGTAAATAAGAAAAAAAGTAGTCTTTCAAAGTACTCCTGTTTCTAATTCTAAATTTTCTTGGGAGTTTTGTTACAGATCAGTACTGCTAAGGGCTATGTTACGCCATTAATAAGTGATGTGACACAAGTTCAGCACTGAACAGCTCAACAGTGCTTAGAGGGGAAAAGGGTTAGTTTCCTATGTCCATGTTTCTTCCCCCTCAACACTTTTTCCTCTTGCCCTGCACATGCATCCCTTGGCTTGATCTAAATAGCCTTTGGAAACTCTCTTTTCTCAAACCAAGTGCTTCAACAATTCACTTACCTTAGTCAATTGGTGCTCCAACATGCAGTGAGACTCTCAGAGAAACTGCAAGCTTCATCCTATTAAAAAAGACGAATGAAAAGTTTCAAACTGTTTCCCCCCTTCTCACAAACATTAGATTTTTTTAAATGCTTCTCAGGAGACACCCAATTCTTGTCACTACAACCACTGCAAAATCTGCACTCAGAAATCTCTCATATTACACAATAAATTGGCATGTTGCAGTGGACACAGTTTTCAGCTGGTGTATGTTGATGAGGCTATGCCAGTTAAGGACCAGTCTTTATTTGTTCAAATTTTGGAATTATGACCTTAAAAATTAATTCAGAATATCTTCATTTTATGTCTAAGGCTTCAGCTATCCTCCAGTGATGTTCGAACAAATGAACCAGCTTAAACAAAACAAAACATATATGTGGTATATAAGCCTAATACAGGGCAAGAGGGATGGCAAGCAACACTATAGGACCACAAGGCAAGATGGATGGCAAGCAACACTATAGGACCAAAATAATGGATCCTCTTCAATACTTGCTGTTTCAGCACTGACATTATACCATCTCCTAGAGCATAAATAGGTAACATTCAAAGGAAAACACAACAGAAACAAAACATTTCCCCTACAAAGGAGAGAATATGGAGTCCACACTTTCTGTTGGCAAACAAACAAAGCTCAATTTGATAGGTTTTCAGAATTGTTGTCTTGGGTTTTCCTATTCCCAGTAAAATGGGTGGTATCTGTATACACAGAGGAAAAATGAACATGTTGAGAGTCATAGGTTACTACGTTATTTATGTGCTCTTTCATCTCTTGCAGCTATATTCAAATAGTAAAAAGATATTGAATGAGAAAAATGGCATCTAAATCTGATAGTTTTATTTGTCTGCACTTGTACAACTTATGGTTAGCCAAAAGGACTACTTTTTAATGTCCTACGAATTTACTCCTAGAAACATGCCAATCTTCAGACTGGAGCAAATGTTAACAGTCAAGTGAAAAGCCACTGAAACTGTATTTATAATAAGAATGTTGGTGGTAGCTAAGCTATAGTGGATTCCCATACAACTTATGAAATTGCAGTTGATTTTTAAAATATTGAATTAGTGGTTTGTTAGCCAAAAATTGGCTCCAGTAGAGACTGAACAGTTATATTGAAGGAAGTTGTGTTCTAAAGTTCAGCACTCTTAATGTTATGATATCTACATATTGCAGCTGAATATGTGTATATGTTTTTCAATTATTTGAAAATATACTTTTAGGAATATAGGCTATAAAATCTTAAGTAACAGAATTTAATAGGAAGACACTGAAGGGGCCACACTTCTATAGACACCATAATCCATCCCATTTTTGTGTATATAAAACTTCACACATTAAGTTACATAACCAGTCCCAGTTTTTTGCATGCTACCGTTTTCAAGCCCATAACACAACTGCATGTGGATGGTCAAATGTCTATGTATCTGGCTATTTTATCAGGTGTTGTCCTTTAGGTGAAGTGATAGACTTGTGCTTTTAGTGCTGATAGTCTTGAATTTGATTCTTCACTGACAAGGCTGATGTTTCATATGAACAAGATGCCATAATTTAGTTACATGGTGTCACCGTGGATCACAACTAAGAATACCTAATTCAGGACAAGCTGCTGGGAAAAAGAGCAAACACAGTGCTAAAGAGGTGGTTATGCTTCCATGAGATATATCAGTCCAGCAACAAAAATAAACTTCTGTCTCACCACACTGGCTCACTAGAAGTCAGAAATGCAGCCTCTTTAGGTATTTCATTCCTGGATTCCACACTCAGACAGTAGACTTAATGATGAGTGGTTAGTTAAAACCAATTTCACCAGACAAAAGGACCAGCCACATGCCCAGGCCAAATATACAATTGAGATCTTACCTGATAAGCATGCTGTTGCCAATCCTTTAGTATCTAAAATCTAAAGATTTATTTATTTAAAAAAAAAAGTGAGAGTGGAAATTGGTTAAGGAATCAAATACATACAACAGTTGTGAAGTTCTTGGATCAGGCTTGTAGCGGTCATGGAATAAACTGGGGCTTGTGAACTCTCTGGTTGCTTCCAAATCATTGGAAGGTCCTCAGTGCCTTGGTTAGAATGCTCCTGTTAGTACAAGTCCAGAGGTCTGAGCAAGAAAGAGGCAAAATGGAAATATTTCCAAGACCTTTTATAGTTTCTACCAAGTGAAGGGGAAACACATTGTTCTAGTTTATGGGAAATTACAGGTAACAAGATGGCCTTTGGAGTCACATGGGCAAGTCTCATGTCCATGCATGCTTTGCTTAGTCACAGTAGAGGCCATTATCCATACTCTAGTTAGACCCTTAACATGTAAGTCCCTCAGGTGTGGATGGACTTCTTCCATGGTCCATTGTGAATGAAGTGTACCTTGATGGGCCATTCAGCTTGAACAGTCCCTTCATGATACACCTTGTGGCTGTTACAACATGAGCAAACACATTTGAAATATAGGTACATAGTTAATATTCATAACTTCAGATACCAAAATGATAAATGCATATAAATGGGGTACTCATGTTAAGCAAATCATAACTTTTCCATTGACACCTTACTTGATGCACTTTGTACAAGATTTCTTGTGATTATATAACAGTGGTAGCAACAATGATCTACACTGTCATATTTTAATCAGATAACATCACACGTGGAAAAAAAAATCACATGCCAGTAATTACACCAACAAACAATGGCCATACCTTGCTGTTCCACCTACTGTTGCATAAATAACTCAACAAAATTTATTGAGAATTTTACCAATAGTTAAGTTGATTTTAGAAAAGTAATATTAAGTAAATGTGAGACTGAGGATTGTTTTTCTTGTTATTCACTGGCAAAGTGATAAATACCAAGTATTAAATACTATTTCAGTGTCTATTTAAACCTTTAGGCATTGCATTAAGCATAATCTTTCTAAGATCCAAAACCCATGGAAAGGAAGAATAAAACTTCATTCATTGCTAGAGGCTAAAGTAGCAGGAACTACCAATCTGCTAGTGAAACATTGGAGTTAAAGAAAGTATTGATGGCTTGTGCTACTTTGCTCTGGTGAATGAGAAACATGTGTATACATATTCACTACAAAAAATGATTCACTAATTAGAATAAGACCAAGAGAATATGTTCTAGTTGGAAATCCATGTAGTTGTAAGTAGAAAAAATGGTAAGTGAAGCAATAGTGATGCTGCAAGGTGCTGAGGATTCATAAAAAATACCAGGCACCCATTGACTCAGCTGCTTACAACTTCATGGGATCTGGCCCTGAGAAAACACTGTAGCTGACTCTAGAGAGCTGAAAATTGCATATACAGAGAACTATAAATCCAGTGTTAGAGACAGTGAATAGAAGGGAAAGGGTCATGGTGATGGAGATGCTACACAGACAGCCCTGATGTATACTGGGTCATAGATTTCTGTGCCCTCAAGCAACACAGAATTACACCTCAGACCTGCTATGAAGCAAGTGTGTGGGCTTGCTTAAATGTATCAACAACCACAGAGGATCAGCATGTTCCAGAGAGAATATCTATATTTGTCAGAACATTGTGTTATTGCTGTATATTTCACTGTGGCAAACACAAGGTAGGAGAAACTAACAGTTCTAAACAAGTTTTTAAATTCACTTTGAAACTGTCAGAATCACACTGGCTGTCAGTCACAGAGATTCACTTGGCATCATCCCAGGCTTTGTAACTGGGGTAAAGTAATAAAACCTCAGCGGAAGTAGGTGGTATTATGAAAAAAGGGCTTTTTATTAGCATTTGCACAAATCTAAATAAAAACCATAAAATAAAAATAAACTGGCCCTTGTGAAATCAAGAGGAATTACAATTTAGCATGCAAGTCTATATTCTAGTGAATGTTTCTGCTTTCTAGAGCATCATGATCTTAATAATCATATATAGTATAAGAGAAAAATGGATGAATACACAGAAGCAGGTTTTAAATACTTGCTACTCAGCCATTCTAAATGAGGACTATTTAAACAGGCTTTTAAAGTACTACAGAAAATCTATTATGATTATAAGTTAATTGTTTACCATTTGGGGGATATATTCATAGATTCAAAAGCCACAAGGTATCATTAGCACATCTAGTATGATCTTCTGTATATCACTGGCCATTAAATTTCACCCAGGTTCTCCACATTCAGTTCATTCTTATGGTATGAATGAAAACAAATCAAACCTAATCTTGCAATGGAATTGTCAATGGACAATCCAGGTGTTCTAGTGAAATTATATTTTTAATGATATAATATAATACAAGGATTTTGCTCTGGGTTGAATTTTATCAGTGTGCAAAGTTAGGCAGGTATAATATAGCTGTTTCCATAGTTTGGTTAGGGTTTTTTGTTTTATTTTAATTTTTAGTTCTTTACATTTTCATATGAAAATGAAGACTTACTTACCATTGCTCGAGGTGATCCTGACAGACGTTGCAAACACAGATTAAACAGTCAGCAGAGCAGAAAACACCTTTGCCTCAAGGAAACCATTGTGACCCTGACCACCATGCTAGCAGGGCCACAACCTGTCCCTAGGCTTGTAAGGTTGGGACTTCTTTTGTGGCCTTTGAAGCAGGGTTACCTATCCCCTGAATAAGTCATACCACTGTTCAGCCAGAAATTGCAGTTTTTCAAGGCTTGTGTATAAAGTTGTTGGCTAACATTTCTCTCTTCATATACATATAATAATTGCACATGTACACCCATGCTCTTATGGGAGCACTTACAGGAACCAGTGGGCTGGATGTAGGGACTGTACTTCTGGGAATAGGGAAGATTTGGGTGGCCTTGTGATGCCTAAACCACCATTATACGATAACAATTTAAGTACTCCTAGAGTACGGTCTTGGGCTTTATGCCTCATGAAGCCTGTGTATCTCTAATGTGCCAAGCACCAGAGAGACTAATTTAAGATGTGACAAGCCCTAATTGTCTCTCTAACTCACATGTTGTGTGACAGACCCAAGCCAGTGGTGTACAGGAGTCTGGTAGAGGGAAAATATCCGGGTCACTGGATGAATAGTTTTCTGTTCCCTGAGTGACCAGTTCAGGGGCTGCACTAGAGTAATCAGGAACCTGCTAGAACCAATTAAGGCAGACAGGCTGATTAGAACACCTGCAGCCAATCAAGCCAGGCTAATCAGGGCACCTGGGTTGAAAAAGGAGCTCACTCCAGTCAGGCAGGGAGCCAGAGGAGAGGAACTGTGTGTGAGGAGCTGAGAGCAAGAGGCACAAGGAGCTGAGAGTGAGAAGGTGTGCTGCTGGAGGACTAAGGAGTACAAGCGTTATCAGACACCCGGATGAAGGTCCTGTGGTGAGGATAAAGAAGGTGTTTGGAGGAGGCCATGGGGAAGTAGTCCAGGGAGTTGTAACTGTCATGCAGCTGTTACAGGAGGCACTATAGACAGCTGCAATCCACAGGGCCCTGGGCTGGACCCTGGAGTAGACAGCAGGCCCAGGTTCCCCCCAAACCTTCCAACTCCTGATCAGACACAGGAGGAGTTGACCCAGACTGTGGGGAAGATGACTGAGGTGAGCAAATCTGTCAATAAGCGCAGGACCCACCAAGGTAGAGGAGGAACTTTGTCACAGTTGATATGTGTGTAACATACAAATGCCAGTAATGTGACCTTAGTACAGTTTTCAATGTAAGTAAGCACTCAAGGAACAACAAAACCAAGTTAGAGATCATATAGTTATGGTAGATCAGAAATATACCCAATATATTTTGAAGATGTTTTGGAGAAGTCTCAAGAGAGGCTGCTTACTAAAGATGGTCTCTTCTACAGGTTTCACGGTATTTAGAATGCCTGATTTAATGTTTATATTCTGTTGCTGTGGTTACATATTCCTTCAGCCTGGTCCTCCTCTCACTTGTACTAGTGTAAATCAGAAATAACTCCTTTGAAGCCAAATGTGTGACATTAGTCTGTATATGAATCAGAGGGGGAATCGCGCACTATTCATAAATATGGCACTATTTAAAACCCTTTTGTGGTTATGATTACTGTATACTCCTGATTATCTGAATAATATGAGGCACATCAATTTTGTTCAAATAATCAAGAGGGCAGGAGTCATTCAGCAGTGGGGTGGCCTCTCCTGTGGCCCAGGTCTCGTCCTTCTCTTGCTTCTTGGGGTCCAGCCTGGAGTCTCTGCTCTGCCCTGCTGATTCAATCCTATGATAGAGGGGCTGCAGAAAGCTCTGCACTGCTGCAGGGCCAGTGACACTTGATCCTTGCAGGTGCAAGGGGTGGAGCAAAGCACAGCCCCCTGGCCAGGACTGCAAAGAGTTGGATGAGTCCCAGGGGAGGCCACCCCACTGCTGAATGACTTGGTCACACCCTTCCATGACAGTAAGGCTCAGAGGGCTCCCTGTGCTGTCACACAAGCCATTTGATAGGAGCGTGGCTTTTCTATGGCCTGAGGCTCATCTTCCGATTCTGCCATGCAATCTTGGCTGGAAACCCCTGCTCTAGTATCTGAATCCTTTCCTTGTCCCCCAGCATGAGATAGATGAGGGACAAGGATGAGATGCAGATAATACAGTGGTTCAGATAATAGGGTTTTAGATAAACAGGAGTATAGTGTGTTTGAAAAAAAGGACTACAAATCAGTCTTCTGTACAAATGTGATAAACAACCAAAATACCTGTAGTATGGTGCCCTTCAATCTTCATCATTATGGTACTGTCAGTCAGATCCTTGCCCAAATATTTCTTGGGGTGAAGACTTAGGGAAAAATTCAGCTCATACATCTGCTTCATACTGGTACCTTCCTGTCCAGAATGTTTATTTGTATGGAAACCTAGTCTTGACATCATGCAATGTTCTAACTGCACTGTCTCAAAACAAGGGCATATGGAAGTGTATGCAACTTTCCTACAGTATTATCAGTAATATACTTCAAGTTATTAATCCAACTGGATTTTAAACATGCTGGATTACAATGGAACTCATGTGGAAATACCTATGGCATTCACATGAAAATCACATTAATTCATAATGATCTGCACAGTTACTGGGAATACTAAATGAATTATTAAAATTAATTGTAACTATATTTTGTGTGGTGAGGGCAGCTATGTGAGCAGAAAAATAAGCATGTCCTTGCTGAAAACTATAAGAGAATTCATAAACTCACAATGTAATATATATGCCAAAGAGGAAGAAATAGAAAAGTGTATTCACCCAGGCACTGAAAAAATGAAAACACGCAGACATACTGATTTTTTCTCATGTGATGTGGAATGTGATTAGGTGCCACTTCTCATAGAATAAATGTATCCAACAAAGTGTCAAGAAAAATATATAGTGATAACTTCTTATACAGCACCAAGCACACTGTTATAAGTTAACAAAGTGAAAGTTGCGCATTCATATTCTTTGTTCTGTTTTCGTGTAGCTCAAGTGCCTCTTACCTTTTGAGTAAGAGCAGTCATTAGTGATTTAGTTCAAGACAGTCTCAGAGGGGACTGAAGGTAGAAGCCAGACTGAACGGGATCAAGCTGATAGTTGTATAAATAGAGAGCACAGTAACCTTTTGGGTAAAATCCTGGGAGACTTGCCACTGACTTCAATGGGGCCAGGATTCTACCCTTTGTATTTAGGGCTTACTTCAAATCTCATTGAAGTAAATAGCCTCCCATTGCAATGAGATTTGGATTGGGTACTTAGGGCTGATCCTGCTCCCATGCTGGTCAATGGAAAAACTCCTATAAAATCCAGTGGTGTGGGATCAAGCTCTTAGAGGGAGGTGGGATTGAGGGAAGTTACACCATATTATATTTGTAGTGGCACTATTGTGGTGTTGGTCCCAGGAAATAGGAGGCACAAGGTGTTTGAGACACCTTATCTTTCTGAATATTTTACTGAAAGAAGACAACTTCAGAATTATTTTCTTGGCTATTGGTGTATATCCTTTGTCCCACTTGAAACTCTTTTTTTTTAAATTCAGGTAACAAAGTCACCAATCTTTATCCTATAATAAATAAAGGAAGAAACACTTTTAAAGATTTTTTTCAAAGATTTTAGTTTCCATATACTGTTTGGTGTTGCTGAATGTTTAGAACTGTCTATTAAGGAAAATACTAAGAGGATGTTTTGCTTTTGAAATTTGCTTTTATGAAGGCTCTTGTGTTTTTCCAGTTCATCAAAAGAACTTCTAATTAGCATATACTGTACCTGAACCTTTGAGGATACAGTTCTTATTAAATCACAGTTGTGTACACATTTCATTAAAGTCATTCTATCAACTTTGTTATATAAAAAGCTGCTCATCAAAGTGCTGTGGTGTTCTCTGAAGTTTGAGGGCTGTTCTTTAGGAAAACTTTAGAACTTTATATTTAACTCTCTTTTTAAAAAAATACTTTTTTAATTTTTGTTCTGTGATCTGGTTCAAAGCTACAGCTGAAACAGCTATTACCCAAATATGCCTATAAAATCTTCCTGGATAACCCCGTAACCTGGCTTTCTTTGTATATGAAAATCACATGCTCAGCATCCCTTCCTACAACAAAAGGCCATCTATCAATATTCGTTGAATAAATCATTTGAAGGTTGCAGTGCTCTTTTAACTAAATTATAACAATTAGAAAAATATTGTAATCTTACTAGCAGTAAAGTATTGCTTTATATGTTCATCTAATATATAGATCTGAATGAATAATTACTATATTTTGTGACATTTTTCAAATAACCTATTTTACAATTAATAGTGAACCAGATCCTTGTTTACTATAAATGGGTATAGCTCAGTTGAGTTCACTGATTTACAGCACCATAAGGATCAAGCCATTTTATATTTGCCAAACCATAGCTAATATATATGCAAGCAGTCCTTCATATTAATGTCAATGTAACAGTTTCTGTCACAGAGACCCCGTTGAGAGTGTCACCTGATGTGCTGAAGTTACCTCTGAGCCTGTTTTCCCTGCCAGCTTGGGCCTCCAGAACCCTGTCTTGTTGAGCCAGACATGCTAGCCTGATGCAACACAGACCCAGGTCTGGTCCATGCCCCCAAAGCTGCTGATTTAACTGAAAACCAATCAGCAGGTTACTTGCCTCCAGCACCCAGACACTCAGTTCCCAATGGGATCCAATCTCCTAATAAATCAGTTTTACTCTGTATAAAGCTTATACAGGGTAAACTCATAAATTGTACACCCTCTCTAACAATGATAGAGAGATATGCACAGCTGTTTGCTCCCCCAGGTAATAATCCCTTACTCTGGGTTAATTAATAAACAAAAGTGATTTTATTAAGTGGTTTCAAGTAATAACAGACAGAACAGAGTAAGTCACCAAACAAAATAAGGCAAAAACATGCAAGTCTAAACTTAATACATTAAGAAACTGATTACAGATAAAAATTTACCCTCAGAGATATTCCAATAAGCTTCTTTCACAGACTAGACTCCTTCCTAGTCTGGGCCCAATTCTTTTCCTGGGTACAGTTCTTGTTAGTTCCAGCAGACATCTTAGATGGAAAGCAGGGGTGTTCTCGTGATTGGCAGCCTCTTTTGTTCTCTTCTAACCTCTTCTATAATTTTGTCACAAGGTGGGAATTTTTTGTTTCTCTGGGTCCCCACCTCTCCTTCTAAATGGAAAAGTACCAGATTTAAGATGGATTTCATTACCAGGTGACATGGTCACATGTCACTGTAAGAACTCATTCTTCATTACCCACAGGTTGGCCCACACGCACTCAGTAAGGCTTGCAGGTAAATAAACCATCCACAACCAATTCTCTAGTCAGTGGGAGCCATCAAGATTCTAAACCACTATTAATGGCCCACACTTTGCATAATTACAATAGGAACTCAGAGTTATGCTTCATATTTCTAGCTTCAGATACAAGAATGATACATGCATACAAATAGGATGAACACACTCAGTAGGTTATAAGCTTTGTACTGATACTTTACAGGAGACCTTTTGCATGAAGAATATTCCAGTTACATTATATTCACATTCATAAGCATGTTTCCATTAAACATTATGGAATGGAACACCACAGTGTATGTTCATTTTTAAATACAGTTTGTATGGGAAAGAGAGTCTTTGAAAGTGTTAACAGGAATTTTAGAAACAGATCTTCATATGGCGCAAATTGCTATAACTCCATAGAAATCAATTGAACTTCAGCAATTTATGCCAGGTGTGGCTGTAGTCCTTAACCTCTGTATGTTCCACCATATTCACTTTTGTGAAGTTTTGTCATTGATTTCAATGAGTTGAGGATTTCACTGCTAGTGTTGAATGTGCAATGTTTAATCCCTAAAGTATATGTTCATCTGTTAACCTACATAGCATAAAATCTTAAACCTCTGAAATTAAATTTTCATGGTAGCTGCAGCTCCCCTATTGATGGACTACAAACAATCCCAGGAGGACACATTTTACTTGAAATATTAACTACAAAAAGGGAAATGCAGTTACTTGATACCATTTACACTGATCTGACGTATTTAGTTTTCTGTGTTGTTGTGTAGGGGCAGATCTATTGCACCCATGCTGATTTTACAGCAGCTGAGGATCTGGTCCATAATGTAATAGGCTAAGTTTCCACTTCAGCAAAGTTTTTCATCTTTGTTGCTACAAACTAAATTGCTGTAAGTGGAAATTAGTGTAAAAGGAATATTAGAGTTACCTAACCTAATGAGTCGGAACTTTGGGTCCAAGCTAATGTTTCAGCAAATTAATTCCTTCTTGGGACTGAGGCAGAAGATTTTTCTGGGCTTGATGAACTAGGTAAAGTTATTTTCCCTCCTTAGAAGTAAAAAAAAAAAAAAAGAGAGAGGGGGGAAGAAAGCACTACTTAACTGCCTCACAAAGCAGTTGGGGGAAGGGGAGCTTACCTAATTATTATTTAAGAGCACTTTGAGGTCCTCAGCACAATATGAAGGCAATGCAATACTATTACCACCTTCCAGGCAGAGCACAGGTCTGGAAATTTCTCTTTACTTCTTGAACATCTTTGTTTTGGTCAGCTTGGGGTTGACACTGACTTTTGGGGATGCTGCAGCCAGTCATGCATGTGTGGAATAGAAGTTGACAAAGAACAAAACTCCAACAATGTTCAAGGACTCAACAGAGGCACTGTTCATTTCTCCTTCATGCTGGGTCTCTGCTTCACTGTACCCTCAGCCTTTATTGCTGATTGTATTCCACTTCTCAATGTATTGCCTGTTTTAACAGCTGTCCACTTCTTTCCCCTCAATTATATTTTATATGCTAGTAGTGTAAATTGTCAGGCCTAGCATATGAAGAAATATGTTTTTGAAATATGATCAGATTGCTGCCTTCTCTGACATCAGTTGCTAGTTCAGAAAAGTTACACTGCCAGAAAATGATCAAGAGGATGCTTGTCTTGCCTTGTAGCTTATCCTCTTCTGGTTCCTTACGTGGAATCCTGTCAGCGTATGATGTAGCACAGTGAAAATAAACATTCTGCTATACAGTGTATGTTCTATATACACTACATGTACAGATAATACTTGAGGGTTGTAATAGACTAAATAAACACTTTTTTGTGCAGTCCTCCAAAAGGCCTAGTTTAAACCCACACATTTTATAAGCAAAGGTAATCCAAAAGTGAACCTCAGCTCATCACTACACAATGACTTGTTATGCCACTCATAATTTAGCAGGTTATGGTACCGGTCGTTTCCGCTCTTGTGAGTCCACACACATACATGAATATACACAAATTATGTCAACATTTTTCTTTTGTTCAGGCTAATATTGTGTGCCGACTTTCTAGAACCACTGTAAATGGTGTATGAAATGAACCATACATTTCTGCAGGGTGTTGAGTGAGAATATAGTCAGTGCTGCAAAATCACTAATATGCATATTCTTTAATTATCAGATAAGATATAGTCACAAAAATACACTAAGAACAAAAATCTCAGAGGAAATGGGGATCATGAACATAATTTTCAATTTTATTTTTTGTTTTCCCCCTCTCGGCAACTTATCTAGAGCATTTAGAAGAAAGATTTATTCCACCCTCGTCTCTTATAGTGCATTTGGCACGAATATTCACTCTACAAAGAAAATTATAAGAAGTTGTCATAAACAGATAGCTAAGGGTTAATGTCTCTTTCACCTGAAAAAAAAAGTAACCTGAAGCACCTGACCAGAGGACCAATCAGGAAACAGGATTTGTTTCAACTCTGGGTGGAGGGAAGTTTGTGTGTGAGTCCTTTGTTCTTGGTCTTCTGCCTGTATGCTCTCTCGGCTATGAGGGGATTTCTATTTCTTGCTTTCTAATCTTCTGTTTCCCAGTTGTAAGTACAAAAGATCAGCTAGTGATTTATATGTTTTTTTTTGTATTTACATGTCTATAGTTGCTGGAGTGCTTTGAATTGTATTCTTTTTGAATAAGGCTGTTTATTCAATGTTCTTTTAAGCAATTGACCCTGTATTTGTCACCTTAATACAGAGAGACCATTTTATGTATTTTTCTTTCTTTTTATATAAAGCTTTCTTTTAAGACCTGTTGGAGTTTTTCTTTAGTGGGGAACTCTAGGGAATTGAGTCTGCAGCTCACCAGGGAATTGGTGGGAGGAAGAAGTCAGGGGGAAATCTGTGTGTGTTAGATTTACTAGCCTGACTTTGCATTCCCTCTGGGTGAGGAGGGAAGTGCTTGTGTTTCCCGGCTGGAAACGGGGGAGGGTGGAATCCCTCTGCTTAGATTCACGGAGGTTGCTTCTGTATATCTCTCCAGGAACACCTGGAGGGGGGAAGGGAAAAGGTTTATTTCCCTTTGTTGTGAGACTCAAGGGATTTGGGTCTTGGGGTCCCCAGGGAAGGTTTTGTGGGGACCAGAGTGCCCCAAAACACTCTAATTTCTTGGGTGGTGGCAGCTTTACCAGGTCCAAGCTGGTAACTAAGCTTGGAGGTTTTCATGCTAACCCCCATATTTTGGACGCTAAGGTCCAAATCTGGGACTAGGTTATGATAGAAGTTATTTAATTTATAACAGTTTTTAAAAAGAGTGTTTTGCCGTCTTTAGCCATTCAGAAGAATGGATACACTGTTGCTTTTCTCACATACAGACAAATTGAATTTGCTCCAAGCATGCTAGACTTTTGTAAGAGATAATATAGAAAACAGCTTGGCTTCAGAAATAGGAACCTCTTTACAAGCTGCCTCCCCCATACTTTAACATACTTCCCCTCCAAGTGCAGTTGCAGCATTACTATAGATGCTATATGGGGAAAACCAAGTTTATTACTACAGCATGTTAGAAGAAACCTAAACTTTACTTTTAAACCTAAATTTAAACCTTTAGAATCATTTTTCATTTTTATTGTTACAAGACTTATTTGAGGATCTCACGCTTTCTTGCTTCTGTAGGCAGAGCTGTTTGCACAGCAAGACATACAACAAAGAAATGCCTCAGAAATGCCCAGTAGAGAGGGTAGGGACTCTCTCTACTCAGCTTGTTATTGTATGTGTGGTCTATGGGGCCATCATTCATAGAAAGCCAGTCAGAAATTATAATCCTTTTTAACGGGATATATAATAGTTTGCTGTGTGCCTTAGAGATATGGCATTAGGCTGGGACTTCGGAGATTTGTGTTTTATTCCTGGCTCTGCCATGGAGTTGGTGCTATGCCCACACCCCCTGCCCTGCATCCAGCCAGCCTGGCACCCCCTGCCACCAGCCATCCCCTGTCTCCAGCCCCTGTTGCACCCCTGCCTTGTCTCCAGCCAGTCCCTCACCCCCCTGTCTCCAGTCAACCCCTGCTGCAACCCTGCCCTTCCTGCAGCCAGCCCCGCACCCTCTGCCCTGCCTCCAGCCAGCTCCAACCACCCCTGGCTCCAGCCAATCTGACACCCCCCCCTCCAGCCTACCTCACACCCCATCTCCAGCCAGTTCTGCATCCGCTGCCCTGCCCGCAGCCAGCCCTGCATCCCCTGCCTCCAGCTAGCCCTGCTCCATGCCCCTGTCTGCAGCCATCCCCATGTCCACTGGTGCTTGCAGTTCTCAGGGCAGTAACCCTGCACACCTGCTTCAACGAGGCAGGCAGGGAGCAGCTGGGACCTACACATGTGAAACGGAGCTCGTTTTTAGTTCATGCTCATCTTTTTGAAAAAGAACTTTAGGTAAGGTTACCATACATCCATATTTTCCTGGAGATGTCAGGTTTTTTGGTTCTTAAATTGCTGTCTGGGAAAATATGGATGCATGGTAACCCTATTTAAATATCTAAAAACATCCAGGAGGACCACTGCAACAGCGAAGGTTCTCCCTCCTTCCTGTCTCCCGTGAAGTGTCTTCTTTTTTGAATGTTCAGATATGGTAACCTTATCTCACTATGCTAGTCTGAGGCTTTGTTCTTAGGCTAAGGCCTTTGGCTAAGCAGAAGGGGCAGCCATAAGCTGGGAAGTGTATGGTCACATCCTTACATTCCAAACCAGTCACACTGAAATAAGGTGACATTGGGCTATTAGAATCTGTCCTGATAGTGCCCATCACCACCAGATAAAGAAACAGATCTTAAGATGGTTTAAAGAAAACTTAGTTTGCTAGCATCTTGGCTGGCAAGAAATCACTTATCAATGGTTGTGGTTGTGAAGCTCTCATTTCTGTATTGTTTTATCTCTATGGCCCCCAATTTTCTATTGTTAATCTGTATGGTTCTCTAATTCAGTGTTCCCAAACTTGGGACGCCGCTTGTGTAGGGAAAGCCCCTGGTGGGCCGGGCCAGTTTGTGTACCTGCCGCATCCTCAGGTCTGGTCGATTGCGGCTCCCGCTGGCCGCGGTTCACTGTTCCAGGCCAACGGGAGCTGCTGGAAGCAGCACGGGCCGAGGGATGTACTGGCTGCCGCTTCCCGCAGCTCCAATTGGTCTGGAGCAGTGAACCGCGGCCAGTGGGAGCCACAATCGGCCGGACCTGCGGATGCAGCAGGTAAACAAACTGGCCCGGCCTGCCAGGGGCTTTCCCTACACAAGAGGCATCCCAAGTTTGGGAAAGACTGCTCTAATTGTTCGTCTGCTGTATAATTAATTTTGCTAGGTGTAAGTTAATTAGGGTAGTGGTATATAATTGGTTAGAGAATTATGTTACAATATGTTAGGATTGGTTAGTTAAATTTCAGTAAAATGATTGAGCTGAGAATATTACTATATAAACTGGGGTCAAACAGGAAGTGGGTGGGAAAAATTGGAATCATGCTTGCTGGAAATTAACCCCCATAAATATTGCATTGTCTGTACTTCGGACGTCTGGTCTTTTGCTGCTCGCTGTCTGCATGACAAGAACCAGGGAAATGGGAGGATAGAGGGAAAGCCTTCTAACAATTGTCAGTGAATGAAAAGTGCCTTTATAAAAGCTAGGTATTATTGTTATACGATTCCCAAAGAAAAACGAAGCAAGCATTGTTAGTTACCAATTTAAAAATAATTATAAGTTTTTTGAATATGTCCAATGTATAATAATGTATAATGGTCTAAGGTACAATTTCTGATTTCTGCTCATTCCAGTCCTTTGAATTGACATTCCACAAAAACAGTCACTAAGAAACATGCATAGTCCAATAGTAAATTGAGTGATGTGAAGGTTAAAAGAAAATGGCATACTCTAAAGTATTTGAGACTTCAAAAGGAAAGACTAATCAATGAGGGAAATCAATATTCCCCATTAAGTGTGGAATATGATGATGAAATTAGCCAAAGTGTCCAAGTTCAAGTCAGGAAATGAAATATTAATTGCACTGTAAGGATATTCTGAATGAGAGCTATGGGGTTTGTGTGTTTCTTTGTTATATGATAGATTTTTAAAGAATGTGTAACACAATGGTCAGGAATAGAGAAGACCCACTAGAACACAGAACAGGATCATTCTTTGTGACAGGAAATAGATCAAGCTTGGTATAGAGACTGCTTTCATAGAGTTCACAGCATGAATAAAAGCCATGAGCAACAGCTAAGAGAAATGAGTGTTATTAATCTGTTACTAGTAAAGTTTGTGACACCCTCCCCCCACGTAATGGATCAGAAATTCTGGCTGGCATAAAGCCAATGGAGCTACTTCCTCCACCTAATCCTTTGTATATATTCTATGACATCTTGTGGTCCAAGGAAACTATTCAAATTTCTTCAAACCAATGCACAAACTGATCATTTCCATAGTGCTGTGTGTGTGTTTGCACTTCTTTTGGAAGAGTTGGAGGTGTCGGAGAAAAACTCAGTTCTCGCTTTTTGTTTGGGTGCAGGAGAGTCAGATACTTTATTCTGTTTAGCAGCTACAGCAGGGAGAGCGTGCATTAGGACGTAGGGTCTCCCCTTCCTAGACAGGTCTCTCAACAGGTAAACAATTACAGCAAGCATTTATACTTTTGTTATAGACAATAATAAGCAACAGCTGCATTTTGTTTATACATAGGTCATCCTGATATCTTGTTTTTCTCACTTAAGAGATGCCAGTCTACGTATTGTATTAACTACACAAGGTCGAAAAACAACTTCTCACACAGTTCTTTTCCACTCGCCTCACACAATCCTTGCTTTTACAAATCTTGCATTATTAGGGTTACAGCTAGCCTAACTCTGGCTAACTGTCATGCATTAAGATCCTCTACAAATCCATGTCAGTTCTTTCTGTACTTCCACACTCCCCCCTTTTGTACTTCTAGTACAACAAATATTTTCAAACCTCTATTTGCATTAAGCTATGGATTTCAGATTCTACATCAGACGTTTCAACCTTAGGCGTTTTGATTGGCTGTAATGACAATGCATGATTAGCATGGGCATGAAAGGTATTTCTTTTAGTACATCCTTTACTACAACAACAACATAATCCTAAGATAACTAATAGCAATGCAAGCAATAACATTTTCATAGCAATAATATGATGGGGTTCTTATACAGTTTTAGTCACAAAGCACAATATATCATACTTAGTACATAAAGTAAACATTCTATAAGCTGTATGAAAGGCATACTTTTCAACTTGATATATATTTGGAAACGTGAATTTGCCCTTGTATTTCAGAGATTCTTTGAACCTCTGGTAACAATGAAAGCAAATTTTGAAACCATTCAGGTACTAAACTAGTTCAATTAAAGGGTATCTGGAACCTAAGGCTACTTACAAAATTCTATCTGTAGGCCAATAAACAATATGATTGCCTGCAGTGGTAATGAGATTAAAATGTATATCTTGCAATGTGCTGGTGTTATTATACACACAGCGATCATTTGCTTGAAAAAGTAAGTCTCCTGTCAGGATAGTTCCTTGTCCTCACCCTCCCAGCAAACATTATCATGAACAGTGACAACTTCCCCTGGCTTCAGTTTATGGATACACTGAAGCTGTAGGGGTTCTAACAGCCAAAATGTCCATTGACTCCCTATTCCTATCCAAAATGTCAGGTGTTATTCTAGGGGCACTGACTATAAATCAGTTAGGTATACCAGGTGGTCTAATTTCCCAGATGTCTCGGTGAATAATCCAGTCCCACATGCATCCTCCCCATGGACCCGGCAGGATTCGGTATGTGGGAGCCCACACCTCCCCAACCAGTCCATATGCTTGGAAGGAGCACTGTGAATGTCCACACTTCCACCCAGAAAGCGTCCAAATATGTCCATGACCACAGATCAGATGGTACTCCTGATGTGTCTGTAAGGGCAGTGGGCCAAGTCTGGTGCTCAAGATCACTCCGAATGGCCATCAGCTGGTCATTCAGGAAATCCTGAATTCCTGAACAAGCTAGATCCCACTGTAATGCTTTCCCAGCCTCAGTGATATTCAACACCATCTCTGTCAGCAACTTCTGGGTCATAGAACTAAGGGTGGAAATAACATGTAACTCACCAACTCCAGTCTGTATTTGGGTTAGCTGAGCTCCAGAAATAAGGCTAGTGGCCTTTTCTAGTTGGCCCAATTTCTCATCATGTTCTTGGCTTTTAAGAACATTCCAAATGTCTGCTGCACTATTGGTCCCATCTCATAGGGATCCGGTCAAGTCTCTCTTCTTCCAGAGGAAATAACCCAGGCCCTCTGTTGTGCTAATCTAACGGCAGCCCCTTGTGAGCAATTTGGGTATGTAAAGGTGATCTGGAAACTGGATAAGGGCAATGTAAATTTGACAGTCCCTAGTGTTGTATTAATCACAGTCCATTGATAACCTAATACATCTCTTTGGTGTAGCACTATATCACATCTGTTGGTTGTATACCTTTAACTAATCTCAGGTATTTTCAAGAGGCATTGACATTAATAGCATAGGAGGGGGTGTATTGCAGTAAGGTACAGGTTACGTTATTAGTCACTGGAATGGTTTCAACACAGGTAAAATTTCCAGTGGCAGAACAAACTCTTTGAGTATTTGTTTAATTAATCACTAATTGGGTGACCAAATAACAATAAGGGCTTCTTTTTTGCAACACATTACAAATTCTAGGAGTAGCCATCATATCTACTTCACTATGGAACCCATCAATTTCAATTACAGATTCTTGGGGTTCATTTGTAGTGATATCATAGATTTCTGTTTCCACTGATCCATTTATTCTCCATTCAATTGTTTGCTTATATGGGATATCCTGAACTTTAAACATACTTTTTTTCCAAACTATCTTTATATAAATCACTAAAGTGTGAGGGCCTTGGCCATTGGTTTTATCAAATATATGGCATTGTCTGTCAGTATTTGGATGTATTACATGGGTAATAGTGTAATGGAGGAGATGGCAGAGACAGTGGCAACAAGGTGCCTTTGGTACTTGTCATTTAAAATCCAGTTAGGGAGAGCAATACATGCTGAAGAATATATCCAGAACACAGGGCGCAGCCTGTACAATAAACCTCAAAATCCAATCAATACCACATTCCCAAGCGTGGGTCCCACAAATTTCTTCCTGCCAGTGTATAATTCTTTGTTTCTTCACCAGGGTCAGTTCTTAATGTTCTTTCTAGTCAGGAATTCCTGGACTTTGGCAATTTCAGTGGAGTGAGTGTTCCTTCTTTCCTGAAACAGTCGTGGTTCAGCATCCTACAGGGGAGAGGTTACCAGCACATCACCCTGTAATGGTTTTGCTTCTTCTAGAAAAATCCAAAGGCACAGTAGGTCTGTCATTGGACAAGGGAGAGGTTACTAGCACTTCACCTTTTCCTTTTTCCCTGCTGTCCAAAAGGTACAGCAGAACTAGAAGTAGAAATGGCTAACCATCAGTAGGAGAATCCTCCCGAGGTGGAGGGGTCTTTTTGCAGTGAGAATCATGGGTCCAAGCAGTCAGTCTTTGGCACTTCACAGCGGTGTTGGTAGTCAGCAGGACTTAATAAGGGCCTTTCCAGCATGGAGCCAAAGCAGTCTTTCGTTGGTGGACCTTTACATAGATCCACTCTCCTGGTTCCAAGGAGTGGCAGGGTTGCTAGGGTCTTTGGGTAGCTTCTTTACCTGTGAGAAAAGAAACCTAACACATTTCATTAGTGCCTGGCAGTGTTTTGCAGATCTCATAGCTGCTTGGGCACATTCAAGCCCCCCTCTTTTCTTGGTTGTCAGCCAAGTCTTAGCTGTGAGCAGTGTCCTTGAATGGGGCCAGTGTCTTATTTTTACACTGAGCATGCTAGCTATTTTTTCCCCAGTTAATTCATTCTGTTCTTTTTCCTTCTCCCCTTCTTGGTTTCTTTTAACCTAAAAATGAAACTTCCACTCTTCACTCATTCACCTTTTTCCCAACAATGAACACCTAAACATTGCCATTATACAGTACATTAGTCTGATTATTCAATGTATACCACATATACCCCTCCAGTAAAATAACTCTATTACAGAGCTTTGGAGCAACAAGCCAGGACAAGCACACCCACTTTGAGGAGTTCACTCAATACAACCTCTAGTCCAATAGCTTCCCACCCTCCCCAGCCATCTGGCTAGAAATCTGAGGTAGCCAGAAGGATCCCATGTACAATATGGGGAGTGGGTTAACTTTTCATGTCTTTGCTTCCAAAGACTGTTGGTATGCAAATTTTAACAACAATTTTTTCAATTAACAATTTGGCCAATGAAGTTTCTTTTTCTTACTTAAGGAAATGTATTAGACTTTAGTATATCATATTTTCCAGATTTATCCAAACACCTGGTGTTCCAAGATGAATAAAACAAGTATCTACATTTTAATTTAATCCTTCTGTTGATTTTAAACTAGACTATCCTATGAAAATATTAAACAAAACAATTCTGGCCACGAGACAAACACCACAAGACAGGACATAGAACACAAAACATAATTCCTATTGTGCTAGTAAATGCATGGTACTTTGAATGCTGTTCAGCTGGCATCAGTTTTCTCTGATTATCTGAAAGACAAAAAACAGAGGTCTACCCTTCTGGGCAGTCAATCATCATTTAAAATATACAAATACCCTTATTGGTTTCAGGCAAAACAGAGGAATTATTCCATATTTTCTTGTATTTGTTTCATAGGCAGTCCAGGTTTCAGTGGCTCCTACCTTATCAGTTAGATAATTTGCATTAATACAGATGTTTTCTGCCTTACTTCTGGATCCAAAGCTATTCACAGCTTAAAGATTCTTACCTTAAAAAGGATATAATTAACTTTACCAGAATTTTGATGGCTTTTTACTTCTAACTCCTGCTTTCAAACACTGAAAGAAAAGCACTTCGTATAGTGCCCCTTAAAAGCCTAATAAGATTTCAATTACATAGCACTGTATACATTCTTTAGCTAATTCGACTAAATTGTTCATAGCCATATAATTGTAATCTAATAATTTCCTTGCCTGAATTTATTTACAAACATTTTAAAGACACCAAGAACTTTCCTCTTTAGCATTTTTATAAAGTTCAACTGCTGTTCCCTCCAGCAACTACAGAGTTAACTTCTCACTTCTTCCTTAAATCACTTGCTTGTCTCCCAACAGCCACTTTTATCAACTCAAATCACCATTTCAAGTATTGTCCTGGTTATTTGAAATCCCCATGCTTATACTTACTTACTCCTTCCTTCCACTATGCCCTAAAAATTTTCCAACCTGTTTTCCAATCTGTCTGTCTGTTGCCTACCCGCTTAAGCCCAATCCTGCTTTCCTCGCTGAACTGTCCCTTCCATGGGCACCAGCTTTGTTCCACTACCAGTTTAGCTAGGCGGGTCGGCTTCTCAACTAGTCCCCACCCTTCCTGGTCTCTTCTCTTAAACATTCTTACTCACAAGATTACCCAAGTCCTCCCTTGTGAGGCTTTATGGCGTATGCTGAGCACAAATGGTTAAATTTTGACTAGTCCTTGAAGGACCAGTACTTGCTTAGCCAGTGCTTCCTTTTCTACCTGGAAGTCTCAAGGCCTGCAACTTGCCCTGGGCGCAGGTTTGAGTTGGTGCCTGGTTCATGATCTATGCTCTTAATTGCTCAATTCTAGTTATCAAGTACACATCTCTTGCCTTTTCTACAACCTCTCTATTGCCCAGTCCTGCTACAACTGGGGGTAGATCCACCTGCCACCCTTCCTGGTCAACCAGGGTGGAGAGAGGAATGCTAAACCCCTCTTCAGTTCTCAGACTTACTGTGACTGAGAGTGGGCACACCTTTAATCATGCAGTCCTCAACATATAACACTAACATTACCAAGCAAAGCAAACATAAAATAACAAGGGTAAAAAAAATAGATAGTGTAAATTCTGCAGGGCTCCCCCCTTCTCAATTGCTCACCAAACTGTGACAAATTTCTGTTACCAGTCTATCCCTCGTGTCAGGTGATCAGTCTGACACTGCAGGACCTTGAGGGAAGATAAAGAAAATACACCATATATCTAAATTTTAAAGCTTCATTAATAAAATAAAACAACAACGGAGAGTGTTGGGAATGCTCCCACATCACTCAGGAAAAACATTAATGCCCCAAGCCCTAAGCCATTTTCATACTCACACATGTCTAGACTGGCCACATCTGTGTATAATGTTCAGAGACAGGGGAGAAGTGGACAGGAGATTATCCTGTATACAGCTTGTCCAGAATTTCTGACATGCTTCCGCTGTTGGAAGGGCTGTTCTTTTACACCCTGAAATCTCCTGCGGCGTCTCTTCCAGAGATTCCCATCCTGATCGGCTGCCTGTGGCTTCTCCAGTGTCACCAAGCCACACCGGCTCCAGGGTCGCAAAGGCACACTGTTGGATCTTACTGGACAGTTAAGCTTTGCAAATGTAATCTCAGTTCTGTAACTTGTATTGCCTTTGGTTTGCCTCTGTCTATATTTTTTTCACAGCCAGCTGGGGCTGAAAGCAGTTTTTCTTTGTACTTAGCATAGTCTGCGTTGATTCTTGACCTTGAACACATAGCAACTTTCTCTTTATCTCTGGGCCAAGCTGAATTTCAAATTAACCCATTCCTTTCCTCAATAGACAAATTGCTCACACTGTGACAGAGGCTTTCTTTTTTGGTGATTAAAAGCTCCTCTGAGATGTACGATCTCATCTAGACTGAAGGTACCGTCTAATGGGCATTGTTTAGATGGACTTTCACGCGTGTAAAGATTCCAATTCTCTAAATACCTGCAGGTTGGTTTTGGACCATAATGTATGTATATGCAATATGCTGGGGTACCCTTAGCGGGTGAGGTGGAATGTTTAGACTGTCTCCCACCCATTTTCTACTTACACACGCAGGGAGGGAGCCCTGTCCGCGCTAGTGCCTCATAAACTAAGGATTTCTCCCTACAGGGTACTCACACAGGAGAGGCTAACGAGGATGGCCACAACCCTCCTACATCTCCCTTCAGCAAAGAGCATCGGCTAGTCTCAGAGAGATGGTGCCGCTTACTCTGATTGCATCCAGTGAGATGATCAGACTGTCAGTAGCCCACATGGAAAGGAATGGGGAGGGAAAATGGGTTCACACGCTCCTAGACCCAGGTAGCTTCCTCACCAGACAATGCCAGGCCCAGTCAGCCCACCGTGAGTTGGATCTTCTAAGATCCTCTAGTTATCGGGCTTGCGTTAGAGTAGTCCTGGTCACTAGCTTTCGCTTCACAGAGTACTCTGGGCATCTTCCAGTAACAGTCACTCACACTGGTGTACACACACACCCCCCCCAAGGCCTTTATTTCCATATACCATGATGCATCTGTACCCTATGTCGGGACCCAATACCATGAGGCGGTATAACAACCTCTCTTGAGGCGGTAAAAACCCCTCAGCACCAGTGCATACCTAATACATTTCCTTATGCATTACCTAACGCATTTCCCTATGCATTACCTTGTTGGCCAACCAAGCAGTTCCCCAGTACTGCTTCAACCTAACCTTGTTGGGGCCTTTCCCCAATACCACTCTGCATCTGATCTTGCTGCACAGTCAATAAGTTCAGATGGCGTAAGCCCAACAGGGACAGAAGGCCCCACGGACAGTCCTCCTCCGATACCCCAATAGAGATTTCAAAAGGTCTCATACCTCTCTTGTGGCGCCATGGGGTTCGAAGGGGACCGATCCATAGCAGCTGCCTGTGTCTGAGTAGGCGTTGCCATCCTGGACGAGCCCCCAAATTGTCGGAGAAAAACTCAGTTCTCGCTTTTTGTTTGGGTGCAGGAGAGTCAGATACTTTATTCTGTTTAGCAGCTACAGCAGGGAGAGCGTGCACTAGGACATAGGGTCTCCCCTTCCTAGACAGGTCTCTCAACAGGTAAACAATTACAGCAAGCATTTATACTTTTGTTATAGACAATAATAAGCAACAGCTGCATTTTGTTTATACATAGGTCATCCTGATATCTTGTTTTTCTCACTTAAGAGATGCCAGTCTACATATTGTATTAACTACACAAGGTCGAAAAACAACTTCTCACACAGTTCTTTTCCACTCGCCTCACACAATCCTTGCTTTTACAAATCTCACATTATTAGGGTTACAGCTAGCCGAACTCTGGCTAACATAGACTGTCATGCATTAAGATCCCCTACAAATCCATGTCAGTTCTTTCTGTATTTCCACAGAGGGATCAGAAGTTAGCATAAACAAGCTACTCCTCTCCTCTGAGTTTAGTTTCAATTCAATCTAAAAGTCTTTTTTAATTTAATAAATTATAGTGTGGGTTGCTAGGCACAGCAGAAGTCTCTTATGGGGGGAAGTTAAAGTGGAGACAGTCTAGCTAGAAAAAATATGGTAGAGTGTTATGACTGCATTGTATTAATCTACTGTCAAATCTATTCCACTGCCATCTGTCTTTATTTTGTTAACTCACTCAATCAGACATTGAAGTATCTGCAGATCATTAGTAATTTTCCCAAGAAATTATTCCTTTAAAAACTAAATTATCATAAAAATAAGGTAAAACTTTTTTTTTATGGTTTGCAACTGTCAATGAACAATGTTTTTAAAGAATGAACTTTTGTGAACTCTATGCAATCAGTATCCAACCCCAACATTAACTATAATCTGGAAATCTCATTATATGCAACTCATGAGTATAATTAACAAATTAATTTACATGCTGTTAGCCCTCTAAATGCCAAAACCTTTTATTCAATAAATTCCTCTGACTTCCAATTCAGAACAGACATATGGCTCTGAGAAAGTAAATGTGTATTGAAACTTCATAAAGCTAAAATGAGACATTTAAATCCTCTAGGATAACATTTTAACTATTTTTCTAAGCATACATTCACTCAGCTGTCCATGCTTTCAGCACAAATTCCATATAGAGGAAAATCCGATGACTGGGTCCTTGGGGTGCAACCTGGACAGGGGGAGGCAACATAGTGACAGATGATGTGGAAAAAGCTGAAGTACTCAGTGCTTTTCTTGCCTCGGTCTTCACAAACAAGGTCAGCTCCCAGACTGCTGCACTGGACAATACAGTATGGGGAAGAGGTGAGCAGCCCTCAGTGGTGACAGAAGAGACATATGGTTAAGGACTATTTAGAAAAGCTGGACATGCACAAGTACATGGGGCCAGATCTAATGCATCCAAGGCTGCTGAGGGAATTGGCTGATGTGATTGCAGAGCCATTAGCCATTATCTTTGAAAACTCATCCTGGACAATTGGAAAAAGGCAAATATAGTGCCCGAATTAAAAAAAGGTAAGAAAAAGAACCTGGGGAACTACAGACCAGTCAGCCTCACTTCAATCCCCAGCAAAATCATGGAGCAGGTCCACAAGGAATTGAGGCACTTGGAGGAGAGGAAGGTGATCAGGAACAGTCAACATGGATTCACCAAGGGCAAGTCATGTCTGACCAGCCTGATTGCATTCTATGATGAGATAATTGGCTCTGTGGATATGGGGAAAGCAGTGGGTGTGATACATCTTGACTTTAGCAAAGCTTTTAATACAGTCTCCCACAGTATTCTTGCCAGCAAATTAAAGAAGTATGGATTGGATTAATGGACTATAAGGTGGATAGAAAGCTGGCTAGATTGTCGGGCTCAACGAGTAGTGATCAACAACTCGATGTCTAGTTGGCAGCTGGTATCAAATGGAGTGCCCCAGGAGTCAGTCCTGGGGCTGGTTTTGTTCAACATCTTTATTAATGATCTGGATGATGGGATGAATTGCACCCTCAGCAAGTTCACAGATGACACTAAGCTGGGGGGAGAGATAGACATCCTGGAGGGTAGGGCTAGAATGCAGAGTGACCTAGACAAATTGAAGGATTGGGACAAAAGAAATCTGATGAGGTTCAACAAGGACAAGTGCAGAGTCCTGCATTTATGAAGGAAGAATCCCATGCACCGCTACAAGCTGGGGATCGACTGGCTGAGCGGCAGTTCTGCAGAAAAGGACCTGGGGATTACAGTGGATGAGATGCTGGATATGAGTCAGCAGTGTGCCCTTGTTGCCAAGAAGGCCAATGGCATACTGGGCTGTATTAGCAGGAGCATTGCCGGGAGATCGAGGGAAGTGATTATTCCCCTCTATTCGGCACTGATGAGGCCACACCTGGAGTATTGTGTCCAGTTTTGGTCCCCCCCACTACAGAAGGGACATGGACAAATTGAAGACAGTCCAGTGGAGGGCAACAGAAATGATTAGGGGGCTGTGGCACATGACTTACAAGGACAGGCTGAGGAAACTGAGGTTATTTAGTCTGAGGAGAAAAGAGTGAGGGGGGATTTGATAGCAGTCTTCAACTACCTGAAGGGAGGTTCCAAAGAGGATGGAGCAAGACTGTTCTCAGTGGTGGCAGATAACAGAACAAGAAGCAATGGTCTCAAGTTGCAGTTGGGGAGGTCTAGGCTGGATATTAGGAAACACTATTTTATTAGGAGGGTAGTGAAACACTGGAATGGGTTACCTAGGGAGGTGGTGGAATCTCCATTCTCAGAGGTTTTTAAGGCCCAGCTTGACAAAGCCTTGGCTGCGATTATTTAATTGGTATTGGTCCTGCTTTGAGCACAGGATTGGACTAGATGACCTCCTGAGGTCTCTTCCAACTCTAATATTCTATGACCACTGAGTGCTCTCCCACCAACCTGTGGTATCCCTTTCACACTGAGATGATGCACTTACGCAGACATCCACAGGCAGGGACACCCCAACTATGTTACATGAATGCTTCTCCCAGCCACTCATGAACCAACAATAGGGAGGCTCCAGCCAATTCCCTCCAGCTCTGCAGCCTTGCACAACAGACCTGTGCAGCCTTGCACTGTTCACAAGCCTGACCAGTGCAAGTTTATTATCCTGTCCGACTGTCCCTCGATATGGAGAGGATATATGCTAGCCTTCATAATTTGAGCTGAGATTTCCCAAGCACTTCAACCAAAACACACTGTTTTAAGTAAAATGTAAACCAGGTTTATTAACTTTTGAAAGAGAGAGAGAGAGAGAGATTAAGTTAATATAAGTAGGAAACATAGAGATCAAAGTTGGTTACTTAAGAAATAAAAAAACTTGCAATCTGAGTTATACAAACTAATCAGGTTTTGAATCAATGTCTCACCTTGACAGATGGTACAAACAGGTCACAGATCCTCAATACACAGGCTGGGACTTTTTCCTGGCATGGGAACACCCTCCCCCAGTTCAAAGTCTTTGTCTGCCCGATGTGTTTACAGGTATGGGGGTGGTGGGGTGAGGCCAAGTCACTTCCCTTTTTTTCTTCCAGCTTGCTGGAAAGATCTATGCTGTGACATGTGAGTCCACCCCCACTGGTCTAGCAATCTCCATTGTCTACATGTTATCTCTGAGAAGTCTTCTGAGGTGGCCATTGATAGAGTAGATTCCCTTTAATGTACCATCAGCTGGTTGTGTGTTGAAAGTGTGGTTATGTGTGTTCCCAATTTCACAACATATTTCAGTAACATATACAGTAATACCTCATAACCTCACACACAATGATAGAACATACAAACCAAGAAGATATTAATGTTCAACAGATCAATACTTTTAAAATAATATCTCACAAGGCATATTTTGTACAAAATATATCAAAATTATATGACAGTGGTGAATAAGGGGGTTCCAGGATGCTGCTTTAGGTACAGAGTGTCACAAATCCACAATACATTCTTTTTTATTTCTCTTTATTTAGAACTTAGGTGATTTGAGTAGTAGTTAAAAACATGAGATGCCATCAACACCAGCAAAATATATATGAATTCTGGATTTTGATGTCATTTGCAATAGAGAATAAGCACCAGTAAAAGAGATTTGGGCCAGTTGTCTCACTCATACATCATAAGAGACTCAATCCTGTGCTGAAGCAAAAAGATATTGAACAGGTGTCCTAGAACCAACACAGGAAAGCACATAATTCAGCTAACTTTAAACATGAGTATATGAAGTAAATCAAGAGTGACTGAAGTGAAGGAAGTGGTGTGAGATGAGAATCAGGCTGTCAAGACTGATTCCCCACTCTGTCACTGTGAGTGCAGAAGATGGGGGCCTGCCAGGATTCTAACAATTAATACTGGCCACTCCAGGCTTGTATTAAACTCCCAAGGTTACAGCCTTTCTCTGACCTTGGATGGGTAGATGCTGCCATCACCCAAATGCAAAACCCAGGAAAGCGCACTTGGGAATTTCTTCCAGTAGGGTACCCGTAAGCACCCCCTCACACACACACACACGCGCGCGTGCCCCGAGGAAAGAGCTGAGAAAGGAAAGCAAAGAAATCAGCTGTTGCCACCATCTAACTAAAAAACATGTGCACAAACCTCTTAAGACACAAACATCCATATCCTGTACTTTAAAAAGATTAATTTTATTAAAAACAACAACAAAAAAAGAAAATACATCTGAAAATTCGGGCTATGGCTATTTTTTTAAAAGAGCAATTCCAAAAATTAAGCACGCAAAATAGTTTTCTGGGAGTTCAGCTAAAAGGTTACAAGCAACAAAAGCATCTGGGGTTAGCACAGAGGAATCCACAAGCCATAAGAAATAAACAGAATAAACCTAATTGAGTATTTCTACACAATTTCTGATCTACTTACATATCTGGGTTTCCAAATAAGCAATTTCTAGGTATGATTCTGATGATTTTCATACCTGGTCTTCAGCTTCTCACAGCATAACTGCTGCCCTCGACAAAGGGGGAGTCTTGTTTCAATTTTTAAAAGTTCTAGCCGTCCCATTGGCTCTTTTGGTCATGTGCCCAATCCCTTTCTTTTACCTATGCAGGGAGACTTTTTTAACCGTTTACAGGTAAAACAAGCAGAGAACAGCCACCAAGAGAGACTTTATAGCTAACTGGCTGGCTCAGTATCCATAAAAGGGAGCTATGCCCCCCTTTATTTATCACACAGGCCTTGGAAAATGTCTCCAGATACAAATTTATGAGATGGAGGTGGAGGGATGTACATCAATGAGCAGAACGCATATCATGAGACAATACACAGTTTAAAGCATTCTGCTTTTATAAGGCCATGTTAACTATTTATCAGCAATGCAGGTTATAAATGAAATGCAAATATTTTTCAAATTTCAAAGTTGTTTCTGTCTCAAGGTTTCAAATACCAAATTTTCAGTTTTGAAATGTTTTAATTAAGATATTTCTCAAAAACTTATTGAAATGATTATAGAAATGTATTATTGATAAAAAAGTGGGTTTGGGGTTTCCAGAAAAACCAAGTTTCAGCAAAACAATGATTTTGCTTACAATTAAAAATAAAAGTAAACCCTCCAACTTATTATGAAACTTGATTTTTTTTTAAATAAAAGCCATTTTTTCCATTAATAGGTGTTTTAGGTTGAAAAATGTTGGCCGCCAACATTGCAAAATCATGTTTGTTTCCATTGGATTACTCTAACTAATGTGAAGTAGTACGAAATCCATCTTTCAGTATGACACATGCAGAAATATCAGGCTTTACACAGTAATTTTCCTAATAACTGTAGCGTAGTTAAGTATTTTCATACTATAGATGAACTTAATTGAAATGGAGAGTAGAACAGTCAGGACTAACAAAGGAATGATTTGTATCTACAAAATTTTACTTTAAGTAATCTGACCTTTGACTGCTGACTTCCCCTATATAGTAAATCAGCAGTCAAGGGTCTGATTATGTAAAGTAAAAAGGTGTTGATACTAATCGTTGCTTTATGAGTCCTGACTGTCCTACTCTCTATTTCAATTAAGTTCATCTATAGTGTGAAAATACTTAACTATGCTACAGTTATTAGGAAAATTACTGTGTAAAGCCTGATATTTCTCTGTGTGTGTGTGTGTGTGTGTGTGTGTGTGTATATATATATATATATATATGAAACCCCTGAAACTCCTATTACCTTCTTAGCACCCCAAATATATAAAGGATACTACATGATCTCTCAGTCACTGGTAGATTAATTTGTGTACTTGCAAATGGCTTGGCTGTGTGATGTATTGCTTACCACTCTTCACTTACAGGCTGTTTCCTAATTAATTCCTATTCATTAATTCATATGCAGTAGTGATCACTTAATTGCCTTTTAAGAAAGTAATGTAACTAAATTTATTTTAACTCTGTCACCACAACATAAAGAGATGGACAACAGGATTTTCTGGGGTGAGAAGAAAGGAAAAACAAAACAACCGGTATATAAACATGCTGTCTTTATTTAAGTTTAATGTATTAGTGGTGAACGAGACTCTTGCAAAAAAAAAGGACTTCCTAATACTCCTGGTTGTTGTTTTTGCCCCCCTGCGTGGTTTCCTCTTCCATTGACATGACTGAGGGTATGTTTACACTGCTATTAGACATCCGTGGCTGGCCCGTACCAACTGACTCAGGCTCTCGGAGCTCAGGCTAAGGGGCTGTTTAACCACAGTACAGACATTTGAGCTCAGGCTCAGCCCAGGCTCTGGGACCCTGTGAGGTGGAAGGATCCCAGAGCTCAGGCTAAAAGAACAGGAGTACTTGTGGCACCTTAGAAACTAACAAATTTGTTTCAGCATGAGCTTTTGTGAGCTACAGCTCACTTCTTCGGATGCATAGAATGGAACACAGAGACAGGAGATATTTATACATACAGAGAAAATGAAAAGGTGGAAGCATGCATACCAACAGGAAGAGTCTAATCAACTGAGATGAGCTATCATCAGCAGGAGAAAAAAAAACTTTTGAAGTGATAATAAAGATGACTCATAGAAGGCTGCAGTCGAAACCCAAACATGTTGTGACGGGGCAGAGTGGTCCCACACTGGTACCACAGGAGTTAACCCTTCCTTCCTAGCAGAGGAAGCCATGTCCCTGGAGCTCTACTCGGTATGCTCCAACTGGAGAACAGATATAAAAGCCTGCAGAGCTGCTCAGTCTGGGCGGACAGCTGGAGGGGAAGGAGGCATGCCACCAGCACTCCAGATCTCGAGACCAGCCAAGACGGGACGTGCTCTGATGCCCAGGCAGAGTACGTCACAGAAGGTGAACTGGCCAGAGGACGCCCCAAAATGGAGGACCCAGAAGTTATGATAGGAAGTGACCCAGGAGAATTTTAGAGGAAAACGGCTTTAAAGCTGCACAAAGGCTCGGCATGTTTCAGGCAGATCTCTGCTGAGCCGGTGGCAAGAGGAACTTGCCACTACCAGGGCCTGGGTCGGCACTTGGTTGAGAGGGCGGGGCCGGGTCCACCTACCCCCGACACAGGAATCACATGGACCCTGGCCATTGGGCCACACTGCCCGGATGTTCGGGGTGAGTTACCTGGACTCTGACCACTAGGCTGCACTACCTCGCTTGCGAGGGAGATTGTATGGACTCTGGCCATTGAACTCCACTGCTCTGATGCTGGTAGTGATTTATATGATCTCTGGTTGTTAAGGCACACTACCCTAACCACGGGGTGATTGCGAGGATGGAGGCTATTAGGCCACATCGGGCTGCCCACAGAGAGGTGAGCATGTGAACTTGGGAGTGGCGAGGTTCCGACACCCCATCCCCTCCTGCCCCAAAGGGGAGATGCAGTGTCAGGCCCACCACACATGTACACTGCAATTCAAGAGCCCTGCAAGCTTAAGTCAGCTGCGTTTGGCCAGGTATGGATGTCTAATTGCCATGTAGACATAGCCTGAGAGTTCTTAGCACCTGGGCTGTAACTGTGTCTCTGCCCTTGATTTGTTGCGTGACTTTAAGAAAGCCACTTCAATGTCTACACTGTGAAGTTGTCGACAAAACTTTTGTTTTTCACTGGTACTTTAAAAAGCTCCCGCATGAAAGGCAAAAGTTTTGCCGATGCAGGTGGCAGTCTGAACGTGGTTTTGTCAGCAGGAGCGCTCTGCTGCCGATAAAGCTATTGCTGCTTGTGGCCCTGGAAGTATTTTGTCAGCAAAAGTGCCGACAAAGTACTGACAACGAGTGTTTACACATGCTGACTTTTAGCGACAAGGCTGTGTCACAGTCTCATCGCTAAAAGCTGTGTGGTGTAGACAAATTGGTTTCTTCTCCTGCCCTTTGTTTGTTTTAACTGTTTAGGAATCAGCCCTTCCATTGCCAAAAAATTTAAACTTGGAATAGAAGTCCTTTTCTGTATAATATCCAATCCTGCTGTGACACATCAAATAAAATTCCTATGAGCTCCTATCTTTAACTGTGGTGCTTCTGAAAAAAATAAGTTTTGGATGATATGAGCTCCTTATATAATTTTTAAAAGAAAAAAAGGCAATACTTTATAATGCAATTTCCCCATTGGCACCTCCTGGCTTACCCTCTGATTATATGCATATACATCCTCATCTCTCAAAATGAGTATAACAGCATCTTACCAATTTCAGAGCTTTTCCTTCATTTCCACAATCATCCAGAATCCTTCAAATAAATAAATGCCCTGTATCCTACCCTTCAAATTAGCCAAATCACAATATTCCTGGTCTACTGTTTTCGTCTCAACAAAATATCAGTCATTGCCAGGTTGATGGCTTGCTTAGAATTAGCATATGCAAATAAATATGTTAGCTAGTATTGTAATCTTCTAGTGGAGCTGTAAAAGCAGCAAAGGAGCAGTACAAACAATATAACTACAGATAAAATTACCATCTAATATGAATTTGGAATATAAGCAAGTACATAGTTTTAACTTGCATTGAAATAAACACACTTGTGCTTAGACTCATAGTCATAGACTTTAAGGTCAGAAGGGACTATTATGATCATCTAGTCTGACCTCTTGCACAATGCAGGCCATACAATCTCACCCATCCACTTCTATAACAAACCCCTAACCTATGTCTGAGTTGTTGAAGTCCTCAAATTGTGGTTTGAAGACCTCAAGCTGCAGAGAATCCTCCAGCAAGTGACCCATGCCCCATACTGCAGAGGAAGGCGAAAAACCTCCAAGGCCTCTGCCAATCTGCCCTGTAGTTAAATTCCTTCCTGACCCCAAATATGGTGATCAGTTAAAACCCTGAGCATGTGGGCAAGACTCACCAGCCAGCACCCAGGAAAGAACTCTCTGCAGTAACTCAGATCCCAGCCCATCTAACATCCCACCACAGACCACTGGGCATACTTACCTGCTGATAATTTGGCAATTGATCTTTGAATGTTAAAGAATAATGGCACCAAGGCTATGATTACACTAGACAGCTTACAGTGGCGCAGCTGCACCGAGGCTGTAAGCTCTCTAGTGTAGCTGCTGTAAGCTGATGGGAGAGCTCTCCTGTTGCTTTATTTAATCCACCCCTGACAAGTGGCAGTAACAATGTCAGCAGAAGCTCTCCCGCTGACATAGCACTGTCCACACTGGACAACGTAAATTATACTGACATTGGCTATGTCTACACTACCACTTATGTGCAGTACTTTTTCTTTCAATTGCAAACTTTCCTCCTTGTTTTGTTTGCTGCCTGATCATGAGTGATTTATGGTAAGAGAAGGGGAACATTTCGCTCTCTTAATGTTGTGATGTAATGCTATTTAGTTATTTATCTCAATTATCCACTGTTGTCCCAATTGTTAAGTGTTTTATGATGGGGATAAGCTTATGTATAGCTTTGATCAGCAACTTTAAATCCTTTTCTCTTGCAAGAGGTTATTTTGATATCCATCTGTTCTTGATTGGATATCAGGTTTCTATCATTTGTCAGCCTATACTCTTCTTGTGTGCAGTGTAGTTGTTGTTCATTTATGCTAAACAATCTGCTTCACCTTGAATTTTGCTGTGATGCTGGAGGTACCTGAAGAAGAGTTTTGTGTGGCTGGAAAAGTTTGTCTCTCTCATACCAGAAGCTAGTCCAATAAAAGGTATTACCTCACTCACCTATGCTCTTCATGGAATTTCTTCTTTTTGGATTAGTCTAGCAACTGGGGAGTCTAGCAACTGGTAAACAATAAGCGTATCCACCAGAGTAGACGACATGGTAGAGAATAGACCACGGTTTGACTGTAATAGTAATAGGTAGCCTTATATAGTGCTTTCATCAGGAGCTCTCAAAGTGCTTCACAATCTTTAATGTATAAGTAGAGGCCTCCAGAAGAGAATGTGCAATATAGGGATTTGTGGGCTGCTATGCCACCCGAATATAGAGTTTGTTAATACTTTCATTGCATTGGGGCTCCCTGACCTGCTGTAATAGCAGAGAGG
The DNA here is from genome assembly GCF_025201925.1 of Gopherus flavomarginatus. Lineage (NCBI taxonomy): Eukaryota > Metazoa > Chordata > Testudines > Testudinidae > Gopherus > Gopherus flavomarginatus. The sequence goes on from NC_066623.1 coordinate 69,882,295, forward strand.
ATTGGTCGATGGGCTGGCATCCTCCTGATCATCTCCTGGCACTTGGTCCCAGGAGCCCAAAGGTTCCCCTGGATAACTGCCTTCTGCTGCTGCTTCCCAGTGTAGTTAGTCCATTATCTCAACTGCTAGAAGTCATCTGTGCTACAGTGCTGAAGGTTCAGGGTTTAAACTTTGCCAGGCCACTGGAAAATTGCATACAAAAAGCCTACACTTAAAGAACATGATTTAGTTTGCAGAGTCAAGCACTCTAAAATCACAAAAATCATAGATTAGTGGTTGCCCATGCAACATTAATTCTGCCCCCTTTTGTGTTATCATGTAATTAAGGTGTGTATCACTACTCCCTCCACCCTTCAGAATCCCTGATTAATTCAGTATACAGAATGGATGCACAAAGAGGCAGAATTAATTCTGCACTGGCTACTTTAAATCTGGCACTTGCTAACTTTCAGCTTTGAAACTGAAAATGATCTTTTTAACAGTTTTTTTTTGTAAATGTACTATACGTAAGTTGACCCCTGAATATACAGGTCTGTTGCATCTTACATGCATTTAATGTGCGCGGTCGGCAAAAACAAACAAAAAAAATCCCCAAAAAGAGAAAAATAATTTTAATATTGTACCTGTAGTGTGGGCGATTCTGCCTGCCATTCAACTCAATGTAATTTTGACTATACGCGGTTTTTGCTTTACACGCTAACCGCGGAACGGAATCCCCGCGTAAGATGAGACTCTCCTGTACACTCTATTTTACTCTAGAGATCTTCCAGAACTAAACTGAAGCATATTGAGCAGGGATAGAGTAAAGTTTTCAGTATTGCCACCCATGCTAAACCTTTAATCTAGATAAATAGAACACCACTGACTGTACTTGAGCCAGAATGTAGCACTTCTTGTGAGTACTAAAAACTTGTTTTTAAAAAAAGTATGATTTGAAATCAAGAAGTGATTTTCAAATTATATAACTGACATACTTAAGGGATCTAGATTCCTAGATTTTCAGAACTCAAAAGTAACAATGTGAAATAAGTTCGGGCCAGATCTTACAATTCATTACTCGTAGGAGTAAGTTTTTACGACTGGGCCCCTAGTTTTCAGGAGCTCTGTCCTATTAAGTGTAGTCAGACTACATGGACCCACATCAGAGCACTAGATCTGAGTCCCCTTGAATTTGATGAAGTTTGGATCTGGATCTAGAATGGAATGTCTCAGTTTGTGGCCTTATCTCTAAATATATAAGTATTAGTTTTGCCCTGAACAGCTAGTCAAATTTGGGGCCTTGTGGGTTTTCCTATTGGGGGTAGATATTGGCAATATTTCTTTGATGCAGTTTTGTTTATTTTATTTTCTTCTGAATGCAGAAGGAATCAAATAGAAGGAAATGGCTTCTTTTGTTCACAGCACTAGGAGTACTCGTTTCAGCCTTCATCCCGACCCAAAAACCTCTCCCCAAGTTTCTTCCATGGTCAGCCACTGTGCTTTCAGCTGCTCCTTTGGGCTCACTCATGCTCTCTGTCTGTCTTGTCCTCAGTTTCTATGTTTTGTATGTCTTCCTCCCCTCCCCCCAAAAAATGCACAGCCAAAGCTTCTGGGCAGATTCACACATACCTTTTTGTCTTAGGTGTGAACTCACCCTACAATTAACATAACTGTAAGCATAAACCCCAACATCAATCCCATAACAAGGTTTTACCCAGCTCATAACAAGGTTTTACACGCTGTACCAATTTCAGATTTATCTGTTAACAAGTGATTGATAAATTTCTACAGAAATTTACATTTTGAAAGCCATTTCTTTACCATTGTCTATTATAGACGATACATAAAAATAAAATTAGGGGACAGTATGCTGCTGGATTGAGAATCTGAATCTCCCAGCTACCATCGCTTTGCCATTCAGCCAATGGGGCAGCATCATATTGTAATCCTATGATATGTAGAGGCTCAGGCCTTCAAAAACTTGCTAATATACACACAGTTCAGCAAAGCGCATGTTCAAGTCTGTTCCCATTCAGCAAAACACTTATCATAGTCTTAAATCCTGTTGAAGATTAAAAAAAAAAATCCAATTTCCAGTCTTCCTGTCTGACAATTACGTCTGCCTTTTTGCAACTGTCTGCTATTCTGTATAATTTCAGCATATTTTACACTGCTTAATCACCAGAATAAGTATTCAGTCATTTCAATAACTGATTTTTTTAAAACTCATTTTTAGCCATTAAATGGTTTTGTAAAACATGGCAGATGCTGACTATAAAAATCTCCTTCCATAACAATGTCATTCATGGTAAAATTGCAAACATAGAAATACCTGGCAGCTACTGATTTAATGCCACTTCCAACAGATTTCTAAAGTGCCATGTAAGCTAAAAGCTAGAACCTGAAAATTATACTTATTTAAGCATTGTGAGAATTCAGCTATTAATAAATTTTATCTAGCCATGCCTGTACCTAATTCAAATACCATATCTAATTTCTGCTTCAGTTCTCCACTGTATCTTCAGGCCTGACACAGGGTCTCTGGGTATAATCCATTAGGTGTTGTTTTAAATAAACCCCTAGAGAGATTTATTCCCTGTTTTCTTAGATCAAAACTAGTTTTAGGTAAGTTTGCATTGCTTCTGTAAACAACCCCCATCATTTTCATTAAATCAGTTAAAGAATATCAAAACAATACATATATGAATATAAATAAATACTTACAACAATCTTTAGCATTTGGGTCATCTATAAGACTAAAAACACCTTCTGTAAATCCATAAAAAAAAAGTTTCCTGTTTTGAATAAATAGCATGCAAAGAGCTGGTTTTACTAGCAATTCCATGGGGCATTGGAGTTACAGTATGTGATTTAAAATCCAAAGTCTGTTTTGTTTCCCGATCTACCGCTTAATAGAAAATAACAGCACATACAGATTTTTTTTGCAAGGTATTAGAGAAGAGATGAATATGTGAGAGCTAGATTTGTATTATGATCCATCTGCAATACTTCTGCATAACAATTAGTTTAACGCATGGTGGGCACCATTATTTTCAAGTCAAGCACGCACAGCAAACCTTTTTTTCGTGGCCTGTTCATCTGCCTTTTTCTTTTTCTTGTCCAGCAATAGTCATATAGATTTTAAATGGGTGAATGCATGTAGAGTTCTTGAAATGATCATACACTGTAAGCTGCTCCTATTAATGTTTTCTATCATATTGCCTGTGTCCCTTCTTACTGCTTTGCCAAAATAATATGCTCTAGCAGAAAATGTGGAAAGCAAACATTCACTCCAATATTTTCTTCAGATAATTAGTAGCTCAAATAACTCCACAAGGAGTAGATGAATATAGCCGGATATTTCTTGGGGAAAAGCATTGGAGGAGAAGAATTGATTGTGAATAAAACACGTTAATTCATTTTGCTTATATTTACAACCCTTTTATTTGTTGACTTGCAAACATTGGGGCAAGTGAGGTTTTGTTACTTGCAAAAATGTTCTCAGAAAGCAAAAACATCATTGTATTAGATTATTCACATCAGTGGAACCCAGTCGGGAGTGTGTTTGACTGGGACACAATAACCTGTTTTCTCTTTGGGGGTCTGCCTTTCTGTGCCTAACTTTTTTGTTTGTTTGTTTGTCTTGTCCACTTGGATAGTAGGCTCTTTGGGACAGGGTTTATACTATGTCTAGCACAGTGCATCAGTGATCCCTCTGAGGGATCTAGAAGCTACTGCACTACAAAAGAGCTCTCGGCCATTTTTAAGCATGTCTTCTTTTAATTCTCACACAAGATTCATGAAACAAATCTGCTTACAAATCTGTTTTATAATATAAAATATGTATCTGGCTTTCCTAGCTGGCTTTACTGTGAAGCTGTTACAGAGAGGTTTAGGATAACTTTAGGAAACAGCACTCCTCAAGGGTTAATTTAAAAGTATCAACAAAGATGAACATCTAGCATTAGAAAAGTACATTTCCCAATACATTAGTAATACTCATGGAGCACAATGATTAAAAGAACCTTAGAGCACATCTGTACTGGTACAGCTGCACTGCTGTAGCACATCTGCTGAAGATGTTCTTTGCTCTCCCATTGGCATGAAAAAAAAATAAAAATAAAAAGTAAAATAAAAAAAGCCCTCTGCAAGCGGCAGAAGCTCTCCCGCCAACATAGCACTGTGTGTGTACATGAACACTTATGTTGATGTAACTGATATCACTCGGGGGTAGAATAGTCACACCTCTGAGTGACATAAGTTTTGTCAACATAGGCTGTAGACATAGCCTTAGTGTTGAGTTACAATGTTTAAACTTGCCCATCATATTTTATAAGGTCGAATAAGTCTAATTTTTTCCTGGTTCAATGCATGTTGGGGTCATTTTGCATGTGACAGCCATTTAAGCAAATAATTGACTGTTACTGTTAGTCATTTCTAAGAATCAAATATAAACTAACTATTCTTTCAGAAACTGTGTGTATACTGCATAGTTCAGGGCTTGACAGAGCTTATTAGCAAGACCTGGGAATGCATAGATGGCCTTCTGGGGACCTTCATGTGATGTGTTGGTGCAAGAATCTAACAGGATATTTTTTTACATGAAATTCATGAGTGAAATATATCCCAGTGCAGAGGTCCTGCATGAGGTCCTGAACATTCAATTTAAGATTTTAGGAGCAAATCCTAGCCCTCTTCTGTTGGTGAAGAGGGATACCATTAGCAGAATGGTGTGCAAGCAGAAGGAATGGAAGTTGTCATAAAGAAGATGCACCAACCTTGCACCGCTTCCAATGGAGGCTCTCTGCCTTCTGTTCTGTAGCGCTGGGAATTGTGTTGCAGGAATAAAGCTAGTTTAAAAATGTGAACACTTGTGAAAATTTTGTCATTTTTTTTTCTGTTTTTCAGTCGCGACAGATTGTCAATGACAGCTGAGAGTGTGGCCCAGTGAGGGTATACTATCTGAGGTACTTTAGAAGAGAAAGCAGTGAGGGTATGAGAATTAGCATCTTCTCCTGTTCCACAAAGTCTAAGCTGGGGCTGGTGGAGCCATTCAAAATAGCTTACACTAGTAGAGAACCTAAGAAAAAATCCAAGTTATTGTTTGTTTATATTTTTGTCCACTTTTTAGCATTAAAAAAAAACAGGTGAAAAAAGCACATTAACTTTTAAGGTCTGTCTAAGTTTCAGCAGTTTTCCCAGGCTGCCCTATGGATGGCAGGATTATGCCAAATCTCTACCATGCTGTGGGCTATCATAATGTCCCTAACATGACCCTCTCATTCCCTATCTACCAAGCCTTGAAAGATAGCTTTATGATTGTCTTTTGCAGTACCTGAGAGTTGGGAATTCTCCTACTCTGGAGAACCAGGTGTTTAGAGCCTCTGTATGCTGCTCTGGTTCTTTCATCTGCATAAACTGGCCAGAATGAGGGTAAGGATCATACCCTAGGTCTTTAACTGAGAGTGTATTGTGGTTTAGTGCAGTTGTTCCAAAAGTGGGGCTCCCTGGACTCCTGGTGGGGTTCTGGATGGTAGTACTGGCACTTGCCCATTCAGAACTACACCACTATGTTAAAGTGAATATGAGGGTCATATGATAACTTGTTGTAACTGCATACTGTTTACTATTGGTATCTTTGTGAGACTTCTTTGAATTACAAAAATATATTTTAAAATAATAAACTAACTCAACTTCTAGAATAACAACACCACAAAATTTGTATATAAAACACAAAAGCAGTCAGATGCCAAAGGGGTCCTTGATAGAGGAGGGAGGGAAAGTTTGGGAACCACTGGTTTAGTGGCTAAGACTTTGAGTTGGGAATCAGGAGACGTGGGTTTTAATGTTAGCTCTACCACAAACCTGCTGTGTGACCTTGGGCAAAACATTTCACTTTCTGTGCCTCTGTTCTCCTTCTCTCCCCTTTCTATCCTGTTTTGACTACTTAGATCAGAAGCCTCTTCATGTCAAGAGCTGTTTCTCACTAACTGTATGAATAATGACTGGTACATTAAGGCCCCAGTCATAGCTGGGCCTCTGGGTACTATTGTAATGCAAATAGTGGTAATTTTCACTGAAAACTCATGGGCTTTACTATGTTTTTCCCGTCCTTACTGAGAAATAAAATATCGTTTCCTGATGTTTTGATGTACTTTCTGCCTAAGCAATTAGTCTCTGTCAACAAGATACAAATATTAAAAAGAAGGATCATCCTTGAATATGTAAACTGCATTAGACTTCATGAGTCTCCCCTAGCCAAAGGGACAATAACTGTGTTTATGTAAACCTGGTAGTTAGGTGTCAGTTTATTCTTGGACTTTAATGTTTCTGTCAAAAGAAAATACTGCAGCCAAGATGTAACCTAATTATCCTAATTTTTGCTAGCATGAGGTTTACATCTGAGCTATCAATAACAGAAGCAAATAGACATGCTTGTGTATTAGACCAACAATGTACCATTTCAATTAGGGCTAAGGTGGCTTTGACTTTAAAATAGTCCTTCAGATATAGGGCTTTAATAGCCTGAACATTTGAAATTAAATTACATGGAAGCCTATCTTCCACTCAATTAATCCCATTGCAAATATCCTGAAAATGTAATAATAAGTAACAAGAATTTTACTGAATTACTTAATACAATTAACTTGATTTGTTTGTGCAAAGAAAACATGACTAAAGGTCAGATTATTATATTTTTTAAGGTGTGCTTCTGAAAGGTGATAGGTATATAATGTGATAATTGAAAGTATAAAATGGCATGGAATTTGGTTAATGTCCACTAGATTCTATACCAATGTCTTGATATTAGTTGAAAATCATCACTTTATCACTGAGAAATAAAGCATGATCTAATTTGCTAGAGGGAAATGGAAAGCATAATCTCTATCCAGATGCTCTGCAGTGACAGCTTCAGTAAATAACCATCGCAGGAGCAAATGCATCCCTGCTGTAAACCTATGAGTTCATGAAAATTGTAACAAGGATAAATTTGGTCCACTATTTCCAGAAGTAGACACTCTCCCTCTAACATCACTGACTAGCACTGAGAGACAGAACAATAAGCACAGGAGAGCTATTTTTGCTGGAAATGTTTCAGGGTCAGAAAAGTAACACTTCTCTCTTGAAGAGAGAGAGAGAGTCAATAGGAAAGTTTTCATCTCTCAACATCTAAGATAATAGAGTTTGAGCTAGATTCACTAGTTTATTCTAGCTGCAATGTGTTGCTCTGGTGAGGCAAAGCAGCTATATACCTAACTTAGCCGGACACTTAAGCCATCAACCTTTTATGTTGTGGCACAAAGTAGCCAGAAAACCATAGTAAATTGGCTCTATTTTTCTGAGTTTTCCTTAAATTATAAAATTAAGGTTTGTACTTAAATTTTGGACATCCACTTTGAGGTTGTAATTACTTTATAGAGTGAGTTGGACTAGAAAACTAAAATTATTCTTATGATAGAATTCTAGAGCACATTTTCCAAAGAGATATCTAAATGTAGGTGTACAAATTTGTTCCATTCTTGGGTGGAAAGTGTTATATACATGCAAAAGACAGACAGCCAAGTTCTCTTCTGTCTTACTGGCTTCTGTTAACTAAGTGTTAAAATGAAAAGTGAAAACTGCTATAAAGACCTGCAGCATTCATGCGGAAAATGTTTCCTCTCATCTTTTATTATTTTTTATTTAATCACTAAATTCACTGTGCCAACTAACTGTTGATATAATCCATGGAAATTGCAAGGTCTGTATACTGTATAATCATCAGTAATTTTCTGCATGTTAAGCAGAATGCCAATGATGTATTAGGGGCAATGCTTTACATCCTCCCCAATAAGAGAAATCATGTATTAATAAACAAAGATCTCCATGCTTTGTAATTATGCTATGGTTCTTCTATGTACTGGGTATACAAACAATAACATTTCTCTTCCCCTATCCATTTTAACCCCCTCTCTTCATGTCTCTTTTTCTTTCTCCATAGGACCATAGTGCTGAATACTGATTTGAGAATTACAAACGAGGAACTCAGTGAAAGGAAAAAACAAAAGGGCTGACCTCAGTTTCATCCAACATTGAGGAAAATTAAACCAAAGCTTTTTGGAGAATGTGTATAGATGAGTGAGCTCCATCCTCATCCCAAAGTCTCATTTTTATCCATCAGCGGGCTACTTTATTGGCATCTGCAAAGTTTAACTGCAGTAACTCATCAGATTTTGTAAGCTGGTGTGCTAGATTCTGTTTTCAAAGTTCTCAGGTATTTCTGAGATAGTAAGCACACAATACATTTAGATCTTAATATCATAGTGATGGGTAAATTTAAATATATAAATTCCTATCATATGGGAAGATTCAACCCATACACTACCAAAGAGTGCATGGTGGTTCACTATACAATTTCATTTTCACCTAATGAGTTAGACATGCCCATAGCACACATAACTTTCATATTCCTGATGATGCTTTTCAGGCTTATCCTTCCTTATTTTGAAATTTCCCTTTGGCAACCTAAACTTTTCCATGCCCAAAATGCCTAAATTTCAGGCACAACTAGCTCTGGCATCCTAAAAATCTGACTTATATGTATCCCTATGAAAATTACTGCAGTGCCTACGTAAATACTAGTTTAAATAGCTAAAGTGCAGTTTATATGGCTCAATAATTCAGATAATCCTATCCTGTAAGGTTCTTACTATGCTATTTGCCTCAATATTCTGTGCCAGGGAGTTCCATATTCATTTACATTGGAGAAAAAACTGTTATGTTTAACTTAATTGTGTGTCTTACAAGGATAACTAGGATTACCCATAATGATCTTCACTGTCATTATAAATGTCTGTTAAATTTCCTCTTATTAACCCCTTTTTCAGACTGATGAGTCTCTTTAGAATGTCTTACTAAGAAAGCTCATCTCCCCTCATGTCTGTTAATTTTGCTTGTCCTTTTTAGACTGATTGTGTATTTCACTTTCTTTAGTCTGTTTATTATATTTCTGTCCTCTTGACATGAGGTGACTATGTCTGAGTATAATATGCAAAGTAAGAATGCACTGTCAAATTTAAGGGGCCTTAATGTAGGTGGAAACTTATTTTACTTCCACTTTAAGGCCCCTTTATCCTGCAAGAGTGCTATAAATGATGATCTAGAGCATTTAGTGACTTGAAGGCAAGCTTCAGTGTTTTGCTGGATCTGGGTTGGAGTGCTCAGCACCTTGCAAGATTATGCCCTATTTTCCTAAGACATCAAAGAGTTATTTGTTATCCCATTACCTAAGGAGAGTCGCACTGCATAATTTGAAAGCCCCAGCTGTAAAACATACCATACTCTAAACTGTTTCCGTATGAAATCTGTGTAGAATATCAAACATAGAAGTCTGTATCTTTCCACTGCCCGCTAGCTGGGGATAGACAGGCACATTATTACCAAATGAATTCATTCTGATCAGCAGTTATTAGAGCGAGTACCAAAGATATTAATGGTGGGAGCTTTAAATAAAGTGCTGGAGAAGTTATGACAGCCTTATTGTATTTGCAATTATACATTACAGTAATATATCTTATTAGTATTCATTTTCAGCAGTATGACAAATTGTATTGTTGCTAATAGGATGATACTTGTTCCCTATTAGCATCAGTGAGATCTGGAGCAGTGTAACAGTGCTGGTTCTGGCAGAACCCAACTGAGAGTGCCAATTCAGGACAAATTGCTTAAATCAGGGTAGTTACAGCCCAAGGCTGGGGTTTTTCCACCTCTAAGGCAAACCAAACCAGCCAGAGACAAAGAGGACTTTGGTCTCACCCCACTGGCTAACCACAAGTCACACAAGCAATTCCCTTAGACACTCCAGTTTCCCAGTATCACCACCAGCGCCACTGATTATGGGGATGAATGGTTATGAAAACCAGTGCCTCAGTAAAAGAAAAAAGATTCTCCCGATCTCAAAGGACCAAGTCCCAGACCCAGGTCAATATACAAATCAGATTTTACCCACAAATTACACTGTTGCCAATCCTTTAGAATCTAAAATCGAAAGGTTTATTCATAAAAGGAAAGAGATATAGATGAGAGCAAGGATTGGTTAAATGGAATCAATTACATACTGTAATGGCACAGGTCTTGGTTCAGGCTTGTAGCAATAACAGAATAAACTTCAGGTTCAAATCAAGTCTCTGGAGTGCATCCACAACTGGAATGGGTCATCAGTCCTTTGTGTAAAACTTCCATTTGTAGCAAAGTCCCTCCAGAGGTAAGAAACAGGATTGAAGACCAGATGGAGATGAGGCATCAGCCTTTTACAGTATTTTCCAGGTGTAAGAACACCTCTTTGTTCCTACTGTGGAAAATTACAGCAAAATGGAGTCTGGAGTCACATGGACAAGTTCCTGCATACTTTGCTGAGTTACAGGATGTATCTGCCTTCTCTCAATGGGTCAGTTGAGACTGATGGTCCTTAATAGGCAGAGCTGACACCAACTTGTCTGGGGTGTCACCCAGAAGCACAGCATAATTTTGAAATACAGACAGCATAGAGCCAATACTTACAACTTTAAATGCAAAAATGAAATATGCATACAGATAGCACAATCATAACAAGCAAACCATAACCTTGTCTTAGACACCCTATTCGACCCCCTTTATACAAGATTTGGTGCCTCTACAGGACTTTGGTTGAAACAATGATCTATACAGTCCCAGTTCATGTCAATAACATCACAAGCAGTAAAGTCATTAACATGATCTTAGTGACCTTTTCCTCCTCTTTCTATCAAACTTTGTTTTGTTCCTGGAGGAGGGCTGTGTGTTTTTGCGGTTGCTCCTCTTTCAAAAAATATGTGCATGTGTGTGTATATATAAATAAGCAAATTTTAGTTAATTAAAAGTGTAAGAAGTATGCAAATGGAGGGGCAGTGTGCTCTAATTGCTCTCTAGAATGGAGTCAGGAGACTTGTGTTCTATTCCCCACTCTGCCATGGGAACACTATTCCCAACTCTCCCCATTTGCCTCTGTGCCTCTTTTCCCTCCCTACCTTTTGTGTGTCTCATTTTTTCAGACTGCAAGCTCTTTAGGGCAGGGACTGTCTTGAAATACGTATTTGTACAGCATCTCACCAGGAGACACTAGTAGAATACAAATAATTATTAATTTTAATGCAAATAGTCCTAAAAATAATCCAGTGTCTTCCCCTGTAGAGCAAGGAAAATCAGATAAGTCATTGTAGCAGCTATTCCTTCCAACTATTCACAGGAGAAAGGGCTCCTTAAGAGGCACAAGATCTAGTCAGTGTGTTGTGGCTGGGGTGAGAGCAAAAATAGAAAATGTGAGGGTGCCTAATATGCCTTTTAAAGTATTTTACCCTTTAAGAATGTCTTGGCCTTCTTCAGGTAATGGAGGAATATTTCTAATACTTTAATGGTGAAGAGACATCAGCAACACCCTAACCAGTTAAAGCACAATATATTTTATGCAAAATGACGTTTCTTGCTTTTTTCTAAGTAAATAATTCAAGATTTTATCTTAAATTTAAATTGACAGATTAATATTTAATAAGTGGAAGACTCGATCATAGGAACTTAAAAAAAGAGTTGACCAGGAAAAGAAAATTCTATGTTTGTATCTTTGTAAAGGTGATATGAACCATTTACTTTTTTCAAATATATTTCATAACATTTCCAACACCAACTCAAGTAAACAATCAATAAAAAAACAAAACAAAGATGCAGCTCACAATATTTTAGAATAAAAGTACCAGAGTAATTGCAACTGAAACCTTTCAGAATATTGAGAAGTTATTTATTTTATGGCTAAGTTGTCTGGAGTAACCTTTACATTTAGATGAAATATTTACATTTAAAGGGACATGTCCTGACATTGTTTTCAAAAGGGAATTGTGGACAGAGGTTAACAGCAGGTTTTTGCTCTAAAACAGGCCTGCACAACTCGTAAAGCGGCGAGGGCCACATTACTCCAAAGAAAACAGCTGAGGGCCGAAACCCCCCTTCCCTGTGGAAACAACCTCCCCAGCACCTCCTGGCCCCATGGAAACACCTCGTCCCAGCGCCGCCCAGCCCTGCAGAAACAAACTTTCCTTCCCTAGAGCCGCCCCACCAAAACAGCTGTAGGCCAAAAAGGAAGGTTGGGGGTGGGGAGATGATACTTTATTTTAAGTTAACTGGGGGCTCCCGGCTGAAGAGGTGGCTAGGAGCCCTCAGGGGCAAATTAAAGGGCCTGGGGCTCATGCGGCCGGGGGAACCCGGAGCTTTGCGGGGCTGGGGCAGGAATTTAAAGGGCCCAGAGCTTCTTCCGCTGAGGGGAGCCTGAGTCCCTTAAATCCCAGCCCGCAGCCACAGGGAGCCCTGAGCTCTTTAAATCCCAGCTGCGGCCGGGATTCAAAGGGCTCTGGGCTGCCCGCAGAGTGCCCTGTGTGTGGGATTTAGAATCCCTCCACAGGCCGCACAGTGAACCTCCATATGTTGTTCAGGCTGCTCTAAAATATACAGTTAATTTTATTCATAACAATGTATTTTCATGCATGTTTACAATCAGGGCTGGTGCAACCATTTAGGTAAACTAGGCGGCCGTCTAGGGTGCCTAGTGGTTGGGGGCACTTAAAAGTCCCCTCAGGCAAGGAGGTGGAGTGGAGATGAGCTGGGGGGGCGCACGGGGAGGGCTGCCCACAGTAATGGGGGGGGCGCACAGGGGAACAGCTGCCCGCCCCAGCTCACCTCCGCTCTGCCTCCTCTGCTGAGCACACAGCCCAGCTCTAAGTCTCCTCCAACCAGCGCCGCAAGCCTGGGTGGGGAGGAGAATTAGAGCGGCGCTAGTGTGCTCAGTGGAGGAGGTGGAGCTGAGGTAAGCTGGGGCAGGCTACCCAGGCAGGGTTAGCTGCTATGGCGGGAGGGGGAAGTCTCCCTGGGCGGGGTTAGTTGCCGTGGGGGGACGGAGGGAGAGGGGTTAGCTGTCGAGGTATAGGGGGTAGCTGCTGAGGGGGGTGCTCCCTGGGTCAGAGGCTGAGTTAGCTGCTGTGGGGGGGGGCAGGATTAGCTGGGTGGGGGGTGCAAGGTGGAAGTTTCGCCTAGGGCGTGAAACTTCCTTGCACTGGCCCTGTTTACAATACATCCAAAACCAACAAAGGCTGAGATACGTATCACTTCAGCTCCTAATATTTAAAAGACACACTGCTGGTCTAACCCTTAGAATTGAGGAAAGCTTATGCTTTCTTTATTATGCTGCCAAGATCTAAACATCAGAGGAAAGATGAAATAAATGTTCTGATAATCCATAGAATAAAAAGCTTGTCTTTCAAATATTCTTAAGGATACAATATTTCTTAAAGAACACATTTACTAGAGAGGCTTGTCACACAAATATGGTCTAGTCAGGATATCTGTATCTGTAGTAAAGAAAATAGAAGCAATCATTGCGGAGTGGTTTTGGTAAATTGGAGAACCATGGGATAAGTGTGTTTATCATGCACTTTGGCTGTGGGAATAGAATGATTCATGTAAATTGTTTGGCACAGCCTATCTATTTTACATTGCTGTGTTTACTTACAGCACTCATAATTGTAACAGTATTAATAAAAAGATACTTAAGGGAGGGAAAATATTTCTTAAGATCTTTTAAGGTATCAAAAATAGAATCCAACATGAAAACAAGAGGCTTCTAGAAAAAGTAATCTGAAAATCTGCAGAATTTAATAGAGATAAATAATCTTGTGGGTTAACATAATCATTCAATAGATAGGTTATTCCCTAAATTCTATAGGGGTGTGTGTGTGTTATTTTTTCCATTAAGGATGAAAACAACTGTTGTCTAGTCCTAGAGATTTTAGCCATTTTCTTTTATCCTAATTAGACTTTCATTGTACAAAAACAGTTGTTCTCTAACCAAACTAAAATAACATCTATGATTTATTATGATAATATGAACTCACACAATCCACAGTCGTAACTAGTGCTCACATGGTTGAGAGCTTTCCCCCTTTAAAAATAAATATTTACGCAAAGAAAGTTGTGGGTTTTTTTGTTAGCCTAAGATATGTTCTGATAAATAAATTTAAAGCACCATCTTCAGTAGACAGCCTTAGTGAATAGGACTCTACTGGTTGCATCTTGCTTTATCACCTCCTCTACATTAAGCAATATAACAATTAACTTATTACCCATCCTCCCATTCTGTGATCCATTCCCATTCACTATCTCCTCAATTGTCAGAGGCATTAAACCTGTTCTTAGATTTAAGCTATGTCTACACTACAAAGTTAAGTCAACTTTAGTTATGTCAATGATCATACCAAAGGCACATTCAACGGTCATTCTACACGTAGTGCCTGTTGTTGAAGTGTTCCTTGTTGCAGTCAAGGTTTCTGTAGTAAGGATTCATGAGCTAGAGGAGTAAGGGGTAGTCTCCAAGGATCACTATTGGCATTTCCACATCTCCAATTGGAATCTTCTGGTCTGGAAACAAGTCCTTGCTTCAGCTTCCTATACAGGCCAGTGTTCTTGAAGATGTGTGCATTATGCACCTTCTCTGACCACCCTGTATTGATGTCAGTAAAATGAACCTAGTGATCCACCAGAGCTTGCAATATCATAGAATAGTAGTATGTACTCTGTTGCAAAGTGGTCTGGGGCCAAAATGGGGATATGCATGCCATCTATCGCCTCGCTGTTGTTAGGGAAACCTATTGCTGCAAAGCCATCCACTTAATCTTTGCATGACACTGGAGCTTGTCCCAAGCATGCCCTTTCTTCTCCTTGCCACAAGCAATCTGTCCATAGGTGTCAAAGTTCCTGAGGCTGAAGAGGAGTTGTGATTGCACAACCTCCTCTCCGCACAGACCCAGGAAATCAACAACTTAAGTGTTCTCAAGGCAGGAGTGCATTAGCTGCAGAGAGCTGGCATAGTGCTCTGGGCAGATGCTATGTGAGCTCTCCATGATGAGCAAACAGGAAGAGGAATTTCAATTCTGGGGCTTTAAAGGGCCATACCTATGTACCCGGCAGCAAAGTTCAAATTGATGACCAAAGTGGTTACCATGGGCATTGTGGGATATCTCCTGGAGGCCACATAGGGTGACATAAGCAATGCAGTGACTCTAAGCACACTTAATTGCTCTAACTATAACTCTATGCCTCTTGTCGAGATGGTTTTATTATGTCAGCATAGCAGGAGCATTAATCTATGGGAGAAGCATTCCAGGATGCATATCTCCACAGTTAGGTTGATATAAGCTGACTTATGTCGACTTAACTATGCAGTGTAGACATGACCTTAGATGTGACCTTTCCACCCTAAGATTCCAGTAAAAATGTTTCAGGCCATTTATCTTTCTCTCATTATCATTCCAGTCACCTTTATAGAGGTCTCCTGAATTCTTCTGGGGAAAACATGCTGAGAAAGTGAGAGAAAGAAAAGTAAATTGTGTTTTTCACACCATGTAAATTAAAACACTTTAATTGTGTTGCAAATTGTAACCTGTTTCAGTAAGAAACATTTGTTTTGCTTAGAAGTTCATGCCGTGACTTTGACAGTAATATACTCTAAAGTCTCAAAGTAATGGCTGAGGCATATGTTCCAAATGCATGTTGCAACTTGACAGGCTGACAGATGCGGGGAGGATGGGAAACACAGACACAAACACACAAAAATCTTTTAAATGAGAAACAGCTAGTTATTTTTAACCTGGTATTTTAAAATCTTTCATATCAGAGTGTGCTACTACAGACATATCCAATAGCTCTTTATGCTCCTGGATACCTCATCATGAACTTAGTTTATATCTACACTACGGCTTATGTCAACATAATTGATATAGCTCAGGGTGTGTGTGAATAAATCACACCCCTGAGTCACATGAGTTACATTGACATAAGCACCGGTGTGGACATAGATACAGCCACTCACGAGGGGCTGGAATAGTTAATCTCTCTCCCATTGACTTAGAGTGGCTACATTAGACAGTTTACGGAGACACAGATGCATCGGTCCAGCTGCAACACTATAAACTCTCTAGTGCGGCTGTGCCTCAGATATTCCAATATCCTGTCAAAATGGTACTTCAAGGGGAAAATGTTTTATGACATACTCTGTCAAACATACCTACTTTATGAATATCTGTTCTGTGAATGTAAAACTCATGTTGCACATCAAATTGTGCAATAGCTGGACCACATTACACTTTACATTCAGGTTTCACTCTGTCAGACTCATACTTTTTCTATATTCTTAATTACTCTGCTAATAAGCACTGTATTAAATTGTTTGTGAAGGTAATAATGGTGGTGGTCAAGAAAACAAATTGGAAAGAAAATTTAGAGGCCTAGGATGGGGACATATACAACCCTTTCTGCTTGCTACTATTCATATTTGTGTATGAATGGGCCTTAAAGACCCAAGCTCTGAATGTCTTATCTTTTTAAGAGTGGACTTTTTTTACATGTAAAGAGCATTATATTCATAAACAGTGATAACTGTTGCTACAGCAGGAAAATATTAGGAAAACTCCTATTAAAAACAGATATATTAGGCAATGGAGCAGTCTATGTAGAGAGAATTAAGACATGGTGCCCATTTATTAGGGACACTTTAGGAAGACTCTAATCTGTGATGGTGCCAGAGGATAACTTTGATGGATTTGGAGGTACCTCTGGTGTAAATTCCCAATTATGTATCCCTTCTTATACTGGCAAACAGTTACTTACAGAAGTAATGCCATTGACTGTGGTGAGCAGTTGGTCAGTTCTGAGGAATTCACATGCTGGATCTACATGAGTGTAGGATTCCATGACTATTAGACACATTCTTTCCTTTGTGTTGGAACTTAGCATCTTTGGCCAGTTACTAAGAAGCCAGATGCATTGTGAGGAATGTGGTAGAGCAGGGATCGGCAACTTTGGCAGGCAGCCCGCCACTGGCCACAGTTCATCGTCCCAGACCAATGGGGGCTGTGGGAAGTGGCGCGGGCCAAGGGATGGCCTCTGCTTCCCACCGCCCCCATTGGCCTGAACAGCAAACCGCGGCCAGTGAGAGCTGTGACTGGCGGAACCTGCAGACGCGGCAGGTAAAGAAACCGGCAGGCTCACCCTGGCAGGCCGCATGCCAAAGGTTGCTGATCTCTATGGTAGAGGAAACTGAAGAGAATAGGACAGCATGAAAACTGGTGGACCAAAATAATGTCTAGTGTCACTCTGCTGGAGTAAGTGGAATAAAACCAAAAGGCTGGTCAAAGTTGGAATATGTTGTTCTAGCAAGATATCTGTCTTTATAGTTATAATGTAAGTGTAACAGACCTGAAATGTTTTGCATATATACTACCTAACATCCTTCATATTGTATAGATTGTGTACTTTCAGTCATCAGATGTCTTTTGCTTCATAATATGCCCTAACTGATTTGTTCTTCCACCTATCTGAGTTCCACCAACTGCAGTATGGTGCCTTGTGCATCTGACTCTGGATATATGAAAGCAAAAACAGATTAACCAATATAATTGAGCTGAATCTTGCAACTTTGGCTCAATTTCTCTCCCTCTTTATTGGGGAAGGGCGATGTCTGGGAAGATGGAAGACAAAGAGAACAATTCATGAAGGGAAACAAAGTTGCTTGACTATGATATACTTTGAATCTATATCAGTGGTAGACAGGCTCACAAAGCTGAGAAGACTACTGCTGTTGTGGTCAGGTGGCAAATGCTTTGCCAAAAGTGAAATCCTACTTTTCAAATCATTTGTACACTTCCAAGGGTTTCAGGCTGACCGGTTCACCCATACATCCTTTCTGCAGGTCTGTTTGCTCTGGGATCTGTTGTCTAGGATTCTCTTCTCTATTATTTATGGGACTTTACTCATCTTCCTCACTTGGGATCCTCGGTTTAGGGATATCTGCCCCCTCCTTCGGGCACCCCTCCATTTCTTTCTAGGTAATGGGCCCCAGTCCCTACCTAACACCACCGGATATGGTAGCCCCTCTAGCACCCCAACTCTTCCATTTGAAGCGACCCCTCACTTCGAGGGGCTCCTGGGACACCAGACAGGACCTCTTGTCCCCATGGATACACTTAAGGACCATCCTTGCCCCCGCAATCAGCCAGTGCAGCTTCACCAGCCCCCTCTGAGCAAGGGAACAGGCTAACGCAGTATCTATCAGTCCTGTTTAAGGGTTTTTCCCAATCCTCACTGGGACAGTGGACAGTTTCTGCCCCCCTTTTCGCCCCCCAACTTGAATCCAGTCACTGAACTCAGGCCACCCACACTCCATATTGGGGCAGTCACATTTTGTGTGTCCAGGTCTCCCACACTGCCAGCAAATAAGCTTGGCGGGCCTCTCGGGTGCTCATTGGGGTTCCCCTTTTCTCTCCGGGCCTTTCCCAGAAAAACGTTCTGCCAGTTTCTTCCACGCCTCCTTGTCTTTCCTGGATCAGTCCTCCCTCTGGGTACCATCTGCCTCAATATATTCCTCGGTCAACCTGACTGCTGCCTTGACAGTGACCGGCTGGTGACGCCTTACCCAGACGTGTATGTTCTCAGGGAGGCTCTGCAGCAATTTTTCTAGGACCAATGTATCCATCATTTCTCCCACCTGTCTCTAGCCTCAGCCTGTCTCTAGCCTCAGCCAGTGTGTGGCCGTGTCCATTAGTCTCCGTGAGTGTGCCTGGTGCTGCACCATCAGGCCACCCGGAACTTTTGGAGGTACCGCTCCATTGACAGGCCCACCTGGTCTAGAATGGCTGCCCTCACTGCCTCATAGTTCTGGGCTTGCTTGTCGCTCATGGCCATATAGGCCGCTTGAGCCTCTCCCATCAGGTATGGAGCCAGTCGGAGGGCACAGGTTGCCTTCTCCCACCCGGTGCCTGTGTCTACCCACTCAAAGATCCCAAGAAAGACATCAGGATCATCCACTGGGCTCATTTTACAAAGTCTCCAGCCCGGCAGCCATGTGCCATCTCCTCCCACAGGATTCATCACCCATTGCAGGAGCTGTTGTTGCATGCCAGTCTGCTCCCATATGAAGTCTCTCAAAGACAGTGCTGTTGCTTTGCTTGCCAGGTCAGTAAAGCTTTTCTCTCGGCCTGATGGGACTGCTGAAAACTTTGCAGGGCCTGCTGCATCTGCTCCTGCTGTTTGACCAGCCATTTCAGGGTCTCCTCCATATCCAGGCCACGAACCACGTTCACTGGCTCTTGGATCCCGGAGAAGACCCCACATGTAATGAGGGCCTTCGCTTGTCTTCACAAGATATCAGCCAAAGACCCTTTCTGAGTGCTATTACCAGGGCTTTTTATTTTCAGTGCCAGCTCCCACCATCTTCTATTTACCCTCTATTCCAGACCAGCAACCTCTCTCTTTCCTGCCAGCCTTATTTAGCCCCCAGCTACTAAGGCCTGCAGGTGCTTCTCTTTTAGCAATTAGGCGTGGCATTCTCAACCAGCCCAATTAATGCTTCTGAATTGGAGCTGGGCTAATAGGGGCCTGACTCAGGACTTCCGGGCCAGCACCCTGTTACATGAACTTTTTGAGGAAATATTTAATTTGAATCTATTCTTTACATCCATTATAAGGTACAGCTCTTAAACATTGTGTTTAATGACTCACGCATTAGGAAGAAATCGTTGAATACCCCTTCTCCTCCCAGAAAATAATAAAATAAAACAAGTACGACAGTAGTGTTAATAAGTGTCACATATTATTAAGCTGGACTTCATCATAGATAGCAAGCATGCATTATAATTGAATTTCGACTGGAGTACGCAAGACAGAATTGCTGCTTCTCATCTAGTTCTCATCTAGCTCCCTACATCTCCAAATATGCTTTGCTGGTGAAAAGGGGATATCAAGGTCCATGGAGTGGCATTAAAATGGATGTCTTCTTCCTTGCACCCAGCGCTCTGTGCTTGTGAGTAATGTGTTTTAGTGCCTCTCCTTACTGTGGTAGGAAAGGCATGATCTGTGCAATATAATCAAATGGATATGATGTAAATATGTTTCCCAGAACAATGAAAGGGTGAAAAGCAGTTTTTAATAGGTGACAGGTTGGATGAATTCTTGTTTGAAATTCACATTTTTGCTGTGGGATTTTCTTATTTTATTATGCGTTAGGGTGCCTGGAATCTTGTGTAGGGCTATTTTTTTTAAAAATTTTGAATAAAAAAATGCATTGGGCCAGATTCTCTGCTGTAAATCTGTATAGTACCATTGAAGTCAATAGAGCCACAATAATGTTCATCAGTTGAGGATCTTTCTTATTCTTTATGTATACCTTGAGCTCTTGCAACTTACATTGGCTTCAGTAGGATCTGTGGATGCCCAGTGTACCTGAAAGTCAGGCCATTTATATTTACATGTCTAAAATATATTTAGGATCCTAACGTTAGGCATCTAAGTTGAAATATTTTACCTATAATCTCATCTCCAGTTTGTGCACAATGTGGCAGCCCATAGCACATCAAGGATATGCACTAATCCCTGTACTTCCATTGTTTTTCAAGGCCTTGGTCCTGATTTTCAAGGATGAATCAAATCTACCTATGTGAGCAACCACATATCTATCCATGACCCACTAGAACAATGTTACTAACCAATCCCAGAGCAAACCATGTGAAAAATAAAGATAGTCTTATTGGTCAGGGCCGGAGAGCTAAACTCCAGAATGAGCTATTAGTTTAATCCAAAGTCTTACCAATTTTAGAACACACTGATCAGTCTCCACCAAATCTAGAATCTTATTTCCCCACTTTTGTATACTAAAAAGCATATATGTGAACAGATGCCTCTATGAAGTTCTTTTTGGTGCTTGTCATGCCAGGCTGAATCAACGTGGAAATCACTTAAATATTATGGCAATGGGGTCTATAAAAATCCTATAGACAGACTGGATAAAAGCACAGTTGACACTCAATGGTGTCATGGGGAAAAATCCACAGACTTCTTTCTGATTGGTTAAACAAGACTTACACTGAGATTTCAAGTTTGTCCTAACCTGTGCTAATCTTTAACCTTTAAAAAGTCACGGGCATACATTAGATTGCATTAGTTTGAATTTAAGATGCAATGTATTTGCTCCTGGGCAGTTACATGTTGCACTAGGAATGTCTGAACAGGGATAGATATTAGGCTACATCTATACTTGGAACTAGGGCTGTGGTTCCAGGCTCCCATAGGCATACTCATGGTAGCTCTCATTAAGCTAGTTCACTAAAACTAGTAGTGTAGCCATGGTAGCGTGGGCAGTGGTAAGTGATGGCACAGGCTAGCTATGGGACCCAGAAGGGTTTGTACTTGAGGCAGCAATCCTATGATTCTGCTCACAGCTGACGTACTATGGAGTAGCTACACTACTATTTCTAGCATGCCAGCTCAATGAGAGCTAGCGTGAGTATGTCTACATGAGCAGGGAATCACCCTTAGCTCCAAGTGTAAATGAAGCCTTAGTGTTGTTGGTAAAACACAACTAAAAAGAAAGTGATCCTGTTCACACACTACTGATAAAGCACAGTCTTTAAACAGACCCAAGCCATAACATATTCTTGTGATAGCAATATTACCTATTAGGGTTGGAAGGGACCTCAAGAGATCATCTAGTCCAACCCCCTGCTCAAAGCAGGACCAATTCCCAAATCCCTAAATGGCCCCCTCAAGGATTGAACTCACAACCCTGGGTTTGGCAGGCCAATGCTCAAACCACTAAGCATTTTAAGGTTTGGTGAAACAAATTCATTCCACTTTTACAACTCATCAAAAACAAAATCTAAGCAGTGCTAATAAAAGGCAGAGTATCTGTACATTTATAAATAAGAGCTCCATGATATGACACAGTTCTTTTACTGATCTCAAGTCACACCTTGCTAAAAGGAAGTAACTGTGCTGCTAATGTTATGCACTGTATATACCAGGGGTAGGCAACCTTTCAGAAGTGGTGTGCCGAGTCTTCATTTATTCACTCTAATTTATGGTTTCATATGCCAGTAATACATTTTAGCCTTTTCAAAAGGTCTCTTTCTATAAGTCTATAATATATAACTAAACTATTGTTGTATGTAAAGTAAATAAGGTTTCAAAATGTTTAAGAAACTTCATTTAAAATTAAATTAAAAAGCAGAGCCCCACAGAGCAGTGGCCAGGACCTGGGCAGTGTGAGTGCCACTGAAAATCAGCTCGTGTGCCGCCTTCAGCACACGTGCCGTAGGTTGCTTACCCCTGGTATATACTGTATATATGCAATATATGTACAATATACAATAGTTATTGGTGGCCTGATCGAAAGACAATCAGTCTTTCCACTGATTTTTTTTTCAGTAGACTTTGGATGACACCTTCAAAAATTACTCATTTAGAAACCATTTACAGAGCACTTGTTTCAGAAAGATAGATAACATCCTTCAAGTTACATACATATTTGCAATAACTGCCTAGTTTGAGGCATTTGTTATTTGGGAGGTCACAGCATTTTTTTGTTTGGTTGTTTGTTTTTTAGTGTCAGAATTAAAAACAAATTTCATATCACTTAAAATATTAATTGCATAGTTAACGTCTCTTTACATCTGTTTACAATAAATACTTTAAGGGCATGCTATGCTAAACCATTGAAGCCACTGTCCAGTGGAAATTTGGCTATAATAATTAAACTAACAAAAGAAGAGATGCTTGTCAAGCTCTCTGAGAAATTTATTGTAAAACTTACTGCCTCATTTCAGTGGTCTCCTATAATCCACTCCAGTGGGTATATACATCTAGTTTGATGTGCATTTGGTATATCCTGGTTTCAGTTGGATAAGGATAACTAAACCAAGAAATATGTATTAAAATAAATAAGTTAACCAAATTCAGAAAAGCTTAGTTTTAGATTTGAGTCAGTTCTTATTTTTTTAACAGATTCTCCTCTTCCATTCTGACCTTGTCTTAAGCTGCGAAGAATGAATCTGTTTCCTTGAAGAAACAATGGTGTTTACTAGCTAGAGAGGGAAACAGCCTTATTAGACCACTGACTCCATCCCATACATGGTTATCTAAGTGGGACAGATGGGATAGCTAGATCAGATATTTAGTTGATGTTATACTTGCTTTTAATGGGACAATCCTGGTCCTGCTGAAGTCAATGGAAATATTGCATAATGATCTAGCACATGATTCCTATGCATGCACGGGGGAATATATTCTGTGTCTTCTACTATTTCTTAAAAAAGGCTAGAGATAATTCACAGTGGTGTTTTCTACACATAAGGTTTGACATATTCCGAGCCCTGTAAATGTCAAATTATGTTTTGTTGTCAATGTTTGAAGAGACCAGTGATAGAACATTTTATAAGATTATTATTCTTAATAAAGACATTATTGTTGAATACAAATACCAGTATGACCAAATTTTGAAAAGGGCTGAACACCTACCTTCTCCCATTGATAACTGTGGAGCTATTGAATGTGTAAGTCCTTTTCAAGAATATTGTCATTAGTTTATTATATTGCCATTATTCATCATCAGCAAATTGTACTGGAGTTTGCACTTTGCATAGGTTTGATAGGATCTGAGTATTGAGAATTGAGCTTCAAAAGAGTGTAGATTTAGTTTGGTTGCTTATACAAAGTGTATACAAAGGCTGGTGTCTGAACTCTTTGGGCTTATAGAGCTAGGATAGATATATCAGGGCAACACATGTTCTAGCAAGCTGCCTTCATCTCCTCACTACTTGGGCAATAATTACATCAGGAATACTCTTACTTATTTTTCTTTGCTACTTTTGCCATATCTGCTTTAATCCTGTCTGGGGATTGTCTTGGGTTTTAAAAAGCAGTCTTGATAGATTGTTGGCTGCTGTTGGCACTTACATTCTTTAGTTGTGTTTTATTTGTATTCCAGTCCCCCACTGCTAAGTTCCACTGTGCTGACTGGGAGGGAAGCCAGTGGCTGATTGCTCCCTCTGCTGCTACATTCTTACTAATGTACTGGCTAAATCCTGATGTCCTTATTTAGGCAGACTCATGCTGAAGTCAGGACCTCTGGGCATGGTCTGAATGCAGAACAGAAAGAAATGAGAGAGAGCAGAAAGCTGT